>NC_047088.1:268723928-269047391 GCF_902459505.1 Geotrypetes seraphini | reverse complement strand
TGCACACACACACACACAGCTAGACAAGAAATGAGCGACTGCACACACACACACAGCTAGACAAGAAATGAACGACTGCACACACACACACACAGCAAGACAAGAAATGAGCGACTGCACACACACACACACACAGCAAGACAAGAAATGAGCGACTGCACACACACACACAGCTAGACAAGAAATGAACGACTGCACACACACACACACACACACACAGCTAGACAAGAAATGGACGACTGCACACACACAGCTAGACAAGAAATGAACGACTGCACACACACACACAGCTAGACAAGAAAGGAACGACTGCACACACACACACACAGCTAGACAAGAAATGAACGACTGCGCACACACACACACAGCTAGACAAGAAATGAACGACTGCACACACACACAGTTAGACAAGAAATAAACGACTGCACAAACACACACACCTAGACAAGAAATGAGCGACTGCACACACACACACAGCTAGACAAGAAATGAACGACTGCACACACACACACACAGCTAGACAAGAAATGAACGACTGCACACACACACACACAGCTAGACAAGAAATGAACGACTGCACACACACACACACACAGCTAGACAAGAAATGAGCGACTGCACACACACACACAGCTAGACAAGAAATGAACGACTGCACACACACACACACACACACACACAGCAAGACAAGAAATGAGCGACTGCACACACACACACAGCTAGACAAGAAATGAACGACTGCACACACACAGCTAGACATGAAATGAACAACTGCACACACACACACAGCTAGACAAGAAATGAACGACTCTACACACACACACACACACACAGCTAGACAAGATATGAACGACTGCACACACACACACACACACAGCTAGACAAGAAATGGACCATTGCACACACACACACACAAACAGGGCTAGACAAGAAATGGACCATTGTAAACACACACACACAGCTAGACAAGAAATGGACAACTGCACGCACACACACACACAAACACACACACACAGCTAGACAAGAAATGGACCAGGGCACACACACAAACACACACACACACAGCTAGGCAAGAAATGGACCACTGCGCGCACACACACAAACACAGCTAGACAAGAAATGGACCACTGCACACACACAAACACACACACACACAACTAGACAAGAAAAGGACCACTGCACGCACACAAACACACACACAGCTAGGCAAGAAATGGTCAACAGCGCACACACACAGCTAGCCAAGAAATGAGCGACTACACACACACAGCTAGATAAGAAATGGACGACTGCACACACACACACAGCTAGACAAGAAATGAACGACTGCACACACACACACACACACACAGCTAGACAAGAAATGAACGACTGCACACACACACACAGCTAGACAAGAAATGAACGACTGCACACACACACACACAGCTAGACAAGAAATGAACGACTGCACACACACGGCTAGACAAGAAATGAACGACTGCACACACACACACAGCTAGACAAGAAATGAGCGACTACACACACACACAGCTAGACAAGAAATGAACGACTGCACACACACACAGCTAGACAAGAAATGAGCGACTGCACACACACACACAGCTAGACAAGAAATGAACGACTGCACGCACACACACAGCTTGACAAGAAATGAACGACTGCACACACACACACAGCTAGACAAGAAATGAGCGACTACACACACACACACAGCTAGACAAGAAATGAACGACTGCACACACACACACACACACACACAGCTAGACAAGAAATGAACGACTGCAGACACACACACACACAGCTAGACAAGAAATGAACGACTGCGCACACACACACAGCTAGACAAGAAATAAACGACTGCACACACACACACACAGCTAGACAAGAAATGAGCGACTGCACACACACACACAGCTAGACAAGAAATGAACGACTGCACACACACACACAGCTAGACAAGAAATGAACGACTGCACACACACACACAGCTAGACAAGAAATGAACGACTGCACACACACACACAGCTAGACAAGAAATGAGCGACTGCACACACACACACAGCTAGACAAGAAATGAACAACTGCACACACACACAGCTAGACAAGAAATGAGCGACTGCACACACACACAGCTAGACAAGAAATGAACGACTGCACACACACACACACACACACACACACACAGCTAGACAAGAAATGAACGACTGCACACACACAGCTAGACAAGAAATGAACGACTGTACACACACACACAGCTAGACAAGAAATGAACGACTACACACACACAGCTAGACAAGAAATGAACGACTGCACACACACACACACACAGCTAGACAAGAAATGAATGACTGCATACACACACACACAGCTAGACAAGAAATGAACGACTGCACACACACACACACACAGCTAGACAAGAAATGAACGACTGCACACACACACACACACAGCTAGACAAGAAATGAATGACTGCATACACACACATACACAGCTAGACAAGAAATGAACGACTGCACACACACACACACACAGCTAGACAAGAAATGTACAACTGCGTGCATACACACACACACACAGAGCTAGACAACAAATGAATGACTGCACACACACACACAGCTAGACAAGAAATGACCGACTACACACACACACAGCTAGACAAGAAATGGATGACTGTGCACACACACACACACACACACAGATAAGAAATGAACGACTGCCCACACACACACAAACACACACAGCTAGACAAGAAATGGACAACTGCACACTCACAGACAAATACACACACACAGCTAGACAAGAAATGGACAACTGCGCGCGCGCACACAAACACATACACAGCTAGACAAGAAATGGACAACTGCGCGCATACATACACACACACAGAGCTAGACAAGAAATGAACGACTGCACACACACACACAGCTAGACAAGAAATAAACGACTGCGCGCATATATACACACACACACAGAGCTAGACAAGAAATGAACGACTGCACACACACATACACACACACACATCTAGACAAGAAATGAACGACTGCACACACACATACACACACACACAGCTAGACAAGAAATGAACGACTACACACACACAGCTAGACAAGAAATGAACGACTGCACACACACACACACAGCTAGACAAGAAATGGATGACTGTGCACACACACACACAGCTAGACAAGAAATGAACGACTGCCCACACACACACAAACACACACAGCTGGACAAGAAATGGACAACTGCACAGTCACACACAAACGCACACACACAGCTAGACAAGAAATGGACAACTGCGCGCGCGCACAAACACACACACAGCTAGACAAGAAATGGACAACTGTGCACACACACACAAACACACACACAGCTAGACAAGAAATGAACGACTGCACACACACACAGCTAGACATGAAATAAACGACTGCGCGCATACATACATACACACACAGAGCTAGACAATAAATGAACGACTGTACACACCCCCTCAAACACACACAGGTAGACAAGAAATGGATAACTGTACACGCACACACGGGTAGACAATAAATGAATGACTACACATACACACACAGCTAGACAAGAAATGAGCGACTGCACACACACAGCTAGACAAGAAATGAACAACTGCACACACACACACAGCTAGACAAGAAATGAGCGACTGCACACACACACACACACAGCTAGACAAGAAATGGACAACTGCACACACACAAACACACACAGCTAGACAAGAAATGGACAACTGCACACACACACACACACAGCTAGACAAGAAATAAACGACTGCGTGCATACACACTGTGACAGGGAAGCTCCTGTCACCAGTTTAAACCCGGTTTTAAACCCGGCCATGCAAAGGGCTGCCCCTATTCCTAAGCCCAGGAAGCTGCCCAGTAACCCTGTTCCTATCAGGAAGAGCCAACAGGCAGGGCCAGGCAGAGAGAGAAGGGCAGAAACCACAATATCGGGTTTAGGGCACTATAATCCCTTTTATACCTCCTTGGGCAGTTCTCCAGTAAAGCCTCTGGTAAAGAAAACTAGCCCAGGAAGGGTTAAGGAAAGGGGCGGAGCTGACAGGCAAGACGAACCCAGAGGGAGAGTGGGAACGAGCCTGCAGCATAAAACCAGCACACCTGGGAACACTCGGGGGAACTCAGGAACTGCTAGAGAGAGACGTGCTGTGCAGAGCAGGAAGGAGCCAGCTAGGAGTTCTCTTTCCCAGTCCAGGGCTAAGGAACCGGCTGTCTTACAGCCCTCCCGAACTAACCAACTTCTGGCTCTTAGGCAGAAGCTCAAGGGAGGAGAAAGGCTTCCAGAGCAGGGCTGGCCAGTAACGGGCCCTGAAGGGAATTCCTCTCCAGCCTCAGAGAGCGGAGAGTCCCTAATGGAGATAGAGGGAGAGGTCTCTGAAGGCAGTGAAATGGAGTGCAGTCTAGCAGCCTGGGATCTCCTATCTAATCACAGTCATTAAGGTATGAATGGGGGAGGGGAATGAAAGTTAATGTATTTCTGTGCAGCGTTCTTTCTCCCTTAGGCAGGACTGTAAGAAAGTGTGAATGAGTCAATTAGAGCCCGAGAGATAGGCCTTGCAGAGAGTGAAGGAGGTGGGAACCCTAATTAACTTCCCAGAAAAGCCTGAGCGGGAATTCAGTGACTTGACATTACATAACCCTGAATAGGGGAACTTTTGGGAGGGGACTTACACCAGTCAGAAAAGGGTGGATTGTTCCCCAGCCCCTACCCAGGAGCATAAGGTTAGTGGGGGCATTGTACTTCAGGTGGGTCAGGTGGGAAAAGCTTCCTGAAGTATCCACAGGCACAATTAGTAAAACTGATGAGAAAAACGTTTTTGTTTATTTTGGCTTATCTGCCTGAGCAACAGGCTGGACTGTATTATAAAAAAGAAGCATTGCTGATGTAGTGTTTGTTTTAAGTCCACTCAGCCAAGAGGGACTACTGGAAACCCAGTGCCTAGAACTGGGAATAATAAAGAGAAAAATCTGAACTTTACCAAGAAAGCAGTGTATGCTAATTATTCTACTGAGATTATCCAGCGGGAGTCCTCCAGGGAGCGCTCCGTCCTACGCCTGGGGCGGGAGCCGGGTTGCCAGCGCTAGGCTTATCCCTGGCCCTGCCACAACACACACACAGAGCTAGACAAGAAATGGACGTCTGCACACACACACACACAGCTAGACAAGAAATGAACGACTACACACGCATAGCTAGACAAGAAATAAACGACTGCGCGCATACACACACACACACAGAGCTAGACGAGAAATGAATGACTACACACACAGCTAGACAAGAAATGGATGACTGCGCACGTACACAAGGCTAGACAAGAAATGAATGACTACACACACACAGCTAGACAAGAAATGAGCGACTACACACACACAGCTCGACATGAAATGAACGACCGCACACACACACACACAGCTAAACAAGAAATGGACAACTGTACACACACACACAAACACACACACAGGTAGACAAGAAATGGACAACTGTGCGCACACACACACACACACACACAGCTAGACAAGAAAAGGACAACTGAGCACACACACACACAGCTAGACAAGAAATGGACAACTGCGCGCACACACACAAACACACACACAACTAGACAAGAAATGAACGAATGCACACACACACACACACCTAGACAAGAAATAAACGACTGCGCGCATACACACACACACAGAGGTAGACAAGAAATGAACGACTGCACACACACACACACAGCTAGATAAGAAATGAACGACTACACACACACACAGCTAGACAAGAAATGGATGACTGTGCACACACACACAAACACACACAGCTACACAAGAAATGAACGACAACACACACATACACAGCTAGACAAGAAATGGACAACTGCGCGCACACACACAAACACAAACAGCTAGACAAGAAATGGGCAACTGCGCACACACACACACACAGAGCTAGACAAGAAATGGGCAACTGCGCACACACACACACACACAGAGCTAGACAAGAAATAAACGACTGCGCGCATACACACACACACACAGAGCTAGACAAGAAATGAGCGACTACACACACACAGCTAGACATGAAATGAACGACCGCACACACACATACACAGCTAAACAAGAAATGGACAACTGTACACACACACACACAAACAGGTAGACAAGAAATGGACAACTGTGCACACACACACACACACAGCTAGACAAGAAATGGACAACTGCGCGCACACACACAAACACCCACACACACAGCTAGACAAGAAATGGACAACTGCGCACACACACACAAACACACACACACACAACTAGACAAGAAATGAACGACTGCACACACACACACACCTAGACAAGAAATAAACGACTGCGCGCATACACACACACACACACAGAGGTAGACAAGAAATGAACGAGTGCACACACACACACAGCTAGACAAGAAATGAACGACTACACACACACACAGCTAGACAAGAAATAAACGACTGCGCGCATACACACACACAGAGCTAGACAAGAAATGAACGACTACACCCACACCCACAAATACAAACAGCTAAATAAGAAATGGATGACTGCACATGCACAAACAGCTTGACAATAAATGAATGACTACACACACACACAGCTAGACAAGAAATGAGCGACTACACACACACTCACAGCTAGACAAGAAATGGATGACTGTGCACACACACACAAACACACACAGCTACACAAGAAATGAACGACTACACACACACACACACAGCTAGACAAGAAATGGGCAACTGCGCACACACACACACACAGAGCTAGACAAGAAATAAACGACTGCGCGCATACACACACACACACACACACACACAGAGCTAGACAAGAAATGAACAACTGCACACACACACACAGCTAGACAAGAAATGGATGACTGTGCACACACACACACAGCTGGACAAGAAATGAACGACTGCACACACACACACAGCTAGACAAGAAATGAACGACTGCACACACACAAACACACAGCTAGACAAGAAATGAAAGACTGCGCGCATACACACACACACAAAGCTAGACAAGAAATGAATGACTGCACACACACACAGCTAGAAAAGAAATGAGCGACTACACACACACACACAGCTAGACAAGAAATGGATGACAGTGCACACACACACACACACAGCTAGACAAGAAATGAACGACTGCCCACACACACACAAACACACAAAGCTAGACAAGAAACGGACAACTGCGCGCACACACACAAACACAAACATAGACAAGAAATGAACGACTGCACACACACACACACACACAGCTAGACAAGAAATAAACGATTGCGCGCATACATACACAGACACACACACACAGAGCTAGACAAGAAATGAATGACTGCACACACACAAACACACACACACACAGCTAGACAAGAAATTAACAACTGTACACACACACACATACCTAGACAATAAATAAACGACTGCGCGTATACATACACACACACACAGGTAGACAAGAAATGAAAGACTACACACACACACAGCTAGACAAGAAATGGACGACTGCACACACACACACAGGTAGATAAGAAATGAACGATTGCACACACACACACAGCTAGACAAGAAATGGACAACTGCACACACACACACACAGCTAGACAGGAAATGGACAACTGCGTGTACACACACAAACACACACAGCTAGATTAGAAATGGACAACTGCACACACACACACAGCTAGACAAGAAATGAACGACTGCGCGCATACACACACACACACAGAGCTAGACAAGAAACGAACAACTGCACACACACCCACAAACACACACAGCTAGACAAGAAATGGATGACTGCGCATGTACACACGGCTAGACAAGAAATGAACGATTACACACACACAGCTAGACAAGAAATGGATGACTGTGCACACACACAGCTACACAAGAAATGAACGACTATATACTCACACACAATTAGACAAGAAATAAACGACTGCGCGCACACACACACACACAAAGCTAGAGAAGAAATGAATGACTGCGCACGCACACACACGGCAAGACAAGAAATGAACGTCTACACACACATACACAGCTAGTCAAGAAATGAGCAACTACACATACACAGCTAGACAAGAAATGGATGACTGAGCACGCACACACACAGCTAGACAAGAAATGAATGACTACACACACAACTAAACAAGAAATGAACGACTACACACACACACACAGCTAGACAAGAAATGAATGACTGCACACCCACCCACAAACACACACAGCTAGACAAGAAATGGATGACTGTGTACGAACATACAGCTAGACAAGAAATGTATGACTACACACACACACAGCTAGACAAGAAATGAACGACTGCACACACACACACACACAGCTAGACAAGAAATGAATGACTGCATACACACACACACAGCTAGACAAGAAATGAACGACTGCACACACACACACACACAGCTAGACAAGAAATGAACGACTGCACACACACACACACACAGCTAGACAAGAAATGAATGACTGCATACACACACATACACAGCTAGACAAGAAATGAACGACTGCACACACACACACACACAGCTAGACAAGAAATGTAGAACTGCGTGCATACACACACACACACAGAGCTAGACAACAAATGAATGACTGCACACACACACACAGCTAGACAAGAAATGACCGACTACACACACACACAGCTAGACAAGAAATGGATGACTGTGCACACACACACACACAGATAAGAAATGAACGACTGCCCACACACACACAAACACACACAGCTAGACAAGAAATGGACAACTGCACACTCACACACAAATACACACACACAGCTAGACAAGAAATGGACAACTGCGCGCGCGCACACAAACACATACACAGCTAGACAAGAAATGGACAACTGCGCGCATACATACACACACACAGAGCTAGACAAGAAATGAACGACTGCACACACACACACAGCTAGACAAGAAATAAACGACTGCGCGCATATATACACACACACACAGAGCTAGACAAGAAATGAACGACTGCACACACACATACACACACACACATCTAGACAAGAAATGAACGACTGCACACACACATACACACACACACAGCTAGACAAGAAATGAACGACTACACACACACAGCTAGACAAGAAATGAACGACTGCACACACACACACACAGCTAGACAAGAAATGGATGACTGTGCACACACACACACAGCTAGACAAGAAATGAACGACTGCCCACACACACACAAACACACACAGCTGGACAAGAAATGGACAACTGCACAGTCACACACAAACGCACACACACAGCTAGACAAGAAATGGACAACTGCGCGCGCGCACAAACACACACACAGCTAGACAAGAAATGGACAACTGTGCACACACACACAAACACACACACAGCTAGACAAGAAATGAACGACTGCACACACACACAGCTAGACATGAAATAAACGACTGCGCGCATACATACATACACACACAGAGCTAGACAATAAATGAACGACTGTACACACCCCCTCAAACACACACAGGTAGACAAGAAATGGATAACTGTACACGCACACACGGGTAGACAATAAATGAATGACTACACATACACACACAGCTAGACAAGAAATGAGCGACTGCACACACACAGCTAGACAAGAAATGAACAACTGCACACACACACACAGCTAGACAAGAAATGAGCGACTGCACACACACACACACACAGCTAGACAAGAAATGGACAACTGCACACACACAAACACACACAGCTAGACAAGAAATGGACAACTGCACACACACACACACACAGCTAGACAAGAAATAAACGACTGCGCGCATACACACTGTGACAGGGAAGCTCCTGTCACCAGTTTAAACCCGGTTTTAAACCCGGCCATGCAAAGGGCTGCCCCTATTCCTAAGCCCAGGAAGCTGCCCAGTAACCCTGTTCCTATCAGGAAGAGCCAACAGGCAGGGCCAGGCAGAGAGAGAAGGGCAGAAACCACAATATCGGGTTTAGGGCACTATAATCCCTTTTATACCTCCTTGGGCAGTTCTCCAGTAAAGCCTCTGGTAAAGAAAACTAGCCCAGGAAGGGTTAAGGAAAGGGGCGGAGCTGACAGGCAAGACGAACCCAGAGGGAGAGTGGGAACGAGCCTGCAGCATAAAACCAGCACACCTGGGAACACTCGGGGGAACTCAGGAACTGCTAGAGAGAGACGTGCTGTGCAGAGCAGGAAGGAGCCAGCTAGGAGTTCTCTTTCCCAGTCCAGGGCTAAGGAACCGGCTGTCTTACAGCCCTCCCGAACTAACCAACTTCTGGCTCTTAGGCAGAAGCTCAAGGGAGGAGAAAGGCTTCCAGAGCAGGGCTGGCCAGTAACGGGCCCTGAAGGGAATTCCTCTCCAGCCTCAGAGAGCGGAGAGTCCCTAATGGAGATAGAGGGAGAGGTCTCTGAAGGCAGTGAAATGGAGTGCAGTCTAGCAGCCTGGGATCTCCTATCTAATCACAGTCATTAAGGTATGAATGGGGGAGGGGAATGAAAGTTAATGTATTTCTATGCAGCGTTCTTTCTCCCTTAGGCAGGACTGTAAGAAAGTGTGAATGAGTCAATTAGAGCCCGAGAGATAGGCCTTGCAGAGAGTGAAGGAGGTGGGAACCCTAATTAACTTCCCAGAAAAGCCTGAGCGGGAATTCAGTGACTTGACATTACATAACCCTGAATAGGGGAACTTTTGGGAGGGGACTTACACCAGTCAGAAAAGGGTGGATTGTTCCCCAGCCCCTACCCAGGAGCATAAGGTTAGTGGGGGCATTGTACTTCAGGTGGGTCAGGTGGGAAAAGCTTCCTGAAGTATCCACAGGCACAATTAGTAAAACTGATGAGAAAAACGTTTTTGTTTATTTTGGCTTATCTGCCTGAGCAACAGGCTGGACTGTATTATAAAAAAGAAGCATTGCTGATGTAGTGTTTGTTTTAAGTCCACTCAGCCAAGAGGGACTACTGGAAACCCAGTGCCTAGAACTGGGAATAATAAAGAGAAAAATCTGAACTTTACCAAGAAAGCAGTGTATGCTAATTATTCTACTGAGATTATCCAGCGGGAGTCCTCCAGGGAGCGCTCCGTCCTACGCCTGGGGCGGGAGCCGGGTTGCCAGCGCTAGGCTTATCCCTGGCCCTGCCACAACACACACACAGAGCTAGACAAGAAATGGACGTCTGCACACACACACACACAGCTAGACAAGAAATGAACGACTACACACGCATAGCTAGACAAGAAATAAACGACTGCGCGCATACACACACACACACAGAGCTAGACGAGAAATGAATGACTACACACACAGCTAGACAAGAAATGGATGACTGCGCACGTACACAAGGCTAGACAAGAAATGAATGACTACACACACACAGCTAGACAAGAAATGAGCGACTACACACACACAGCTCGACATGAAATGAACGACCGCACACACACACACACAGCTAAACAAGAAATGGACAACTGTACACACACACACAAACACACACACAGGTAGACAAGAAATGGACAACTGTGCGCACACACACACACACACACAGCTAGACAAGAAAAGGACAACTGAGCACACACACACACAGCTAGACAAGAAATGGACAACTGCGCGCACACACACAAACACACACACAACTAGACAAGAAATGAACGAATGCACACACACACACACACCTAGACAAGAAATAAACGACTGCGCGCATACACACACACACAGAGGTAGACAAGAAATGAACGACTGCACACACACACACACAGCTAGATAAGAAATGAACGACTACACACACACACAGCTAGACAAGAAATGGATGACTGTGCACACACACACAAACACACACAGCTACACAAGAAATGAACGACAACACACACATACACAGCTAGACAAGAAATGGACAACTGCGCGCACACACACAAACACAAACAGCTAGACAAGAAATGGGCAACTGCGCACACACACACACACAGAGCTAGACAAGAAATGGGCAACTGCGCACACACACACACACACAGAGCTAGACAAGAAATAAACGACTGCGCGCATACACACACACACACAGAGCTAGACAAGAAATGAGCGACTACACACACACAGCTAGACATGAAATGAACGACCGCACACACACATACACAGCTAAACAAGAAATGGACAACTGTACACACACACACACAAACAGGTAGACAAGAAATGGACAACTGTGCACACACACACACACACAGCTAGACAAGAAATGGACAACTGCGCGCACACACACAAACACCCACACACACAGCTAGACAAGAAATGGACAACTGCGCGCACACACACAAACACACACACACACAACTAGACAAGAAATGAACGACTGCACACACACACACACCTAGACAAGAAATAAACGACTGCGCGCATACACACACACACACACAGAGGTAGACAAGAAATGAACGAGTGCACACACACACACAGCTAGACAAGAAATGAACGACTACACACACACACAGCTAGACAAGAAATAAACGACTGCGCGCATACACACACACAGAGCTAGACAAGAAATGAACGACTACACCCACACCCACAAATACAAACAGCTAAACAAGAAATGGATGACTGCACATGCACAAACAGCTTGACAATAAATGAATGACTACACACACACACAGCTAGACAAGAAATGAGCGACTACACACACACTCACAGCTAGACAAGAAATGGATGACTGTGCACACACACACAAACACACACAGCTACACAAGAAATGAACGACTACACACACACAGCTAGACAAGAAATGGGCAACTGCGCACACACACACACACAGAGCTAGACAAGAAATAAACGACTGCGCGCATACACACACACACACACACACACACAGAGCTAGACAAGAAATGAACAACTGCACACACACACACAGCTAGACAAGAAATGGATGACTGTGCACACACACACACAGCTGGACAAGAAATGAACGACTGCACACACACACACAGCTAGACAAGAAATGAACGACTGCACACACACAAACACACAGCTAGACAAGAAATGAAAGACTGCGCGCATACACACACACACAAAGCTAGACAAGAAATGAATGACTGCACACACACACAGCTAGAAAAGAAATGAGCGACTACACACACACACACAGCTAGACAAGAAATGGATGACAGTGCACACACACACACACACAGCTAGACAAGAAATGAACGACTGCCCACACACACACAAACACACAAAGCTAGACAAGAAACAGACAACTGCGCGCACACACACAAACACAAACATAGACAAGAAATGAACGACTGCACACACACACACACACACAGCTAGACAAGAAATAAACGATTGCGCGCATACATACACAGACACACACACACAGAGCTAGACAAGAAATGAATGACTGCACACACACAAACACACACACACACAGCTAGACAAGAAATTAACAACTGTACACACACACACATACCTAGACAATAAATAAACGACTGCGCGTATACATACACACACACACAGGTAGACAAGAAATGAAAGACTACACACACACACAGCTAGACAAGAAATGGACGACTGCACACACACACACAGCTAGATAAGAAATGAACGATTGCACACACACACACAGCTAGACAAGAAATGGACAACTGCACACACACACACACAGCTAGACAGGAAATGGACAACTGCGTGTACACACACAAACACACACAGCTAGATTAGAAATGGACAACTGCACACACACACACAGCTAGACAAGAAATAAACGACTGCGCGCATATACACACACACACACAGAGCTAGACAAGAAATGAACGACTGCGCGCATACACACACACACACAGAGCTAGACAAGAAACGAACAACTGCACACACACCCACAAACACACACAGCTAGACAAGAAATGGATGACTGCGCATGTACACACGGCTAGACAAGAAATGAACGATTACACACACACAGCTAGACAAGAAATGGATGACTGTGCACACACACACAGCTACACAAGAAATGAATGACTATATACTCACACACAATTAGACAAGAAATAAACGACTGCGCGCACACACACACACACAAAGCTAGAGAAGAAATGAATGACTGCGCACGCACACACACGGCAAGACAAGAAATGAACGTCTACACACACATACACAGCTAGTCAAGAAATGAGCAACTACACATACACAGCTAGACAAGAAATGGATGACTGAGCACGCACACACACAGCTAGACAAGAAATGAATGACTACACACACAACTAAACAAGAAATGAACGACTACACACACACACACAGCTAGACAAGAAATGAATGACTGCACACCCACCCACAAACACACACAGCTAGACAAGAAATGGATGACTGTGTACGAACATACAGCTAGACAAGAAATGTATGACTACACACACACACAGCTAGACAAGAAATGAGCGACTACACACACACAGCTAGACAAGCAATGGATGACTGTGCACACACTCACAGCTACACAAGAAATGAACGACTACACACTCTCACACAGTTAGACAAGAAATAAACGACTGCGCGCGCACACACACACACACAAAGCTAGACAAGAAATGAATGATTGCACACGCACACACACGGTTAGACAAGAAATGAACGTCTACACACACACACACACAGCTAGACGAGAAATGAGCGACTACACACACACACACAGCTAGACAAGAAATGAATGACTCCGCACGCACACACACGGCTAGACAAGAAATGAACGACTACACACACACACAGCTAAACAAGAAATGAACGACTACACACACACAGCTAGACAAGAAATAAACGACTGCGCGCATACACACACACAGAGCTAGACAAGAAATGAACGACTCACACCCACCCACAAACACACACAGCTAGACAAGAAATGGATGACTGTGCACGGATATACGGCAAGACAAGAAATGTATGACTACACAGACACACACAGCTAGACAAGAAAGGAGCGACTACACACTAACAGCTAGACAAGAAATGGATGACTATACACTCACACACAGTTAAACAAGAAATAAACGACTGCGCGCGCACACACATACACAGAGCTAGACAAGAAATGGATGACTGCGCACGCACACACAGCTAGACAAGAAATGAACGACTACACACACACACACACACACAAACAGCTAGACAAGGAATGAACGACTGCAAACACACACACAGCTAGACAAGAAATGAAAGACTGCACACACACACACACACACAAACAGCTAGACAAGGAATGAACGACTGCAAACACACACACAGCTAGACAAGGAATGAACGACTACGCACACACACAGCTAGACCAGAAATGAACGACTGCGCACACACACAGCTAAACCAGAAATGAACGACTGCGCACACACACAGCTAGACCAGAAATGAACGACTGCGCACACATACAGCTAGATCAGAAATGAAGGACTGCGCACACACACAGCTAGATCAGAAATGAACAACTGCGCACACACACAGCTAGACCAGAAATGAACGACTGCGCACACACACAGCTAGACCAGAAATGAACAACTGCACACACACACATCTAGACAAGAAATGAACGACTGCGCGCACACAGCTACACAAGAAATGAACTGCGCACAGACAGCTACACAAGAAATGAACGACTGCGCGCACACAGCTACACAAGAAATGAACTGCGCACAGACAGCTACACAAGAAATGAACTGCGCACAGACACACACACAGCTAGACAAGAAATGAATGACTACACACACACACACACACATAGCTAGACAAGAAATGAACGACTGCGCACAGACACACAAACAGCTAGACAAGAAATGAACGACTGTGCACAAACACAGACACACACAAACAGCTAGTCAAGAAATGAACAACTGCGCGCGCACACACACACAGCTAGACAAGAAATGAATGACTACACACACACAAAGTTAGATAAGAAATGAATGACTGCGCACACACACAGCTAGACAAGAAATGAATGACTGCGCACACACACAGCTAGACAAGAAATAAACGACTGTGCGCACGCACACACAGCTAGACAAGAAATGAACGACTGCACACATACAGCTAGACAAGAAATGAACGACTGCGCACGCACACACAGCTAGACAAGAAATGAACGACTGCACACACACAGCTAGACAAGAAATGAACGACTGCGCACGCACACACAGCTAGACAAGAAATGAATGACTACACACACACAAAGCTAGACAAGAAATGAATGACTACGCACACACACAGCTAGACAAGAAAAGAACAACTGCACACACACAGCTAGACAAGAAATGAACAACTGTGCGCACGCACACACAGGTAGACAAGAAATGAACTGGGCACACACACAAATACACACACAGCTAGACAAGAAATGAACGACTGTGCGCACGCACACACAGGTAGACAAGAAATGAACAACTGGGCACACACACAAACACACAAACAGCTAGACAAGAAATGAATGACTGCGCACACACACCGCTAGACAAGAAATGAATGACTGCACACACAAACAGCTAGACAAGAAATGAACAACTGCGAGCACACACACACAGAGCTAGACAAGAAATGAACAAATGCGCACACACACACAGCTAGATAAGAAATGAATGACTGTACACGCTAACACACACACACACAGCTAGACAAGAAATGAATGACTGCTCGTGCGCGCACATAGCTAGACAAAAAATGAACGACTGTACGCATGCACAAACAGATAGACCAGAAATGAACAACTGTGTACACACACACACCGCTAGATAAGAAATGAATGACTCTGCACACACACACACACAGTTAGACAAGAAATGAACGACTACACGCGCATACACACAGCTAGACAAGAAACGAACGACTGTGCGCTCACACACAGCTAGACAAGAAATTAATGACTGTGCGCGCGCACACACAGCTATACAATAAATGAACGACTGTGGGCACGAACACACAGCTTAACAAGAAATGAAGAACTGCGCACACACACAGCTAGACAAGAAATGAAGAACTGCGCGCACACACAGGTAGACAAGAAATGAACTGCACACACACACACACAGCTAGACAAGAAATGAATGCGCGCATACACACACATACAGCTAGACAAGAAATGACCGACTGCTCGCACGCGCAGATAGCAAGACAAGAAATGAACGACTGTACACACACACACACAGATAGACAAGAAATGAACGACTATGCGCACGCACATACAGCTAGACAAGAAATGAACGACTATGCACTGTCACCGTGCATTACCTGGGCCGGGCCCAAGCGGGAGTGACTGAAAGAGCCCAGGGCACACGGTGCAGATCGAGCGGATTATCAGTTGGTGGATCAAATGAAAAACACCCAGTTCTGCTTCCAAAACAAAATTCTTTATTCCATTTGGAACTTCAGCTTTCAAAATTTGGTGGGCGTGGCTTGGTGGTTCACGCGAATGGTCGGGTATAGAGAGAGCTTCTGCAGTTACAGACATTTTTTAAATATAATACAGTGGTGCCTCACACAACGAACTTAATTGGTTCCAGGAGCAAGTTTGTTATGTGAAACGTTCGTTATGTGAAACGCGTTTTCCCATAGGAATACATGTAAAAAAAAATAATTCGTTCTGCAGCATAAAATATGCTAAGATGACATAAAAAAGATAAATTTTTTGTTATTATTTTTATTTAGATACATCTAAAAACATACATCTCCCTGTCCTTTTACTTCCACTATCTTCCTATCCCATCTCTATTCCCTTTTGTCCCTCTCCCCATGATCAATCATCTCACCACCTCTCTCTGCCCTCACCCTCAGGGTTCAAGATTGCTTCCACTCTTTTTCCTGTTGTTCTCTCTGCCTGTCACCCTATGATTTAGCATCCCTTCTGCCCTTGTCCAATATTTCCCCTTCTCTCCCTCCCTCTCATCCCCTGCTCCAACATGTGCTTTCAGCGGCCTTCTCCCCCCTTAAGCGTCTTTTCTTCTCCACTCCACCTTTCCTCCCTCCCTGCCTCCACCTTTGTGGCGCTTTTGCACCTGACCGACAACAGAACAGGCCCGGTCGGACAAATCTCCCTGTCCTGTAGCCGCGAATCTAAATTACCTTCTTACAGCAGCTGGATTATTGAAGCTGCTGTAAGAGGTAATTTAGATTCGCGGCTACAGGGCAGGGAGGTTTGTCGGCCGGGCCTGTTGTCGGTCGATCGGGGGACCTGACCAGCTGTGCACATTCTTCGGGGCGGACCGCCCCCTCCCCCCTCTTTCGTTCGCCATTGCCTTCTTCCTACCTGCCCTGCCGCAGCCGCACACAGCCGAACGGAAGTCTTCCTGATGTCAGCGCTGACGTCGGAGGAAGGGAGGGCTTTGCTTAAGCCCTCCCTCCGACGTCAGCGCTGACATCGGGAAGATTTCCGTTCGGCTGTGTGCTGCGACAGGGCAGGTAAGGAGAAGGAGACTACCCTCGCGGCTCGACCAACCCCGCTGCGATCCAACCCCGCAGGAACCCCGGACTTCGTTGTGTGAAACGAAGTCCGTTGTACGAATCAAGACATAAAGTTCGTTGTGCGCAGCGTTCGCTGTGCGAGGCGTTCGCTGTGCGAGGCACCACTGTATAATAATATAATATAAAAAAATTTTTAAATTGCCGTTAAAGCAGAAGATGTAAGGAAAATGGCCTCAGGAAAGCAAAGTAACGCTAAAGCTGCAATATCTAATACTGGCAGTGTTAAAAGGTCGAAACCCGAACCGGTAACTCCATCAAAGGCTCCACTACCAAAGGAATGTAAGTGCGATGAGGAAATACTTAAGGAAATTAAAGAGTTTAAAGAAATTGTGCTGTTGAACTCAAAGAAGTTAAACGATTTACAAGAGGAAGTATCCACTTTAAATAAAATAACTGAGATATTGGAAATTAAAGTAAACAGACTAGAAAAGAACGTAGAGAGTTTTGAATAGACAGAGAGAAAATCGCACTGCTTACACCAAGGAGTTGAAAGATTGCTCGAATAAAATGAGAAGGAGCAATTTAAGAATATTTGGCTTACCGGAAGGGGTAGAAAAGGAGAATTCGATTTCCTTTTTGGAAAATTTTCTTCCAAAAGCCCTGTCCATAAAAACAAAGTTTCCGGTAGAAATTGAGCGTGCACACAGGGTGCCAATGAAAAGACTGGATAAATTTGTTGGTCCCCGCCCGCTAATCTTTAAACTTTTACGACATCAACACGCATCAGAGATTATAGTTTTGGCAAAAGTAAATCAGAATTTGCGATGTCAAGATGCAAGAATTCACATAGTGCCGGACTTCGCAAAATCTACTGCAGAAAGGAGAAAACAATTTCTGGATTTAAGACCGAATCTAAGAGAAACTGGAGCGATATATGGCTTAATTTATCCTGCTATTATGAAGGTAATGGTGGATAATAAATCATTTAGCTTTGACAATCCTGAAAAACTAAAAGTGTATTTGAGTCAACGGGAACAGCCAATGAATGTGTAAAAACATGCTTAATGAAATAGTTTATTTTAATTTTTGTTTTATTTTGATTCTGTGAATACTATAAAATATAAAGACAATTTATTTGTATATGTACTTGATTCGTAACGGTTAAAGAATGTTGGCTATAGAATGTGAACCTGAAGGTTCTTCTCATTAGACACTGTTGTTAAAAT
This sequence comes from Geotrypetes seraphini, assembly GCF_902459505.1. Lineage (NCBI taxonomy): Eukaryota > Metazoa > Chordata > Amphibia > Gymnophiona > Dermophiidae > Geotrypetes > Geotrypetes seraphini. Next base: position 269,027,682 of record NC_047088.1, on the reverse strand, counting down.
GCTTGAAGTGAGGAATGTTACAAAATGCAAGTATAGTATGGTTGGATTTACCGGGTCATGGTGAGAATGCTCTGAACTACGGAGCTTTTGATTGGGATGCTATGGAAGGAAGACAACTGGCTTTGGAAGATTTAATGTAAAATATAATATTGGAAAAGCAAGCTGACGTGATCACTAAAGTGGTTCATTGGAGGAATTTGCCGTATGGATTTTTAGCTATCAGCCCTTCCTCCTGCAGCTAAGAGGACACATACAACACTCTGTGCTATGCCAACTGTGCCAAACAGTTCAAATTATCTTCAAAGTGAATTGTGGTCAATGAGAACTGATCATATGAGTAATTAAGAAATTGTAGCTAAGCATTTGAAAACAAAGAGAGAGAAGTTCCTATCAAATTGAGGACGTAAGTCTATGGGATTTATAGGATCGTCGTGAGAAGACTTTACACTGCAGAACTTTGTAAATGGATACAATTCACAAGAAGACTGTCGGCTTTGGAAGATTCTCTGCAAAAATTGAATATTCAGAACTATGATTCCTTGACTGAATATTTTAAGTCTGCAGAGGAATGTCAGTTATTTTTAAAAATAAATGAACTGACAAAAGATAGAGTCTGCATACTTGTTTACTTGCTTCTAATAACCTTAGGTTCACTGTTTACATGGAAAGGATCTTGAATGAAATTTTTCATAAGGAAGGATTTATTTTATTAAATAATTAAATGTATTTTGCATTTTATTCCAAGGGTATTCAACTCATATTAATTTTATTTTGTTCTCTTGAATGAGATGGATCAACTAATAAATTAATATATTTATTTATGATAAAATAGGATAAATGAATTTACTAGGTCAAATACAAAATGAATATTTTCCATATTAAATTGGTTTATAATTGAATAGTTATTTTGAGATAATTCTTAGGGGCTGATCTTAATTTATTTAGTAGATATAATCTTCACCATTGATTAAAAGTAAAATGATAGTAGATGTCAAGAGTTTATTAAGTATGGTTTCATATTATATTACAAATAGGATTAATATAAACTTGATTATTTTAATATAAAATTGATTTATTTTTGTGATCTGTTGGGGATTTATCTTGATTTACCTGATCTCATATGTGCGGTTCCAAGTCTTCATTGTCATTATTTAGGGAGGGTAAGGGAGGGAAGAGAGATAGTAAAGGAGATAGGAATGAATTGATGAGGTGTATTATGCAAGATGAAATAATTTGGAAAATGGTGTATATTCATATTTTAATATTAATTTTATTCTATGATAAATGGAAGAGTTCTATTATAATTATAATATTATAATTAATATATATAATGGAGATTAAACTTTTTTCTCTTAACGTTAATGGCCTCAATCACCCAGTAAAAAGGAAAAAATGCTTGCATTCTTGAAAAAATAAAGGGCTGACATATATTATATACAAGAGATGCACCTTTCGGATATAGAATCAAAGAAACTCGAAGGGGATTGGGTGAAACATTGTTTTTTTGCACCTGCAGTTGGGAAAAAAGCTGGGGTTGCCATTTTAATAAATAAAAAATGTTCAGCTTCTTTTCAAATGATATATTTTGATCCCTTAGGAAGATGGATTAATGTAGAAATGAGTATGAGAAATAATACCTTGGTGTTATTTAATGTTTATGCCCCTAATTCAAACCAAATTGAGTTTTTAAAGAATTTACAACAATTATTACTCCCACTAGCTGCTTCTAATTTAGTTGTAGCTGGAGATTTTAATGCTGTAATGGATCCTTTTATGGTAAAAGACCAAGTAAAAATATAAAATCATTAGGGTTAGATAATTTGGTACAAACTTGTGATTTGAAAGATATATGGCGAATACTTCATTTTAATGATTAGGAATTTTCTTTTTGTTCACAAGTTCATAAGTCCTTTTCAAGAATAGATTATATTTTTGTATCAAATTCACTGGTCAAACAAGTGACAAAAGCTTCCATTGATCCAATTATTTTATCTGATCATGGAGGGGTGTGGATTGATTTTAAACTTGAAGATAAGGATAAAAATAGATCAATATGGAGGTTTGATAATACATTGGTTGCGGATTCAATCTTCCTTGAAGAGTTTAAATTGAAGATAATTGAAATTTTTTCAAATAAATACCTCAGAAGATATTAGCAAAAATATATTACCGGATGCATTTAAAGCTACTATAAGAGGAAATATTATTTCATATTCTGCATATATTAAAAAAAACAACTTGGAAAACAATTTTCTAATTTGGAAAAAGAAATTAAACATTTGGAATCTAAATTAGTTGATAAATGGGATCAAGACACTTTACAGGCTCTTTTAAAAGCAAAGGGTAAATATAATGAGTTATCTTCAAAATTAGTAAGGAAAGATTTATTTGCCCAGCAAACCCTGTATTATGGAAATTCAAAGATGGGAAGATTACTGGCAAATTATCTTAAAGCAAAGAAAAGAAGAACAAAAATTATAGCAATAAAGGATGAAAAAGGAAATACACACACTCAGATCGAAATTATTTTAAGTCAATTTTTAAATTTTTATAAAGACCTGTATTCTTCCAAGTCTTATGCTGATAAAACAAAAGATGGTTTAGAATTTTTAAAACTTATTGATGGTCCGAAAATTCCTGATCACATAAAAAGTTTAGAAGAGCCTATATCACTAAAAAAATTAGAGACAGCATTGAAGTCTCTTAGAGTTGGATCCGCTCCAGGTGGGGATGGTTTTACAGTGGAGTTTTATAAATCATTTCAAACTTCTCTATTACCCCAATTATTAAATTTATATCAGTCTCAACTAAGTAAAGGTTGCAATACAGGTACTATGGCAGAATCCTTGACTATTGTTTTGCCAAAGCCAAATAAAGATCCTACTTTGGTTTCAAATTGCAGGCCTTTTTCTTTTTTTAAAATCTTTATTCATTTTTAAACTTATAATAAGTGTGATAACATATCCATACAAATAACCATAAATATATCACTTAATAATCAACAATGATACATATAATATTCTCTTATCTCCACCCCTCCCCACCCTTATCTATCATATAATCAATACTTATACAATATGTAACAATAAAAATATCCTCCCTCCCACCTCATAATTGAACTTGTAAATTCAAGGGAAACAAGATTTTTCTAATCATTACAATACTTTGTTAATGGCTCCCAAATATCTTGAAATTTCCTGAAACAACCCTGTTGTATTGCAATAAGTCTCTCCATTTTATAAATATGACATAAGGAGTTCCACCAAAAATTATAATTTAATCTATTCAAATTTTTCCAATTATATGTAATTTGTTGAATGGCAACCCCAGACATTATAAGTAATAATTTGTTATTATTTGTAGATATTTGACTTTTTGCTCTCATTGCCATACCAAACAGCACAGTATCAGCAGGCCTTTTTCTTTAATTAATGTGGATGGAAAATTATTAGCTAAAGCATTGGCAATGCGGTTGGCTAAGGCTCTCCCTTTTATCATTGATGTGCATCAAACTGGATTTGTTGTGAACAGACATTCATCTAATAATACTAGACTGGCTTTTCACACATTAAATTTAACTAAAGACATGAATGATCCAGTTTTTATGGTATCTTTAGATGCAGAGAAAGCTTTTGATAGAGTGGAATGGACATTCATGTATCAAGCATTGGATTGGTTTGGTATAGGTTCGGGATTTATACAAATGATTCAAACTTTGTATAGCTCCCCTATGGCAAGATTATATATTAATAATAATTTATCAGAACGTTTTAATTTGTATAGGGGAGTTAGGCAAGGTTGTCCATTATCTCCTTTGCTCTTTGATATTGTTTTAGAACCCTTATTAGCTATTCAACAAGCAAAGGGGATACAGGGTATTCCCCGTAATGATTGGGAATATAAAGTTTCTGCATATACAGATGATATATTGCTTCATTTGAGAAATCCAAGAATAACCATTCCATGTTTGTTGAAATTGATAGAAAAATTTGGAAAATTTTCAGGATATAAGATAAATTGGAGTAAATCTGAAATTCTTCCACTTAATGTACATTGTACAAAGAGTTTGATACATTCTAATTTGTATGGAAGGAAGGTGGACTAAAATATTTAGGTATTTGGATTAAAAACACACTAGAAGATACGGTGAAAGAGAATGAAAAATTTATATTAAAAAAGGTAACATAAATGTGTGAGCAGTGGAATCCTTTGCATTTGTCTTGGTGGGGAAGAGTTCAAACTGTTAAAATGATGATATTGCCTGTGGTTTGTTATCCAATGGGAATGATACCAGTTTTTTTTTCAGGGGTCTTTTTTATAAAAAATTGAATTCTATTCTTACAAAATTTGTTTGGCTGGGTAAAACTCCTAGAATCGCTCTAGTATCTTTACAAAAACCAATTAAGGAAGCAGAGAAAGAGCAAGGGTAGCAGCAAGAGTTAGCTCCGCCCAACCCCATCATCCAACGGAGCTACCCCTTAAAAGGGGAGGAGCCAATGGCGCTCAGCCGTTCGGTGCGCGTTGAAGGTGAGCATTAAAGGCGCTCACCTTAGTGAGAGCACCTTTCCGAAGGTCCTTAAGAAGAGACGAGTCACTGCAAGAAGAGCAGAAGGGCAACCACAGCAGACACAGAGAACATACAAGCAACAGGCAAGCAAGGGTAGCAGGTTTAAAATCAGGTGAGGGATCTCAAAGTAACACCAAGGACGCTGCATAAGGAAACAGAGAGAAGCCACTTCAGACAGCAGACCGGCATGCGTACAGCAATGGAGGAAGCAGACAGAAGCAGGATGTTGAGCTACCCAGTTTTATGCATTGTCTGCCATATGTATGACTACCTCCCCTCTGGGTAGGCAGTATTATGTATGCACTCGATGTGAAGAACTGGAGAGCCTGAAGAAACATGTCAGACTCCTGGAAGGCAGAATACTGGAACTAGAAGCATTTCGAGCAGTGGAGGAAGAGGACCGAGATGCAGAAAACGTTAAGACAGAGGAAACCATTGAGGAAGTCTGGGAGTTAGAGAAGTTCATCGAGAAGGTATACAGGGAGGCCATGGAAAATCACCAGCAACAGTGGAACTGCCAAGATACACCTACAAGGAGTGAGGACCACCTGGAGGACAATCACAAGAAATAAATGGGCGACACAACAGTGAGGCCTGGAAACAGCAGAGGGAACCCACAAGAAGACGAGCCTGGTGCAAGCCAATGCCAAGATGAGGGAAGATGGAAGTGCACAGAGGACACGGACCAGAACAACGGCCACAGCACTGAACTTCCAAAAAGGGAATTACAAAGGGATGAGACTCATGGTGGGGAAGAAGATTAAGAAGAGGATAAGCACTGTAAAACGCTAGAGCAAGCATGGTCTCTTTTTAAGGACACAGTCACCGAGGCGCAAAATCTACATATACAGCGTATCAACAAGAAATCCAAGAGAAAAAAAAAGCCCAAGGAACCGGCGTGGCTCACTGTAGTGGTGAAGGAAGTGATCAGAGACAAGAAGACTTCATTAAACCGCAAGGTAATGGTGGAATAGAAATCATTAAACACTAATTAAAGGAATGGAAAAGGTAAAAAACAGATGAAAACTGGAAAAAGCACAAACAACATCAAAGCAGGTGCCATAAGGCCGTAAGAGGGGCCAAAAGAAACCACGAGGAAAAAATAGCCAAGGAGGCAAAAAACCAAGCCGTTCTTTTGATATATTAAAGGGAAAGGACCCTCGAAGGAAGCGGTGGGACTGTTGGATGACCATGGACTAAAGGGAGTGCTAAAAGAGAACAAAGCCATTGTCGACAAACTGAACACATTTTTTGCATCTGAATTTACCAAAGAGGATATACACAACATACCGGAAGCCGACAGGCTATATGCTGGAAACAAAGACGGGAAACTGACAGGGTTGACGGTCAGTCTAGAAGAGATATGCAGGCAGACTGATAGGCTTAAAAATGATAAATCTCCCGGGACCGGTGAGTCTGACCTCAGTACCAGGAAAGATGGTAGAGGCACTGATAAAGGACCGCATCAATGATCACCTTGATGGACACAATCTGATGAGGACCAGCCAGCACGGCTTCAGCAAAGGAAGATCTTACTTGACAAACTTATTGCACTTCTTCGAGGGAATAAACAGGCAGATAGATAAGGGCGACCCGGTCGACATTGTATATCTGGATTTTCAGAAGGTGTTTGACAAAGTCCCACATGAACGACTACTTTGAAAAATTGCGAGCCATGGAATCGAGGGTGAAATACTCATGTGGACTGAAAACTGGTTGGCGGATAGAAAACAGAGAGTGGGGGTAAATGGACAATACTCGGACTGGAAAAGCGTCACAAGTGGAGTGTCGCCGGGTTCGGTGCTTGGACACGTACTCTTCAACATATTTATAAACGACCTGGAAATTGGTATGACGAGCGAGGTGATTAAATTTGCAGATGATACAAAGTTATTCAGAGTAGTGAAGACGCAGAAAGATTGCGAAGACCTGCAACGTGACATAAACACACTTGAGAAATGGGCCGCAACATGGCAAATGAGGTTTAACGTGGATAAGTGTGAGGTGATGCATGTTGGTAACAAAAATCTTATGCACGCCTACAGGATGTCTGGTGCAGTACTCGGAGAGATCCCCAAGGAAAGAGACTTGGGACTACTGGACGACAAGTCAATGAAGCCGTCTGCGCAATGTGCAGCGGCGGCAAAAAGGATAAACAGAATGCTAGGAATTATTAAGAAGGGAATCAGGACAAGATCGGAGAAGATTATCATGCCGCTGTACCAGCTCATGGTATTCCCCCACCTGGACTACTGCGTCCAGCACTGGTCACCATACATGAAGAAGGACACAGTACTATTCGCAAGGGTCCAGAGAAGAGCGACTAAAATGGTTAAGGGGCTGGAGGAGTTGCCGTACAGTGAGAGATTAGAGAAACTGGGCCTCTTCTCCGTTGAAAAGAGGAGACTGAAAGGGGATATGATCGAAACCTTCAAGATAATGAAGGGAATAGACTTAGTAGATAAGGACAGGTTGTTCACCCTCTCCAAGTTAGAAGGAATGAGAGGGCACTCTCTAAAGTTAAAAGGGGATAGATTCCTTACAAACATAAGGAAGTTCTTCTTCACTCAGAGAGTGGTAGAAAACTGGAACGCTCTTCTGGAGGCTGTTATAGGGGAAAACACCCTCCAGGGATTCAAGACAAAGTTAGACAAGTTCCTGCTGAACCAGCACATACGCAGGTAGGGCTAGTCTCAGTTAGGACACTGGTCTTTGACCTAAGGGCCGCCGCGGGAGCGGACTGCTGGGCACAATGGACCACTGGTCTGACCCAGCATCGGCAATTCTTATGTCCTTATGTAGCCATTCCCTTGCACTAGACCGCCTCTGGAATGGGAATTAGCCAGTGGCAAGAGTCAGCCTATGGCTGAGACGTCGAGTGGAGGGGGTTGGTGTGGTTGGGGGTAGCCCCAGGGTTTAACCTCCACTGGTACTGTGCAGGTTGCTGTTCCTTGTCTGGATCTTTCTCTGCAAACCCCAGGAGAGGCCAACGTGTGGCCCGACATTCAAGTAGCGAGTTCATCGTCTGGAGAGGCATGCTGCATTCCGGAGCCCTCGGTGTTGCGGCAAGTGAGAACAGGTTGTTCAAGGATGGTGGCTACTGGTGATGGAGCCATAAAGCAGGGCATGCTTCCTCCAAAGTGATCTTCGGGTGCCGGTCAGACTCTACTGTCTGACTATGCTTCCACCCCTGTGGACCACTGGATGCACACCAAGACGGGTGAAGGTGCAAAAAATCAGCTGACACACTGCAGAACACTGCTGAACCCCCTAAGCGTGCCAATCTGTGCTCAACCCCCCCCTCTCCCCCTCCCCGGTTAACAGGGAGTGAGGCTTGGTTAGGGACAGCCCTGAGCTCTGAAGAACACTATGCAGACTGGCTAACAGGGACCCTGAAGGGATTGGCCTGTCAGTTACAGACCAAAGTCTGAGAATTCTCAAGCAGGCAGAGCTTCAAATCCACTGGAAAAGCAAAAATAACTGCAAAAACAACAAAACTACATTAATTAAAAACAATAAAAGGAAGAAAGCAGAACACACACAGCTGCAGTAAGCATGCAGAAGTGAAAGATTGCTAGAGGGTGCTAAACTAGTCTGTGAAGTGCACTGGAGACAGAGTGAAAAATCTGGAGTGGCTCCCTTCTTCAGTATGCAGGTATGGGGAAATAACCCTATGGTCTAGAACAGCGGTTGGCAACTCTGGTCCTCAAGGGCTGGAATCCAGTCAGGTTTTCAGGATTTCCCCAATGAATATGCATTGAAAGCAGTGCATGCAAATAGATCTCATGCATATTCATTGGGGAAATCTTGAAAACCAGACTGGATTCTGGCCCTCAAGGACCGGAGTTGCCCACCCCTGGTCTAGAATGTCTCACTTTAAATAAATTTTAAATGAAAAAGGAAGAAAAAATTATAAATATAGAAGTTAGTTAAGGACCGATGACGATTAGACATGTAAAGCTCAAGGCAATGAAAGTGATTGAGCCTTGAGGTACTGTGAAGATGGTAATTTACTTGGGATAAAAGTTAATGAGTTATATGAAAGTAAAACCTCAAGTGTGTTAAAATATATGCCTTAAGGGACAGGTTTACATTTGTACATTTTGAATCTTCCTTTGGTTTTTAGGAGCAATTTTCTTAGGGGGGCGTGGCTTCGGAACGTACGGGGATGGTCGGGTAGATGATTAGCTCCTGCGGTGAAAGGCTAATTATTGTAATATAAGTTAGTTAAGATTTTTGTAAGTCACATTGGAATACTTAAAGTGTGAATATAATGGCATCAGGTAAACAAAGTAAAAATATTTTGACAGGGTCAAGATCGGGTAGTGTAAAAAGGTTGAAAATGGACTTGGTATCCCTGTCGGCGGTTTCACTACCAACAGAAGAAATTGAAAATAGGGATCTGATGAGGGAATTACAGAAAATTAAAGAAATAGTGAAGGAAAATGCTAAAAACATAAAGGAAGTTAAAGAGGAGGTGGCAATTCTTACAAAAAGAATACAGTCAGTTGACATTAAAATAGATCAGCTAGAGAAACATGCTGAGAAGACAGAGGCAGAAATGTTGATTTGTAAGAAGGATCATAAAGAAATAGATTTATTGAGGAAAGAACTGGAAGATTTATTGAACCGAGAAAGGAGGAATAACTTAAGTCTGATTGGGATACCGGAGGGGATTGAAAAAAATGATTCAGTAGCGTTTCTTGTAAATTTTATACCAAAAATCATACCGTTGAAAACTGTATATCCCTTGGAAATAGAAAGGGCACATCGGATCTCGACAAGGAAATTAAATAGACAGAAGGGTCCGCGTCCACTAATTTTTAAGTTACTCAGATATCAGCAGGTTGCAGAGATTCTTAAACTGGCAAAAGAAAATAAGAATCTTAAATGCCAGGATTCAAAGATATATATAGTGCCAGACTTTGCAAAAGCAAGCACTTTTGCAAAAGCAAGCACCTTTGCAAAAGGAAGCAGCTTTTGGAATTGTGTCCTCAGTTAAGATCATTAGGGGCTTTGTATGGCTTAATATACCCGGCAACTATGAGAGTAACTTATGAAAATAAAACTTTAAATTTTGAGGATGCAGCAAAATTGAAGGAGTTTTTAGATCAATATGAATTGCCTATGGTTTCTTAATGGCAAATCCTGATAACTATATATATATTTTTTATATTGTTGCTTCATTTATTTTATTTTAGTACACTTTAACACCTGCTAATGAGAAGATTTAAAATGATAAAGCTAATGACTTTGAATATGGTCATGATACAGTTAACATTTGATACAGTTGAAAGCAGCACGTGGTCATCTGTAGCAGTTACTTGGAATAGAGATGCAGTAGAATGAGCATAAGAGGAGCAAATATTTTCTTCAGATTTAAATCCATTTATATATACTAAAATTGGATGAAAAGTACAATGGAAATAGAGAGCTGAGTAAGATAATGAGATTTGATTGAGTTGATGTGCAAAACTATGAATGGGAGGATTGCCTGTATGATACGGCTTAATCCTTCCTTGCATCATACTTTTAAATCAGCTAAATGCCTAACCAAAAAGATTTAAGGTGCTCAGCTACGATCATAGTGCTGTATAGGAAAAATGAGTCATGATCTGTGCGCACGGCACCTTGAAACAGAAGTAATCTGATAGCAGGTTCAGAAGTTCAGCTTAGTCGCTGCTCTATGAACTAAGGAGTCAGTTTATTATGGTTTGCCATTATATGCAGCGCTTTGGGCAAGTTTGTGAGGTTGTTGTATTGTACATGATAAATATTTATTGGCAACCTTTCTTTTTTTCTTTATAATTTCTTTATTCATTTTTAAACTTACATCAAGTGTACAGTAAATATCAACCAAATATAATACAACATCACTTGAAAAATTTTCAATATCATAAACCAAGAAGATTTAACCCCCACCCCCTCCCAAATTCATATACAACTAATATATACCACATGAAAATAATATCTTACGACAATCATCTATATATTCTTAATGGAAAAACAAGAAATCCCCCCCCCAAATCCACATGTGTATTAAGATTGGGAAAAGTGTAACTTATTCATTACTATAATTTAATAAAGGTCCCCACACATCCTTAAATTTATTATAACCTTTTTGAACAGCCAACGCTCTTTCCATTTTATACACTTAACAAACTGAAGACCACCAAAAACAATAATTCAGTCTTTTACAGTCCTTCCAATTATGTGTTATTTGTTGGATGGCAACTCCTGTTAATATCAATAAAAGCTTGTTATTATTAGCAGATATTTGACATTTAGCTCTCATAGACATGCCAAATAAAATTGTGTCATATGACAATGCTACATGGTTCTCTAACAAACAATTTATTTGATCCCAAATAGACTCCCAAAAAGCCTTAATGAATGGACAATAAAACAATAAATGATCTAAAGTTCCAGCTTCAAGATGACAATGCCAACATCTACTAGACTTAGAGCAATCCAATTTTTGTAAACAAACAGGGGTCCAGAGTGCTCTATGCAAAAGGAAAAACCATGTTTGCATAGATGCAGACATTGTACACTTCATCCTCCAGGACCAAATACGTGGCCATTGAGACACACTAATTTGATGCTTCATCTCAATGCTCCAAATATCTCTAAGTCCAATTTTTGGTTTCTTATTTAAATAGCCAGATAATAATTTATACCACTATGCGGCCTGGTGACCCAGGAAGTCTGCCTGAAAGCATAAAAAATCCAAACTAAATTGATTATTAAGAGATTTCCATTCAGGGAACCCTGCTTGAATAGCCTGCTTCAGTTGCAACCACTTATAACTTTGTTTTTTATCTAGACCAAATTTAAGTTGCAGCTGTGAAAAATCCAGCAGTTTGCCATTAGATATAACATCATTTAAGGTTCGTATACCTGCTTTAATCCAATCCTTCCAGACAATCTTAAAACCGCCTATTTGGATCCTGGGGTTTAGCCATATATTTTGATATGTAGATTTTTGAATTGGAAGAGGTGTTAAATTATTAATAAATCGTAAAGTTTTCCATGTGTCCATTAATATTCTATTGTTTTTCCGAATTCTAGGCATTTTGATACTAAGAAGATGACGAAGTCTAATGGGAAACATGAGTTGCCATTCCAAATATAACCAATCTGGTAGCTGTTCCATGAGTTCTGGGAGGACCCAATACATACCTTGACGCATAACATAGGATTGATGGAACCTATAAAAATTTGGAAAATTTATCCCACCCTCCACAATTGAATTTTGTAAGGTCACTAAGGCAATTCTTGCTCTTTTACCCAGCCAAATAAACTTAATCAACATACTATTTAACTTTTTATAAAAAGACCCCTGAAAAAAACTGGAATCATACCCATTTGATAACAAACAACAGGAACAGTTTGGACTCTTCCCCACCAAGATAGATGCAACAGATTCCATTGTTCACATAACTGTTACTTTTTGCAATAAAGTCTTTTCATTTATTTTCATTGTCTCATCAATTGTCTTTTTTATCCAAATTCCTAGATATTTTATTCCTTCCTCCTTCCAGATAAAAGGAAATGAATCGAATAAACCTTTTGTACAATGTACATTTAAAGGGAGAACTTCTGACTTAGTCCAATTTATTTTATATCCCGAAAATTTCCCAAAATTCTCAATCAAATCAAGCAAACATGGAATGGTTGACTCAGGATTTCTCAAATGAAGCAATATATACTGTAGGCAACCTTTCAAGATGCTTGTAATCTGTAAATCTGGATATAAGCCATATTATGAATCTTCTATGGTGGTATGAACCTGAAGTTTCATAGAAACTGATATATTCTGGTCATGATATAGCAATATTCTATACAATATAAATGGAGATGAAAGTTTGAAATTGCTCCGAGTTTCTGCAGGACTTCATGGATTGGATACAGCAGACACTGGATATTTTATTTACCTCCTGACAAAGAAGAAGTTAAAAAGAGCCCTACATTTTCGTTCAACTATAACCTTTTGTTTGTTTCCAGAACTACATATGGAGAAGATATTTTGGAGAGAGTGGGTTTATGAATGTGGGCAATTTGTCTGGGATACATGGGGATTTTGATTTCTGAAATTTGTTGGGTTATGATTTGATTGTATGAGGAAAGGTGTGGGATGTCATCAAAAAAGGATTGAGAAGATAGGATATATTGTTGGGTATTATAGTTATCTAAAGATTATTTACTTCCAATATTTGATTTTTATTCATATGTTAGGATATAATGATATTATAGTGAGGAAGAATTTATAATTTTTCTTTGATAATTTCTTTTCTGTATGGTTAGTAGAAAGTGTTCTTCCTTTGTATGCTTAAAAAAAATATAAATAAATAAATAATAATAATAGATTGGGATCATAAATTAAATGATTTTTTTATTATGGATGACTTGCATTTTATTATTGTAATGATTATAATAATTATTAATATTGTTTATAGATTTTAGCCTGAGGGGATTTTTTCATTTACTTGATCTTGTATGTGCGTTTCCAAGCTGGTACTAATAGATGGGATGGGGAGGGAGGGGTTGGATAGGGGGGGGTTGGGGTGGGGATTGGGAAGTGGGAAGTGGGATGGGGTTTAATTTGAATTTTCAGTGTGGGGAAATTGATCATAGTTACTTTGTGGATTTGAGTACAAATTGTGACTAATCAATATAATGGGTTTTAAAATCCTTTCATTGAATGTTAATGGCTTCAACCATCCGATTAAAAGAAAGAAGACGTTATTATACTTAAAGCAGCAGAATGCCGATGTTTGTTTTATCCAAGAGTCTATATGCAGATGGCTGCATATAGACATGAGTGTGGGCAATACTACTGTGGCGCTTATTAATGTGTATGCCCCTAATTCGAATCAAATTGAGTTTTTTAAGACTCTGCAACAAATAGTTTTACCACTGGCTGCTAGCAATTTGGTAGTGGCGGGAGACTTTAATGCTGTAATGGATCCTTTATTGGATAAAAAAACCTAGTAAAATTATGAAGTCACTAGGTCTGGACAATTTTGTAAATTCTTGTAATTTAAACGATATCTGGCGAATTCTTCATTTTAATGATCGAGAATTTTCATTTTGTTCACATGTTCATAAATCTTTTTCTAGAATAGATAATATTTTTGTTTCTGATCAGTTGATACAACAAGTAACACAAGCCTCCATAGATCCAATAATTCTGTCAGATCATGGTGGTGTGTGGATTGAATTAAATTTTGTTGATCAAGATAATACTAGACCTGTTTGGAGGTTTGATAATGCAATGCTTACGTATCCAAAATTTTGTGAAGATTTTCAATTAAAAATTGATGAATGTTTTCAAATTAACAACACAGAAGAAATCTCTATAGAAACCTTGTGGGATGCTTTTAAGGCAACCATGAGAGGTCAAATTATTGCATTCTCAGCATATACTAAGAAACAACTAAGAAAGCAAATTATTGAAAAAGAAATTAAGATTTTAGAATCAAAATTGATTGGAAAATGGGAACATTCTACGTTACAAGCTCTTTTAAAAGCTAAATGTAAATATAATGAGATTTCTTCTAAACTGGTTAGGAAGGATATTCTTTCTCAGCAAGCTTTGTATTATGGGAGCTCAAATAAGGCTAGAAGATTATAAATGCAATTAAGGATGAAAAAGGAGATATTCATTCTCAATGGACCTATATTCAAATAATTCTTAAATTTTTATAAAGACCTTTATTCTTCTGAGCCTTATTTGGATAGAGAAAAAGATGGTTTAGAATTTTTAAAACTAGTTGAGGGTCCAAAAATTCCTAGCTGTGTGTGCGCACATGTAGTCGTTCATTTCTTGTCTAGCTGTGTGTGTGTGTGCAGTCGTTCATTTCTTGTCTAGCTGTGTGTGTGTGTGTGTGTGTGTGCAGTCGTTCATTTCTTGTCTAGCTGTGTGTGTGTGTGCAGTCGTTCATTTCTTGTCTAGCTGTGTGTGTGTGTGTGCAGTCGTTCATTTCTTGTCTAGCTGTGTGTGTGTGTGCAGTCGTTCATTTCTTGTCTAGCTGTGTGTGTGTGTGCAGTCGCTCATTTCTTGTCTAGCTGTGTGTGTGTGTGTGTGTGTGTGCAGTCGTTCATTTCTTGTCTAGCTGTGTGTGTGTGTGCAGTCGTTCATTTCTTGTCTAGCTGTGTGTGTGTGTGTGTGCAGTTGTTCATTTCTTGTCTAGCTGTGTGTGTGTGTGTGCAGTCGTTCATTTCTTGTCTAGCTGTGTGTGTGTGTGTGTGCAGTTGTTCATTTCTTGTCTAGCTGTGTGTGTGTGTGTGCAGTCGTTCATTTCTTGTCTAGCTGTGTGTGTGTGTGTGTGTGCAGTCGTTCATTTCTTGTCTAGCTGTGTGTGTGTGCACAGTCGTCCATTTTTTGTCTAGCTGTGTGTGTGTGTGTAGATACTCACATTAATTCGAAAATCTCTCCAATGAGCATGCAGGTAAAACCATTCTTCTGGTGCAGATTATATACCTGAAATCATCTGTCAAGGACATCAGTTTCCCATTTTCTCTTGGTCTGGAGCCCTTACAGATGGCATAACCATACTAGTAAGAAAAGCCTTAGACCAGGGGCTCTGAAAGTGTACAGACAACTCTAATTTTCAGCACATATATTTATAAACAGTAGTTTCAAAGCAAAAATTTATTTGCCTGGTTTGGTCACCTGGATCACTAGACCCATTCTATAACTCCATGACTGGAGTTAAGAATGTGGTCATAAACCATCCTTCAATTAAAATTTTTCATGGCACCATCTCGTGGTATCACTTCTCAAACATGACACTATAAGTTATGGGGCTGATTCTATAAATAAGTGTCCCAATTGTGGGTGGCACTAGGCATTCTACCGCCATTTGGCAGCCAATTGGGACAAATGTTTTTAGAAAAAAACCTAGGTAAGGAACATTGCTTACATTGTAGGCAACTGTCATGGGTCTACAGAGATGCGTAGGGACACTTAAGCTTCCCCAAGCCTGGGCATGGGCAATGTTTCACTCAGAAGTGGCCTTGGGCGAGTTTAAGCATCCCTACGCATCTCCCTAGAGCCGCGACAGATGCCTGAAATGTAGGCCTGCAAAATGCTAGCCTACATTTCAATCCTAAAAGTAGATGCTGCTGCTGGCTCTGATGATCGCGGCTAGAGAATCCCTTTTCAGCTGAGCCAGCAAGACTCCCCAAAACTGCAGCTACAGGGAGTCCTATCAGCTTAGCTGATTGGGGGGAAAATACCACTGCCGCACCTTCCAACACCCACATCTGTGCGGCAGGAAGGATGCCCACTCCTTCCTGCCTAACACCCCTGACACTAACATGCCCCCATACATCCGCATGACAGGAAGGATGCCCACTCCCTCCTGTCTAACACCTCCAACATCCCTCCACATCCAATCAGCAGGAGGGATGCCCACTCCCTCCTGCCGTCTGGCCCCATCGATCCCTGACACCCCTCGACACTGCACCCGATGCTGCAACACCCCACCCCATACCCCACTTGACATTCCAACATCCCACTCGATAATCCCTGAATCCCCCCTGTACCTTTGAAGAAGTGCGGCAAAAGGGATGCCTCCTGCTGTCTGGCCCACCTCTTCCAAAATGGCAAACCTTCCCCTTCCTGGTGCATCCTGGAATACATGGGGAGAGGTCTAAGAACCTGATTGGTCCAGATACCTAAGATCCCTCCCATAGACACCTGGGCCAATCAGAACCTTAGGCCAACTCCCGGTGTATTCCAGGATGCACCAGGAAGGGGAAGTTGGCAAATGGAGTTTACTCTGAGGAAAGGGATGTTACCAGTGGTGTGCCTCAAGGTTCGATTCTTGGGCCTGTTATTTTTATTAATTTTGTAAGCAATATTGCTGAAAGGCTGCCTGGTAAGGTTTACCTCTTTATGGATGATACCAAAATCTGCAATAGAGTAGACAGCATTGAAGGTGTGGATAACATGAGGAAGGACCTAGTGAAGCTTGAAGAATGGTCCAGAATTTGGTAGCTAAGATTTAATGCTAAGAAATGCAGGGTAATGCATTTGGGCTGCAAAAACCCTGAGGGAACAGTTTTGGGGGGTGAAGAATTTTTGTGCACAAAGGAGAAATGGGACTTAGGTGTGATAGTATGTGATAATCTTAATGTGGCCAAACTATGTATACAATGCGATGTCAATAGCTAGAAAGATGTTTGGGTGCATAGGGAAAGTAACAGCCAGTAGGAAAAAAGGAGGTATGGATGCCCCTGTAAGACTCTGATGAGACCTCTGATGAGACTCTGATGAGACATTATATATTATGTATAATTCTGGAGACCACTCCTTCAAAAAGATACAAACAGGATGGAGTCAGTCAAGAGGAAGGCTACTAAAATGGTCAGTGGTTGTCATCATAAAGTGTATGGGGACAGACTTAAAGTCATCAATATGTATACTTTGGAGGAAAGGCTTCAAAGGAGAGATATGATAGACGTTTAAATACCTATGTGGCATAAATGTGCATGAAACAAGTTTCTTTCAATTGAAAGGAAACTGGAATGAGGGGGCATAGGACGAAGTTGAAAGGGGATAGACTCAGACGTACCTCAGAAAATACTTTTTAACAAAAAGGGTGCAAATGCGTGGAATGGTCTCACAGTGGAGGTAGTAGAGATGAAAAATGTATCTGAACTCATGAAAGCTTGGGATAAGTAATTGGATCTTTAAGGAAGAGGAAGGGATAGTAGATGGCAGGAATAAGCAAACTAGATAGGTCAGAGAATGTGGTAAGGGAAGATTAAATACTTACCTTGATAATCTTCTTTCTAGTAAATAGGCACATCATTCTTGAACCTGTGGGTTATGTATCTCTGATCGCAAGATCTGTGTAGAGAGCCTCATGTACATTTTTTTTCCTGCTCCATCTTCCCACTCTGGGCTGTCCTTTTACTCCTCAGTTCACATCAAAGTAGGTGGTCAGCCCTAGAAAAAAAAACATAACAGGGATGAATATGGGGAGTCTCTCCAAGAAACAAATCTGTTCTGTTCGTATCACAACATTTAACATGAAATATTCATGAAACATTTAAACATATAACAAGGTGGAACAAACAAGCCACCTACCTGAGGGCAACCTGCACTAACAGTCTTGGCATTTTGAAAGATATACCCTGGTCGCTTCAAAATACTATAGTGGTTTCCTCTATCCTTGACTTTGCTGGACAGAGGAAAGAAACAAGATATCCAGTAATATGAATATGTCTGAGATAGCAAGCAGGTTAATGAACATCTGATAGGATGGGCTTCAAGAAAGATGTGTATTTATTTACTAGAAAGAAGATTATCAAGGTAATTACCTAATCTCTTCTAGTGCAATAAATACATCATTCTTGAACCTGTGGGATGTATCAAAGCATTCCCCCAGAATCTAGGGTGGGACAGATGAGCCTGGTGAAAGTACTGAAGATCTGAACGAGGTGTCCAATCTGGCCAAGATAAACAACCTATAAAAGTTTATGAAGGTATGAAGAGAGCACCATGTGGCCGCAGTACAAATTTCTATAGGGGAAACTGCTCTAGACTCTGCCCAGGAGGAATCTATATTCCTAATGGAATGTGCCTTTAAGTGTTCTGGAAGTTACTTTCTGCTGCTGATATAAGCTGTTTTTGAAGCTGGCTGGCCCTGGTAGCCAGTATCTGCCAGCACAAAGATGATCCAACAATCAAAACTCATTTGTCATTTTCAGATGACGAAACAACACTCCGTGGACATCTTCTTGGATCCTGAGGGTATGAAAGCCAGCAATCGTATTTCCTGGTTGATGTGAAAAATAGAGACTACTATCAGCAAAGAAAAAGGGGACTATACTGGAGAAAATTTGAGAAATGATTCTTGTAGTTCAGACATCTAACCACTAAAAACGCTGTTTTAACTGTCAGATTCATCAATAACACTGTCTCCAACTGTTCATACGGAACTCTAGTGAGAACCCGGAAAATGAGTTTAAAACACATTTGAAACGGTTGATGTGCACGAAGATCAAGATGTAATGCTTCCTTCAAAAATGTGGAAACACATGGGTGAGAAGCCAATGGCTTTTTATTCAACTAGGCCTTTCTCAAGCTCTTCTTGAAGGCAAGCTAGGATCAGTGAAACTGATGCCTTGACTGGGTCCTCCCTCTTCTGTGCACACCAGCCCTTGAAGCACTTCCAGGTCTTCGCATAGGTGGCCAAGGTTGTCAGTTTCTTGGACGTTAGGAGAGTGGCAATCACTACTTCCGAATAGCTTTTGTGCAATAGGGTCATTCGCTCAAGATCCATGCCATAAAATCAAAGTGCTCCAGATCCTCCATGGTGATTGGGCCTGTGAGAGCAGCCCTGGTAGTCTGAATCCCTGGTTCCTCTCTAGATGGACCAGATCTGCATACCACAGACACCTCAGCCAGTCCAGTGCAATGAGAACTACCAGCCCCGGACGTGACATTATTCTTTGTAGGACTCTGCTTATAATAGGACATGGAGGGAACATATACAGGAGACCTGCCTATGGCCATGGCTGAACCAGGGCATCATCCAGACCAGCATTTCCTGTCTCGTATCTTCGACTTAAAAACTGTGCTGATTTTTTTGTTGGCAACTGACTCCATCAGGCCAAACCTCGGGTGCCTCACCGACTCACAATGCTGTCAAATGCCTCCTGAGATAGAGTCCATTTTCTGGGATTCAGTCTGTTGGCTGAGGAAATTTGTTTGCATATTGTTCACTCCCACTACTTGTACTGCCAAGAGTGCTAACAGGTGGATCTCTGCCTACTGAAACAGCATTTGGGCCTCTAACCATAGAGGGGCACTCCATGCTACCACCATTGCATTGTCAGAGAAAACTCATGATGCTTTGTCCTGCAGTAAGCGTCCAAATGCCCACAGCACCAGATGAATGGCACTCAGCAGTAACCAGTTGATGAACCCTTCCTCTGTGAGGGGGACCAACGTCCCTGCACCAGGTGACCCTCACAATGAGCTCCCCAGCCATAAAGGCTGGCATCCATCATTAGAATAACCCATGGAGATGCAAAATTGCATTCCGGGATAGAGACTGTGGTTCCAGCTACCGGTTCAAACTGCAACGCGCTTATGTTATCCAAGGCAGTGGCATCTGCAATGCAACTGTCTAAGGGGATCAGCGGGATAAGAGTGTGTGTTGTAAGGACATAAATGTGCTCTCTCCCAGGGGTCCAGATGTATAGTTGCCACCATTGACCCCAGCACTTGCAAGTAATGCCAAGCTGTCGGTGCTGACTTGTCCTGAAACTCCCTGATCTGACGTGTGAGAAACTTAAGAACATAAGAATAGCCTTACTGGGTAAAACCATTGGTCCATCTAGCCCATCTTCATGGTGGCCATTCCAGGCCAGAGTGTAACGCAGTCACTAATCCAGGGGAGAGTGTGGAAGTGTGGTTAAAGCTAAAAGCCTCAGCACCCTGAGGTTGTGGGTTCAAACCCATGCTGCTCCTTGTGACTCTGGGCAAGTCACTCAATCTCTCCATTGCCCCAGGTACATTAGGGATGGAGGAGTAATAGACCCTGATCAATTTTCAGAGGGTTGTGTTCATGAGGAGCTAGTTAAAATAAAGGTAGACAAAGCAATAGGGCCAGATGGTGTACATCCGGATGCTGAAGGAACTTAGAGAAGTTCTGGTAGCTCTGCTGACCTTTTCAACGAGTCTCTAGAGTCAGGACTGGTACCAAAGGACTGGAGAAGGGTGGATTTGGTCCTTCTCCACAATAGTGGAAGTAAGGAAGAAATAATGAATTACAGGCCGGTAAGGAGGAGTGTGTGGTGCGGTGGTTGAAGCTACAGCCTCAGCACCCTGGGGTTGTGGGTTCAATCCCTGCGCTGCTCCTTGTGATCCTGGGCAAGTCACTTAATCCTCCATAGCCCCAGGTACGTTAGATAGATTGTGAGCCCACCGGGACAGATAGGGAAAATGCTTGAGTACCTGATTGTAAAAAACCGCTTAGAAAACCTTGATAGGCGGTATATAAAATCCTAATAAACTTAAACTTAAGTCTGACTTCTATGGTAAGCAAATTAATGGAAACACTTTTAAAAAGAGAATGGTGAAATTTCTGGAATCCTGTGGAGGCAACATAGATTAACTAGAGGTAGGTCTTGTCAGACAAATCTGATCAATTTCATTGACTGGGTGACCAGAGAATTGGATAGAGGATGTGCGCTAGATGTGGTGTATTTAGATTTTAGCAAAGCCTTTGACAGTGTTCCACACAGACGTCTAATAAATAAACTGAGTGCCCTTGGGATGGGTCCCAAAGTGACGGGCTGGGTCAGGAACTGTTTGAGTGGAAGGCAACAAGAGAGTAGTGATCAATGGAGATCGCTCAGAGGAAAGGGATTTTACCAGTGGTGTGCCTCAATGACCGACATCACTGTTTCCATGTGGAAGCATGGTATTTTGAGGGCAGCATTGACTGACTTCAGATCCATGTTCAGCCTTCAGTCTTCTGAGTCTCTTTTGGGCACAATAAAATATAGGTTTTAGGTTTATCTGTTATTCCATATTGATTTTAGGTTTATTTGTTATGTCATAATAGTTGTATATCTGCTGATATGTTATTGATTGTAATTGTCTATGTTTGAATTATGTATGTTTTCTGTAACTCGCTCAGAATTTCAGGATGTGCAAATAAATTTTTTAAGTAAATAAATATGGAATATCTGCCCAAGTCCAACTCTACATCCAGGATGGCTTCTATGGCTGCTAGATCTAGTGGCCTGTTTACTGCCGCGCGGACTCTGACTTTTCTCTGGCTTTCCCACTGGAGAATCCACAAAGAGGTCTGGAAGGGGACACCACAGCCTCAAATTGCCTCTTAAGCACAAAATCCAGGCTGCAGTCCTGTACATCTTTCAATGGAGAGGGAGGTATGTTTGGTAACCTACACCACCAGGGAATCCACATTTGGCTGAATAAACACCTGATGAAATTCAGCATCCATTGGGTAAAGTTTTGTCATGGCCTTAGGCACCCGAAAGGGTCCCTCTGGGACCTCCCAACGGTCTGTCAGCATCTTAGTAATGTCCAGATGGGAGGGAAAGCATGTGATCTGAGCCTTAGTGTTGCTCATAAGCGAGCACTGGGCAGTAGAAGTCTGTGGATGTTCTATCTTTAATTCTTGTAGAGACTCATTAATAATCTCCAAAAGTGCTGTAGGCTTCAACAGCCTGCACACAGTCGGGTAGTCTCTGAGATCAAGGGCTGCCACCTGGTTGGGACCTGGTCCTTCCAGGCGCAATGCAGAATCTTCTAGTACTGAGGACCTAGACCGGGAAAGTAAGGACATAGATACAGGCTCCACTTCATCCCAGTTCTCTTCTGATTGTATCCCCGTATCTTGTGCATGGCTCCGCTGTGGGGAAACTGTTCTCTTAGAGGAGATCCCCTGGTGCTACCACCACTACGACCCCCAAGAAGGGGAGCTAGTTTAGATTTGGTCCTTAGTGGAATGCAAGGCATAGTACAGGAGCTAACTGTGTTGAGTCCTGTGACATTTCCATCCATAGTGATGAACCTGTCATTGTTAAGTCCATTACTAAACCGGTTCCCAGAGGCAAGAAACCAGCTGAATATAGAGCCTCAGAGGCTGCAGAAGTCAGGGCTGCCTATCATGAAGGAAATGAGCTTGATCCTGACCCAGAACCCATCCTTGAGCCAGAATCTGGCAGGAGAACAAGTTCCTAAAGAAAGTGCAATCAGTTCCCAAACTGTAATATGCCCAGTGAACTGAGAGAGAGCATACAAACCTGTGCCACAGCCACATAAGCTAGGGAGTGGCTTTAACAGTTTAAAACAGCTCTCAAAGAGTGTGAAGCAGGCAGCTCAGGAAGACCTGGCAGATAGGACTCTTTGGCCAGGCAAGGGCAAGGCACCAAGCAGAAGCCAATGGAGTGGGAAGGCCCTGAATCTCAGAATACTACAGAGCTGGAGGCCCCAGGAGAAAGTATGGAAATAGCAGCATTTGAAATGCCTTGATCCAGAACAAATGGACGTGAGTTTGGCAGTTTCTTGCCAGTGATTTATTTTGCCCTTTTTGGCTATTTTTGTTAGGACGGTTTGCCAAATGAAGTAGTTACCAAGAACTGTATTTTACCAGCAACTTTTGAGAATCTTCCTCTCAAGTTCTCAGTCTCCCCATCTGCTACTATGAGGTCATATATCCATTCATCAGGAAGAGTCTGGAGTTATAAGGAAAGCATTTTTCGTACATAAAGCATCTTTTACATGTGTCAAATAACTCTCATAATACTGTGTGGTGGCATATACACAAACATGATACTTTTGTGCACAAACATTCTCTGGAGCATAATTTGAGTACTGCAGGAATAAAACTGAAAAGTATGCCATGGCATTGTAAGGGGGGAGGCCAGTCCACCCCGGGCACTTGCACTCCTCCTCCTCTCTTCGCCACACACATGTCTCCCCCTTCCCTTTCCCCGTACCGCTAGTTGTTCACCGCCAAGAGCAACTTCAACTTGCTTCTTGTGACCATGTCAGCTCCCACTGACATCACTTCCAGGTTCCATGAATAGGAAGTGACATCAGAAAGAGAGCCGACGCGGTTGAAAGGAACATGAAGTTGTTGCTCACGGCAGTGAACAACTAGAGGTATAGGGAAAGGGAAGGGGGTGTATGTGCGGCAGGGGGAGGCGGGGAGTGGAGAGGAGGGCAAGGAAGGGGCGCCCCCTCCCCCTCGCTATGCCACTGAATGTATGCATAATATAAACCAGGCAGGTACAATCATAGGGGCTCATTTTATAATACATCGCCCAGGTGTGAATACTAAGCAGGCATCCATTTTTAGCTTGGTTTATAAAGAGATACAGATGTCTGTGTGTCTTTATATGAAGCTTTGGATAAACCAGCAGAAATCATGTCTAGATTAACGTCACTATTTATTTTTTTCATCAAAACGGGACATATACTGATTTTCAGCCCCGCCCCCAGTCCCGCCCTAGCCCCACCCCCAATTTATTCCATTCATTTTTCATGTACACATAATATCTTATTAATTCATAATGATAACCATAAAAGGTTTTCAAAAAAACACAGTGAACATAAGAAGTGCCTCTGCTGGGTCAGATCAGAGGTCCATCATGCCCAGCAGACCACTCGCATGGCGGCCGAACAGGTCCAGGACCTGTGTAGTAGTCCTCTATATGAACCCCTCTATACACTTTTCCTTCAGAAAATTGTCCAATCCCTTCTTGAACCCTAATACCGTACTCTGTCCTATAACACCCTCTGGAAGTGCATTCCAGGTATCCACCACCTGTTGGGCGAAGAAAAACTTCCTAGCATTGGTTTTGAATCTGTCCCCTTTCAACTTTTCCGAATGCCCTCTCGTTCTTGTAGTTTTCGAAAGTTTGAAGAACCTGTCCCTCTCTACTTTCTCTATGCCCTTCATGATCTTGTAAGTCTCTATCATATCCCCTCTAATTCTCCTCTTCTCCAGGGAAAAGAGACCCAGTTTCTCAGTGTATGAAAGGTTTTCCATACCCTTTATCAAACGTGTCGCGCTCCTCTGAACCCTCTCGAGTATCGCCATATCCTTCTTAAGGTATGGCGACCAATATTGGATGCCGTACTCCAGATGCGGACGCACCATCGCCTGATACAATGGCAGGATAACTTCTTTCATTCTGGATGTAATACCCTTCTTGATTATACCTAGCATTCTATTCACTCTCTTAGCGGCCGCTGTGCACTGTGCCGATGGCTTCATTGTCTTATCCACTATAACCCCCAAGTCCCGCACAGTATGCAGAGAAAATGTTAATCATCATTTATATTCGGGGTTTTTTTTAGAGGTCAAGACAGATGACTTTAAAATATGCAATATCACCTCAATAACAACTATAGAAAAATAGACAAATACCGAAGACCCTCAATATTAGCAGGGGTTAGGGGCAGAGCCAGGCCACAAATAGGGAAAAATCACAAATAATATTTGGGCCAGCTCTGACCCACCCCCGCTTTTCTCCTGCATCCCTGACCTTACCTGGTGGTCTAGCAGTGAAGCGGGGCAAGAGCGATCTTCCTACGCTCCTGCCCTGTGCAGAGCCATCATTAAAATGGCTGCTGTGAGTTCCCGTTGTAGTCTCGAGATTACAACGGGAACTCACGGCAGCCATTTTGATGACGGCTCTGCACAGGGCAGGAGCATAGGAAGATCGTCCCTGCTCTGCACCACCACTAGACCACCAGGTAAGGTCTGGGGGATGTCCGGGGCAGCATTTCACCATTAAAAAACAAGGGGAAAAAAATGGCAAATAACCAAATTCGCAAGTGGGGAAACAGCGAATCGGGAGGGGGAGCTGTATAGTGCAAAATATAGACAGCAGATATAAATTCTCAAAACGGCAATGTTACTTACCGTAACAGTTGTTATCCAGGGACAGCAGGCAGCTATTCTCACTAATGGGTGACGTGATCCAACGGAGCCCCGATGCGGATGCTTCTTTGAAGAAAAACTCGAAGTTTGAGTCGCCCGCACCGCGCATGCACGAGTGCCTTCCCGCCCAGACCAGGGCGCGTCTCCTCAGTTCAGATAGCTAGCAGAGAAGCCAACCCAGGGGAGGTGGGTGGGACGTGAGAATGGCTGCCTGCTGTCCCTGGATAACAACTGTTACGGTAAGTAACATTGCTTTATCCCAGGACAAGCAGGCAGGTATTCTCACTAATGGGTGACCTCCAAGCTAACCATAGCGGGATGGTGGGAGAGTTGGCAACTAGGAGAATAAATTTTGTAATACTGTTTGGCCAAACTGTCCATCCCGTCTGGAGAAAGTATCCAGGCAATAGTGAGAGGTGAAGGTATGAACCGAGGACCAAGTGGCAGCTTTACAAATCTCCTCAATCGGTGTCGATCTGAGGAAAGCTACAGAAGCTGCCATAGCTCTGACCTTATGGGCTGTGATTTTTTTGTCAAGGGGCAATCCAGCCTGGGTATAGCAGAATGAGATGCAAGCCGCCATCCAGTTGGAGATGGTGCACTTGGACACGGGGCGTCCCAACTTGTTTGGATCGAAGATGAAAAGTTGAGGAGCAGTTCTGCGAGGTTTGGTGCGTTCTAGGTAGAAAGCCAAAGCACGCTTACAGTCCAGGGTATGAAGAGCAGATTCTCCAGGGTGAGAGCGTGACTTCGGAAAGAACACAGGCAGAACGATGGATTGGTTGAAATGAAATTCCGAGACAACTTTCGGGAGAAATTTCGGATGGGTGCGGAGGACCACCTTGTCATGATGGAAGACTGTAAAAGGTGGGTCCGCGACCAAGGCTTGGAGCTCACTGACCCGTCGAACGGAAGTGAGGTCAATGAGAAACACCACTTTTCAAGTGAGATACTTCAGGTGAGCCTTGTGAAGAGGTTAAAATGGAGGTTTCATAAGCTGCGAAAGGACAAGATTGAGGTCCCAAACCACTGGAGGCGGTTTGAGTGGAGGATTGACATGGAAAAGTCCTTTCATGAATCTGGAAACCACAGGATGAGCAGACAGAGGTTTCCCTTGTAGAGGCTGATGGAAAGCAGTGATTGCACCGAGGTGGACTCGTATGGAGGAAGACTTGAGGCCAGACTGAGACAGGTGCAAAAGGTAGTCCAAAACTGAAGGCAAGGAGGAATGTTGAGGCTTCTGCCGCTGAGAGACACACCAAATAGAGAATCTAGTCCATTTTTGGTAGTAGCATTGTCTAGTAGCAGGCTTCCTTGAAGCTTCCAAGACATCCCTCACAGGTTGGGAGAACTGTAGAGGGGTTACGTTGAGAGGAACCAAGCTGTCAGGTGTAGAGACTGCAGGTTGGGGTGAAGTAGAGATCCCTGATGCTGTGTAAGCAGAGATGGAAAAACTGGTAGAGGGTATGGCTCCCTGCTGCTGAGTTGAAGTAGAAGGGAGTACCAAGGTTGTCTGGGCCACCGTGGAGCAATCAGGATCATGGTGGCATGGTCTGACTTCAGCTTGACCAGAGTCTTTTGAATGAGAGGAAATGGAGGAAACGCATATAGAAAGCGATTCGTCCAGTCCAGGAGGAATGCATCTGCCTCGAGGCGCTGAGGGGTGTAGATCCTGGAGCAGAAGTGAGGCAGTTTGAAGTTGTTGGGGGGCTGCAAAGAGGTCTATCTGAGGCGTTCCCCACAGGGAGAGGATGTGATAAAGGGGCGTGGAGTTGAGGGTCCACTTGTGAGGTTGTAGAAGACGGCTCAAGCTGTCTGCTAAGGCATTGTCCACTCCCTGAATGTAGACCGCTCTGAGGAAGGTGTTGTTGTGAGTCACCCAATCCCAAACTTTCAGAGCTTCCTGGCAGAGGGAGGCCGATCCCGTGCCTCCCTGCTTGTTCACATAGTACATGGCGACCTGGTTGTCTGTGCGATTGAGGACCACCTGATCGCGAAGGAGATGTTGAAAGGTCTGGAGAGCGCTGAAGATCGCCCTGAGTTCTAGGAGATTGATGTGGCACTGGCGGTCCGTGCTGGTCCAGTGACCCTGGGTGCGGAGGCCTTCCAGATAAGCCCCCAAGCATAAGTCGACGAGTCGGTCGTGAGGACTTTCTGATGGCGGGGGTTTTGGAACAACAAGCCTCTGGAGAGATTGGAGGATAGCATCCACCAGCGAAGAGACTGTTGTAGAGCAGGAGTGACCTGGATGTGGTGAATCAGAGGGTCGGACGTCTGGGACCATTGGGACGCCAAGGTCCACTGAGGCGTCCTGAGGTGAAGTCTGGCAAATGGCTTCACATGCACTGTAGAGGCATGTGGCCCAGCAGGACCATAATCTGTCTCGCCAAGATGGAAGGGCGAGAGGACACTGAATGGCAGAGGTGAAGAAGAGCCTTCATGCATGGGGGAGGGAGGAACGCTCGGAGTTGGGTAGTATCCAGGATCGCCTCGATGAAGGGAAGAGACTGGGAGGGCTGTAAGTGGGATTTTGGGAAGTTGATTTCGAATCCCAGATGTTGTAGTAACCAAATTGTCTTCTAGGTCGCGAGGGCGACTCCCTGAGACGTGGAATCCTTGATGAGCCAGTCGTCCAGGTAAGGGAACACCTGGAGCCCGTGGTTCCTGAGTGCTGCGGCTACCACTACCAGGCACTTGGTGAAGACTCTGGGGGATGAGGCCAGGCCGAAGGGGAGCACTCGGTATTGAAGATGAAGATGGCCCACCCGGAATCTGAGGAATTGGCGTGAGGCCGGATGAATGGGGATGTGAGTGTAGGCCTCTTTCAGATTCAGAGAGCATAACCAGTCGTTCTGCTCGATGAGGGGGATACAGGGATGCCAAGGTCAGCATGCAAAACTTTTCTTTGACCAGAAACTTGTTGAGCACCCTGAGGTCCAAAATGGGCCGCAGATCGCCCGTCTTCTTCGGCACAAGGAAGTACCGGGAATAAAATCCTTTGTTCTGTTGGTCCCGAGGGACCGGTTCGACAGCCCCGAGCTGCAGCAAGGCCTAGGCCTAGACCGAAGAAGGGTGGTCTGCGTCAAGTTGGAAGGATACTCTCTTGGAGGATGTTCCAGAGGAACCTGGTGGAATTGGAGGGAGTATCCCTCCCTGACGATGGAGAGGACCCAGAGGTCGTTGGTGACAGTCATCCATCGATGGAAAAAATGGTGGATGCGACCTCCGATAGGTGGAGTTGCTGAAGAAGGTAGAACGACAGAGGTTATGCTCTCTTTGAGATAGTCAAAAGGGCTGAGGAACAGCAGGTGGTAGAGGCTTTTGCTGATGTTTCTGCGGATGCTGCCTCTTCACAGGCTGCCGGATGGGGGGAGCCTGTTTCGGGGAGTAACGCCGCTGGTAGATCAGTGGCGGGCGTGATTGACGAGGAGGAGCAGGCCTGGGCTTCGGACGCAGGATGGACTGGAATGACTTCTCATAGTCCAAAAGCTTCTTGGTTACCACCTCGATGGACTCATCAAAGAGGTCGGTGCCAGCGCATGGAACATTGGCAAGCCTCTCCTGGAGGTTGGGGTCCATGTCGATTGTCCTCAGCCACGCCAGTCAGCGCATAGCCACCGAACATGCTGCGGTCCGAGCCACAAGCTCGAAGGCGTCGTAGGAGGACTGCATAAGCTGCACCTGTAGCTGGGATAACGAAGCCAGCGTCTCCTGGTACTCGAATTGTGCCCTAGTATCCATGTAGGGCGTGAACTTCTGGAGTACGGACAAGAGGAACTCTAAATATGTTGTGAAGTGGAAGTTGTAATTCAGGACTTTCGAAGCCATCATGGAGTTCTGGTAGACTCTCCTGCCGAACCGGTCCATGGTCTTTCCCTCTCTACCAGGTGGGACGGAGGCGTAAACCTGGGAGGGATGGGACCGCTTCATTGAGGACTCCACTAGCAGGTATTGATGGGAGAGCTGAGAGCCGTCGAATCTCTTACGATGAACAGTGCGGTATCTGATGTCCAACTTACCCGGCACCGCGGGAATCAAATAAGGTGTCTCGAGGCACCGTGCAAAGGTCTGGTCCAATAGCTTGTGTAAGGGAAGCTTTAGGGACTCCGCTGGTGGTTGAGGGAGGCGCATAGTCTCCAGGTATTCTTTTGAGAATTTGGACCCCGTGTCCAGGGGGATGTCCATATCATCAGTCATCTGTCGAAGGAACGAGGAGAAGGACAGTTGGTCGGCCATTGCAGGGCCTCGAGATGGGCTCGATGAGGTCGAGGCCTCCGGATCCATTGGGGACAGTGATCGAGAGGGTGAGAGGATCCCATTGTGTCCTCGAGCTTCGGCGTCGGTGGAGGAGTAGTGATCGGTGGTGAATACTCCAGGTATGCTTGTTTCCGATGAGGCGAGGCCTGCCTGGACGAGTGCCTCGATAAGTTCCTCGATCGGCTGTATCAAGAGGTCGGCCTCGATGGGCGAGGCGAGTAGGTCTTCGCTGAGGCCCCCAGGTAGTGGATGGGGCTGGAAGCGGTCGATCGAAGCAGGGGTGGTTGCCATAGAGGCTCGAACCCCGTCGGGGTGATCGGCTCCAATGGAGGCACTCGCAAAGACTCTGCTCCTTGCATCGAGTGAACCGGTTCCAACGGAGGCACTCGCAAAGACTCTGCTCCTTGCATCGAGTGCATCGGTTCCAATGGAGGCATGGGCAAAGACTCTGCTCCTTGCTATGCATGCATTTTTGCGAGACCCGACACTCGCAGAGACTCTGCTCCCTGTTGAGAGTGTGTTCCCCGCTGAGGCACTGGAGGGGGCTTGACCTTGCGGGAGGCCTCCACGTGCCCAAGCTGGATTTGGTAAAGAAGCTGAGGCCCCATCATGGTAAAGAGCTCGATGAACTGCTTCTGTAGCATGGTCTGGAACAAGGCTGGCAAGGTTGGATCCGCATCTGAAATGGGACCACCTGCGCAGGCCTCAAGCTCCCTCGGAGCAGTGTGTGAGTGCTTGGACTTCGAGGCCTTGGGCACTTTTAACACTACTGGGGGAATGGGCTGCTGGGCTACCTGACCTGAGGAGGTTGAGGAAGGCATCGCAGCAGGCGCCAGAGTCTGAGCCGGGACAAACGAGGCGGGCTTGATGAGACTCGGCGCTGCAGAGGTGGAAGACTGTGGAGTTGCGGATGATGTCGAAGGCGAAGGTCCCTTTGTGGTCGACGGCTCCGTCGAGGACTCCATGAACAGCGATTCCCACAAGAAGCAATGGCGCTTGAAAGCACGTGCAGTGAATGTGGAGCAAGGCCGGCACGATTTTAGAAGATGTTCAGGCCCAAGACACCGAACACAGCATCGATGAGGGTCCGTTAGCGAAATCGCGCGCTGGCACTTGTCACACTTTTTAAAACCGGTGATAGGCCGGGACATAGGCAGAAAAAGCTCCGCCGCAAGATCGAAGCCGCGGGGCTGCGGCTACGTGGCCTGCCCGGTCGAACGGAACAAAGAAATTTTTTTTTTAAAAAACAATAAAACACGACGAAAATCAGCGATTAAGATCAAATAAAACCACTTAGAAGGCACAAGTGAAGAAAACTTCGCACAGAGAGTCGAAGACGAACTTCTCGGCTCCGCAGAAAAGTAAGAACTAAGGAGACGTGCTCTGGTCTGGGTGGGAAGGCACTCGCGCATGTGCAGTGCGGGCGACTCAAAGCTTCGAGTTTTTCTTCAAAGAAGCGTCCGCATCGGGGCTCCGTTGGATCACGTCACCCATTAGTGAGAATACCTGCCTGCTTGTCCTGGGATAATGACACATTTTGATCACTAAATTGAAAATAAAATCATTTTTCCTACCTTTGTTGTCTGGTGATTTCATGAGTCTCTGGTTACACTTCTTCCTGACTGTACATCCTTTCTTTCTTTCTCTTTCCATGCACCCTTCTTTCTTTCTGACTTTCTTTCTCTCTCACTGGGCCCCCAAGCCACTGCTGCCACACTCCCCTAATTTTTTCTTTCTTTCTCTCTCCCTGCCTCCCCCCCATGTCACCGCCGCCAATTTCTCCCCGCTTCCCCGCCGTCGACGCAGCAACAGGGTTAGGCCAGGCGAGTGCAGCGACTGCACAACGGATGGCCCAGAAGCCTTCCCCTGACATCAATTCTGACGTCTGAGAGGAAGTTCCAGGCTAGCCAATCGCTCCCTGGCTGGCCCAGAACTTCCTCTCCGACATCAAAATTGACGTCAGGGAGAAGGATTCTGGGCCAGCTGTTGTGCAGTCGCTGCACTCACCTGGCCTGGCCCTGTTGCTGCATCAGTGGCGGGGAAGTAGGGAGAGAGCCCAGGCTCTGCGATCGCCTGTCCCGTTGTCCCCCCACATAGCTTTGATACGCTCTCTCTGAAAATGAGACATTTCGGTGTTCCGAAGCTGTGCGTGGAGACAACGGGACAGGGGATCTAAAAACGGGACGGTCAAGTTCAAAACGGGACGTATGGTCACATTAGTCTAGATAGAAGTTTTGGAGTTTCCTAACTATTCACATAATTATGATCTGAAAAAGTATGCATAGAAAAGGAGGTGCAAATCTCTATGAATATTTTTTCCTGAAACAATTTTCAAAGTGAAAGTACATACATTCAGCTTGTAGCTGGAGCAAAGACTGCAGAGCAAAGCACCTCCTCAAAGATCCATGTACTGGTGACATAAGCTTTATGCCTGATGTGACCCTCCCCTACCTAGAAACCATGTCCCAGGATTTCCCTTCTACAATCTTACTCTGCTATATCTGAGTTTTGCCCTCAGAAAGGATACTCGGCAGAAAAACAGATCCAGGTTCTCTATGTGATGCCACTGAGCTGCAATGAATAGAAGACAGGTTAGTTTTCCTACACAGAATAATGCTCCATCTATAGGTATGCAGTTATTTTCCATCTTCCTATCTGCTCCTGATTCCTCAGCCATCCCTTCATCCATCAACAATACACTTCAGTATATAAGCACTGTCATTATTGATCCACCTCTTTTTCTCTAAGGACTAGATTTACTAAAGTCAGTGATCATCGCTAAGCCCACCAGATTCACTAAACGGCCCACCGCATGTTGTCCAATCTGAACCGATCAAACCCATGCAAATTAGTAAAACCCCATGTAAAATAGCCAAGCGATTGATTCTCTAACATTTGCTTGGCTATTTTGAATCGGGTTTTTACTATCCTAAAACCTGACTGCTGCAGACCTGTAGGTAACTGTGTTACCAACAGGTCTGATGGTTTTTTGACAGCTCTGCTTGTCTTTTTATTCATTTTTTTTTATCATGGCACAGATATTTTGCGTGTGTTACACACGCAAAACATCTGCCCCTTAAAAAAAAGAATAAAAGACACGCCCACAGCTGGCCAAACACCCTCCCCCCACCCGCCAGCCCGCCGAACACCTGACCTGAGCTTAAAAATATGGAGGGATGCCCACTCCCACCTGCCATCATCCCTGCTCCTTCCCCCCCCCCACAACAAACAGCAGGAGGGATTCCCACTCCCTCCTGTCAGCTGATGCCCCCTCCCTGTACCTTTAAAAGTTGGGAGCAGGAGGGGTGCTTAGCCCCTCCAGCTCCCCCAGGTGCAGGCCTTCAAGGGGGGGACAGGCCTTCAGTGGAGGGGGGCCCTGGTGTTGAAGTACACGGAGGGAAGGGGGGTTCAAAGAGACGTGCATATGCCGGACTTTGAGGGGGAAGAAATAATGGGTCTGAAAATAGAGGAGAGGGAGAGAGATGATGGACCATGGGTTTTAGGGAGGGAAGGAACAGAAAGGGAGAGAAGTTGGACACAAGGGATGGTGTGGAGGGGGGGATAGAGATACTGGATAGGAGGGTAGTTGGGAAAAGAAAGGGAGAGATGGACCCTTGGGTAGTGGGGAAGGAGGGAGAGATGCTGGATGAAAGGGTAGTTAAGAAAAGGTGGATCTGTGGAGGGAGACGAAAAAAAGGAAAGATGCCAGACCTCCTGGGGAGGGAAGGGAAACGGAAGGGGAGGACAGAGATGGCAGATGGTGTCACCTGCCGGGGTCCCGGGAAACTTGTGGAGGACCACCGACAGGCGGCAGCACGACCTGGGTGCGGCTCCCAATGTGGGAGACCTTACTGATGTCCCAATACTTTGGTTTCGCTATAATAAACACCAGCGAGAGTCAATTCAAATCAAAATGTCAAAGATTTAATTTGTTACCAAAAGGACAAAATAGAAAAAAACCCCAAAATAATACCAAGAAGCATTACCACTATTTTCCTTTCGTTTCAAAGACAAGAAAGGTTTCTCTCCTCCAAAAGCAGTTCGATGGAAGAACAGAAGTTTCTGTATCAGGTAAGTTCATTTGAGTCCCAAAATAAGGTTCTACTAGCTTTCCCCAGCACTGAACCATACATTCAACAAGAAAAAAAACAAAAGCTAGTCCCAAAAAGGAAAAGTCCTCAAGATTATCCTTGAGTCCTGGACTTTCAAGCATACAGTCCTGTTTCTTCACCAGGCATTTATATACTGCATTACAAAGTAAACTTCAAAAATGAAAAGGAAAAAAAAACCAGTACTGCAGACTTTTGCTATTTCCAGCAATGGCACTTCTCCAGTCCTTTCCACTGTTGCGTAACAGAATTGCTGGTTCCCTTTTCTTAAATGGCTTTAACAAGCTCCCGCAGAATCCCACCAGTGTTCCCGCTAAGCTGCGCTGGGGTGCGCTGGCGCACAAAATATTACCTCGCAGCGCACAAGTTTCTCGTCACAGCGCACACAGTGTAGAGCACAGTTCTTCAACCGCCGGTCCGCAAACAAAATCTTGCCGGTCCGCGAAGGATTCGGTCCCCGCCGCAACGAAAGGCCGGCGTCAGCTGACTTGCAACTTCCTGTTGCAGTCGCTGTGCCGGGACTCCTGCCTTCGCCGGGACTCCTGCCTTCCACCGCGTTTGCCTCCTGCCTTGTCTCCGCACCTCCAGACCAGCAGCGGCAGCTCTGTATGCTTTTAACTTCGGCACAGAGCTGCCCCTAATCAATAGTTTAGCGCGGTTTCATAAGGCAGCCTCGGGGCCTTTGCTAGGCCGGCCCACATCGCATCATCGAAGCGGGCCGGCTATCAAAGGCCCCGAGGCTGCCTCATGAAACCGCGCTAAACTATTGATTAGGGGCAGCTCTGTGCCGAAGTTAAAAGCATACAGAGCTGCCGCTGCTGGTCTGAACTCTTGGGCCGCTGAAGAAGGGCAAAAAGCAGCTGTCCTGGAGGTTTCCCTTCCTCTCGCCTTT
Organism: Geotrypetes seraphini; assembly: GCF_902459505.1. Classification (NCBI taxonomy): domain Eukaryota; kingdom Metazoa; phylum Chordata; class Amphibia; order Gymnophiona; family Dermophiidae; genus Geotrypetes; species Geotrypetes seraphini. The sequence goes on along the minus strand of NC_047088.1, from coordinate 268,993,407 downwards.
ACAGGTTCCTTTTTTCCACCTTTTTTTTTTTCCTTCAAACGGCAACGGGCCCCAGCATCGACATCAATCAAGTAAGTTCCACTGTCAATCAAGCGGTTCTGCTCGGCCAAAGCTTCCCCTGTGACATGAGCCACCCTCAGGGGAAAGAAAGTGACCCACAAAGGTGAGGGGAAGGGGGGCAGATGATGGAAGTTGGGGGGGGGGGGAGAGAGAAGGGGCAGATGATGGAATGGAGGAGATGAGAGAGAGAGAGAAGGGGACAGATGATGGAAGTGAGAAGAAGGGAGAGAGAGCAGAAGGCAGATGGATGTCAGTTGAGAAGGGAGAGCAGATGCTGAATGGAAGTGGGGAAAGAACACATACTGGATGGAAGGAGGAGATAAATAAAGGGGGAAGAAAATAGTAAGATAATGGAGGGGTGAGGGAAAGGGGTGACAAGCTGTGTGTAGACACAGTGAAAAGAGGGAAACGGGACTAAATAGTAAGAAAGAATTTAATTTAGATGGAGGCAGAAAATAGAGAAGGAAGACCAGAGAAGAAAAGGGAAGAGAGAGCAGAGAATGATCAGATCTGAGTGGAGGAAATGAGAAGAGAGATATGCTAAAAACCACAGGGGGGAGGGAAGGATAGAGATGCCAGACCATGAGGGGAACAGAAGGAAGATGATGGATGCTAGACCAAATTGGGGGGTGGGGGGGGGGCAGGAGGAGAGATGGCAGGGAAAGACAGACAGTGAATGGAAGGGGCAGATGCTGGACTGAAGAGACAGAGAAGGTTATCATGCTGCTGTACCGGGCCATGGTACGCCCTCACCTGGAGTACTGCGTCCAGCACTGGTACTTTAAGAAGGACACGGTACTACTCGAAAGGATCCAGAGAAGAGCAACTAAAATGGTTAAGGGGCTGGAGGAGTTGCCGTACAGCGAAAGATTAGAGAAACTGGGCCTCTTCTCCCTTGAGCAGAGGAGATTGAGAGGGGACATGATAGAAACATTCAAGGTACTGAAGGGAATAGACTTAGTAGCTAAGGCAGGGAGAACGAGAGGGCACTCTCTAAAGTTGAAAGGGGATAGATTCCATACAAACGTAAGGAAGTTCTGTGGTAGAAAGCAACATATTTATTTGGCTCATAACTTGCTGGCGCCCGATATTTTTAGCTCACAGTGAAAAAAGTTTGCTCACAACACCCGCCCGCTTAGAGGGAACACTGCCAACCCTTAGCTCTTCGGGGATCCTACCCCAATTCTGTACGTCCCTTGAAGTTAAACAGGTAACAGGGAAACTGCTCCACAAGCCCAAAAGAAAAACTTCCTTCAGTTTCTCCTGGCTTTTGCACAGCTGGAATGCAGCAACGTAATCAATGCTGAATGCTACTGCAGCACTGCTCTGAGCTTGGCTTTGCAGTAGAACCAAAACTTTTACACACAAGAACAAAATAGTTTTTCAGCAAACAGTCCCAACAACTATCTCCTTATAAAGACCAGTACCTCCAGTCCTTAGTGAGAGACTGCCAAGCTCACATCCATGTCTTCCACGTTTTCAGCTTCAGGCATATTCCATTCTGACGTGTCCATGCTTTCTAGAGCACCCAACTGCTCTGCCGACTCTTGAGGTACGGAATCCTCACACTCCATAGGTTTCGGAGTGAGGTCTGGCCTTTGCCTGGCCCGGAGAACCTTCTCTGCCAGGTCCTCATGCACAGCCTCCCTTACTGACTTGGAGAGCTGTTTAAGAGTGTTTGTGCCACTCCCTGTTCTAGGTGTCTGTGTTCCTAGCTTTGGTGCTCTTTGGCTCCCCCTCAGATTGCTGGGCAGAATGCAACTAGGAGCCTGTTTAAATCTCCTAAGGGAACTGAGTTTTTTACTAGAACATGGAGCTAATCTGTATTCTAGCTCCTGCTCAGGCTCAGATGGCTCACGATAGGGAGCTCTGCTTTCAGGATCTCCTGCCTGATAATCCTCAGTCAGTCCCTGGTCTCGGTCAAAGGATTTAGTATTGGGTTTTACTCTGACATGATCGTCTCTGGGAGAGGATAGTTAGCATGCAGAAAGAATGGATAGTTAGCATGCAGAAAGAAGAAAGAAGGAGACCCTGGCAAGCAAGTTATCAGAAGACAACCAAAGCCTTGGACCAACAAGATTTGAAAAATAACCAAACAACAAAAGGTAGAAAAACTAATTTTATTTTCTGTTTTGTGATTACACTATGTCAGATTTGAAATGTGTATCCTGCCAGAGCTGGTGTTAGACCGCAAACGTGAGCTAGGATTTAACAGAGAGAGGAAAAGTCCTTTTTGTTTCTTTATTTTATTTACACCACAGCGCCAGTGTGGTTAGGAGAAGCCAAAGGGGGGTGAAAAGCTATAAAATAAACCCACCAGGATGTTTGAAAAAAAACACCCAATTGGGCAGGAAAATTGAATCGATAAACCAATTCAATAGGCTGAATCGAATCGAAATTTTTTTTCCTGAATCGGGAAGCACTAGTTTGCGCTACTGTTTTAGACTTTAGGACCTGGGATTGGGGAGAGATGGCATCCTCAGTACTTTATAATGCAAGTGAAACGAGGATTTGGTTAGACTTTTGAAGGGTCTGCAGAAGAAAAATATTGTATAGGCCGGGGACAGGAGACAGCAGGAAATGGGAACTTTTCTTCCTTCTATTTTTGTGAATGGCAAGGCTGAGGATGTCAGAGAGTTCAGTTAAAATATGTGCTTTATAAGAAAATATAATAATGTGTTTTATAAAGTTTATAAGCATTGCTGGCCTACCTGGTGAGGTGTTCCTAGTGGTAGTGGTGGTGGCAGCGTGTCAATGTGTTGAGAGGAAGAGGTAGTCTGGGAAATTCTGCTGAGCAAACTCCGGGCCCATTTCCACCCCCCAGTTAGTCCACTCCACTCAACTGGTTCACACACTGAGTGAGTCTTTGGGTGTTGTGCCTGGGTAGTTGTTTTGGGATCTCTTCCAGTGGTTTGTCAGTATCTCCTTGTGGTCCAAGGAAGGAAACTTTGCTAACCTTAGCATTGACCTTTAGAATATGTTTGTAACAGCGCTGCTTGTGTGGCATTAGGCTATGTAGTGATCGAAAGAAAAAAACAAACATTTGCACATTTTTGCACTATATGGTGGGTGTATGAGGAGATTCACACTTCCTGCACAGCTAAGTCCATGTGAAGTTACCTTATGCTGTATTTGACATCTAGCAAGGTCTCTGTTTGAAAGGAAAGATCTAAACTTAAAAATGAAGTGGCCAGAAGTTATGGTAAAAGCAGATAGTGTAGCTGGTTTTAAGAAAGATTTGGACAAATTCCTGGAGGAAAAGTCCATAATCTGTTATTAAGACATGGGGGAAGTGTCTGCTTGCCCTGGATCGGTAGCATGGAATGTTGCTACTCTTTGGGTTTTGACCAGGTATTAGTGTCCTGGATTGTCTACCATGAGAATGGGCTACTGGGCATGATGGACCATTGGTCTGACCCAGTTAGGCTATTCTTATGTTATGTTCTCATCTGTAGGGGCCTTTGTTTTCACTTCTTATTTTAATGTATTTTTTTTCTGGGAACTTATCAGTGTTTTTTATAATAGGAACAAAAATGGAAGAGAATTAATGTGTGTGGAATGGGGGGTGGGTAACTAATTTCTTCAGCTAAATAATTCAATCCACCTCAACCAGACATAGAAGAACTCATGCAACATTCACACACCCTCCAACCAAAAACGTCAAAAGAAAAAAACTGTTCGACAACCTCCTAGCCATTCGATCTGCAACACTCTACAACCTATTGACCTCGACCACAGACTACAAAATCTTCAAAAAAGAAATAAAAAACCTTCTATTCAAAAAACACATAAAACCGAACTAACACAATCAGAAGTGTCCCAAGCATCACCTGCAACTACTCCATATGTACTTCTGATGTCATGAAAATTCAGACATAATTTATGTTATGTTATGTGTGAAATAATGGTTACATATATGAGGTTCAATAAAAGAAAATTTTCATTGACTGTTTCTATTCTGACCATTTATTCCGTTTCATGATTATTACAAAAAATATATTTTTATATGGGGGGGTGTCAAAAAATGATGGGCCCCGGGTGCCACATACCCTAAGTACGCCACTGGGAGTGGGCATCCCTCTGCTATATTTTTAAGCACAGGTCAGATGTTCGGCGGGCGGGGCAGGTTCGGCCGGCCATGGGCGGGGTAGGAGGGACCCGATGGCAGGATGGACCGGGCATCCCTCCTGCCATAAGTTCGGCGGACGGTTGACAGGAGCCTTGACAGCAGTGACAGGAGGCTGCTTCTCCTATCACCACTGTCAGGACACTGTCAATCGATCAATTTGCATGCAAATGATTTGCACTTCCATGTAAAATCATTTGCATACAAAAGAGATAGTAAATCAATCGCTGTTTCAAAATCAGTCAGGGAATCGGCCAACAGTGATTGAATCGCTATCTGGGCCTTTGTCCTTACCAGAAGAAAGGCCCCAGCGAAGGAGGAAGTGTCTAAGAAAGAAGGCAGTATAGCTACTCATTTCTAGCAGTCATGGTTGAGTGATAGCTTGAACCTGAGGCAACATCCTTGCCTGTTATGTTGCATAACCTGTGATGTTCTCTTTCCATCATCTTATCAAGGTCTGATATTCCATTCTATTTATTTAACTATTTAACCTGCTCCCAAGGCAAAGAACTTAAAAACTATTCATCAAACAAAACACAATAAACATAGTCTAAACAAGTAAAATAATAGAAAAATATATGATAAAATCATTAATGACAAAAATAATGGTTTACTCCAGCAAACAGACAGTATCCAGAGGTATCAAGAATAGGAGTGTCTGTGTGTGTGTCCTGGTCACAGTACCTGGCAGAAACCTAAACAATAGAAACATTCCAGAATCTCACAGAATAGAAAGATTCCAGGGCTAGCAGTAGCTTTCACCATGTCTATTTGAATAGCATAAGAATAGCTATTCTGGGTCAGACCAATGGTCCATCTAGCCCAGTATTTTTTTTCCACAGTGGCCAATCCAGGTCCCTAGTACCTGGCCAAAACCTAAGGAGTAACAACATTCCATGCTACTGATCCAGGGCAAGCTGTGGCTTCTCCCATGTCTTTCTCAATAACAGACTATTGGCTTTTCCTCCAGGAAATTGTCCAAACTTTTCTTAAAACCAGCTACGCTATCCACTCTTACCACAACCTCTAGCAGTGCATTCCAGAGCTTAATTATTCTCCGAATGAAAAAATATTTCCTTCTATTAGTTTTAAAAGTATTTACCCTAGTCTTTGTAATTTTTGATGAAGTGAAAAATCCATCCACTTGTACCTGTTCTACTTCACTCAGGATTTTGTAGGCCAATCATATCTCCCCTCAGCCATCTCTTTTCCAAGCTGAAGAGCCCTAACCTTTTCAGTCTTTCCTCATAAGAGAGGAGCTCCATCCCCTTTATCATCTTGGTCGCTCTTCTTTGAACTATTTATAGTTCCGCTGTATCTTTCTTGAGATAAGGAGACCAGAATTGAACGCAATACTCCAGGTAAGGATGCACCATGGAGTGCTACAGAGGCATTATAACATTCTTAGCCTTGTTAACCATCCCTTTTTTAATAATTCCTAGCATCCTGTTTGCTTTTTTGGTGGGAGGTTTCATTGTCTATGATGACACCCACATCTTTTACTTGGGCGCTAACCCCCAAGGTGGACCCTAGCATCCGGTAACTGTGATTTAGGTTATTCTTCCCAATGTGCATCACTTTGCATTTGTCCACATTAAATTTCATCTGCCACTTGGATGCCCAGTCTTTCAATTTCCTAAGGTCTGCCTGCAATTTTTCACACTCTGCATGCATTTTAACAACTTTGAACAGTTTAGTGTCATCTACAAATTTAATCACCTCCCTTGTCGTTCCAATTTCTAAATCATTTATAAATAAGTTAAATAGCACTTGTCCCAGTACAGACCCCTGGAGGAAGACTTGAGGGCAGAGAAGATAATGGAAGGCCTTGAGGGCATAATAGATCACTCTTGAGTTCCAGGAAATTGATGTGAAATTTCCGCTCCTTGGCAGTCCAAAGACCCTGAGTCTGAAGATCGTCCATATGAGCCCCCCAGGCATTAGGGGATGCGTTTGTTGTGATAACCTTGTGATGAGGCGGTAAATGAAAAAGGAGACCTTTGGATAGATTGGAGGAGAGTAAACAGTGGAGTGCTGCAGGGGTTTGTATTGGTACTGGTGCTATTTAACTTATTTATAAATGATCTGGAAATTGGAACAATGAGTGAGGCGATTAAATTTGCAGATGACACTAAACTGTTCAAAGTTGTTAAAACACATGCAGACTGTGAAAAATTGCAGGCGGACCTTAGGAAATTGGAAGACTGGGCGTCCAAGTGGCAGATGAAATTTGATGTGGACAAATGCAAAGTGATGCACATTGGGAAGAGTAACCTGAATCACAGTTACCGGATGCTAGGATCCACCTTGGGGGTTAGTACCCAAGAAAAGTATCTGGGTATCATTGTAGACAATACAAAGAAACCTTCCACCCAATGAGCGGCGGCGACCAAAAAAGCAAACAGGATGCTGGGAATTATTAAAAAAGGGATGGTTAACAAGACTAATTATGTCATAATGCCCTTGTATCGCTCCATAGTGTGACCGCATTTGGAGTATTGTGTTCAATTCTGGTCTCCTTATCTCAAGAAAGATATAGTGGCGCTAGAAAAGGTTCAAAGAAGAGCACAAGATGATAAAGGAGATGGAACTCCTCTCGTATAAGGAAAGACTAAAACAGTTAGAGCTCTTCAGTTTGGAAAAAAGACAGCTGAGGGGAGATATGATTGAAGTCTACAAAATCCTGAGTGGAATAGAATGGGTACAAGTGGATCGATTTTTCGCTCCGTCAAAAATTACAAAGACTAGGGGATGAAGTTACACGAAATACTTTAAAACCAATAGGAGGAAATTTTTTTTCACTCAGAGAATAGTTAAGCTCTGGAACGTGCTGCCAGAGGATGTGGTAAGAGTGCATAGCGTAGCTGGTTTTAAGAAAGGTTTGGACAAGTTCCTGGAGGAAAAGTCCATAGTCTGTTATTGAGAAAGACATGGGGCAAGCCACTGCTTGCCCTGTATTGGTAGCATGGAATATTGCTACACCTTGGGTTTTGGCCAGGTACTAATGACCTGGATTGGCCACCGTGAGAACAGGCTACTGGGCTTGATGGACCATTGGTCTGACCCAGTAAGGCTATTCTTATGTTCTTATCCACCATCAAAGTGACTGCAGAAGAGATGATATTATAGATATATGTTGTGAGAGACGATCCGTCGCTTGAGACCACTGAGAGGCAAGGGTCCACTGAGGAATACGAAGATATAGTCTTGCCAGTGGTATCACATGGACAGTTGAAGCCATGTGGACAAGCAAAACCATCATATGTCTTGCCGAAATGGATTGAAGAGGAATCAGTTGCTGACAAAGGTGGATGAGTGCCTGAAGGCGATCATGAGGAAGAAACGCTCTCATGAGAGTGGTGTCTAGAATTGCCCCAATGAACTGCAGACGTTGAGTTGGAAGAAGATGTGATTTGGAGAATTTGACTTCGAATCCTAGAACCTGAAGAAAAGAAATGGTCTGAGATGTTGCTTGGACCACTTCCTGAGAGGATACAGCCTTGATCAACCAGTCGTCCAGGTAAAGAAAAACATGGAGGCCGTGTGATCAAAGAGATGCAGCCACTACAATCAGGCACTTTGTGAAGATTTTGGGAGAAGACGCCAGGCCAAAGGGTAGGACCTTGTACTGGTAATGACATCGATCAATTTGAAAAGGAGGTACTTCCTGAAAGCCGGATGAATTGGAATACGTGTGTAGGCTTCCTTGAAATCCAGAGAGCATAGCCAGTCATTCTGATTGAAGAGAGGATAAAGCAGGGCGAGGGAGAGCATCCTGAATTTCTCCTTGACTAGAAATTTGTTGAGAGCTCTGAGATCCAGAATGGGTTACAGTCCTCCCATCTTCTTTGGAACTAAGAAGTAACGGGAGTGGAATCCCTGTTCCTGCTGATTGAGGGGAACTTCCTTGATGGTATTCAGCAGGAGAAGAGATTGAGCCTCCTGGAGAAGAAGGGAGGACTGTGCAGGGTCCAAAGCAGACTCTCTTGGAGGATGGTCTGGTGACAGGGTGTGAAAATTGAGAGTATAACCCTGACATATAATGGTTAAGACCCAGAGGTCTGATGTTATGAACTCCCAGAGAGCGATGAAAAATTGGAGACGGCCTCTGATGGGCTGAGGCAAAGTCTGCAGAATGGTGACGTTGGCTATGCTCTGAAAAAACACGTCAAAAAAGCTGTGCAGGCTTTTGGAGGGCAGCCTGTGGTTTTTGCTGCTGACGTGGTTGCTGTTGTCTCTGTCTCCTTTGTTGAGACTGAGCAGGAGTCGCAGGTTTTGCAGCAAACCTTCTCTGATAGGAAGAAGCTGGTCTGAAGGGCTGAGAAGGTGGAGGCTTCTTTTTGGGCTTGACCAGAGTGTCCCATCTGGTCTCATGAGCCGACAACTTCTGGGTAGCGATGTCCATGGAGGGACCAAAAAGCTCGACTCCTAGACAAGGTGCATTTGCTAACCTGTCTTAATGGTTGACACCTAGCTTAGAAACCTGAAGCCAGGCCAGACGTCTCATGGCCACTGACACTGCTGCAGCACATGAAGTGAGTTCAAAGGTATCGCATGTGGAACGAATCATATACTTTCGAAGTTGGAAACGGTCGGAAATAAAATGCTGGAAAGCAGGAAGCTTATGTTCTGGAAGATATTTCTGGAAAGTAGCAACTTTTTTGACTAAATGCTTAAGGTAGAATGAGAAATGAAAATTGTAATTGCCAGACCGGTTGGCTAAGATAGTATTTTGGTACAGTGGTGCCTCACACAACGAACTTAATTCGTTCCAGGAGCAAGTTTGTTATGCGAAAAGTTCGTTATGTGAAACGCGTTTTCCCATAACAATACATGTTAAAAAAAATAATTCGTTCTGTAGCATAAAATATGCTAAGATGACATAAAAAAAGATAAATTTTTGGTTATTATTTTTATTTAGATACATCTAAAAACATAATTGTTTTTTAAAACAACACACATTTTTTAAATTTAAAGACAGACTAAGTAGAGTCTAATTTTACAGTGAGAGAGGGCAGAGTCTCAGCGGCAAAAACTGGGACTTAACTGTTCATTTTTTTTTTTTTCTACCGTGTTTCCCCGATGATAAGGCAGGGCCATCAAATAAGACAGCCCCCCCTTTTTAGAAAAAAATGTAAAATAAGGCACCCCCCCGCAAATAAGCCACCCACCGATACCTGCGCTTACCCGAATCGGATGGTACGGTGGGTGACTCCGTGTGGTCCCTGGCACCCCCGACACGATCGGGGCAAGAGGGAGCTCAAGCCCTCTTGCCCCCCCGACTCCCCGACACGATCGGGGCAAGAGGGAGCTCAAGCCCTCTTGCCCCCTCGACTCCCCGACACGATCGGGGCAAGAGGGAGCTCAAGCCCTCTTGCCCCCCCGACTCCCCGACACGATCGGGGCAAAAGGGAGCCCAAGCCCTCTTGCCCCGCCGATTCCCCAACTCCCCGACAATATCGGGCCAGGAGGGAGCCCAAGTCCTCCTGGCCACGGCGACCCCCTAACCCCACCCTGCACTACATTACGGGCAGGAGGGATCCCAGGCCCTCCTGCCCTCGACGCAAACCCCCCCTCCCCCCAACGACCGCCCCCCCCCCCAAGAACCCCCGACCGCCCCCCCAGCCGACCCGCGACACCCCTGGCCGACCCCCACGACACCCCCAACCCCCTTCCCCGTACCTTTCTGTAGTTGGCCGGACAGACGGGAGCCAAACCCGCCTGTCCTGCAGGCAGCCATCGACGGAATGAGGCCGGATTGGCCCATCCGTCCCAAAGCTCCGCCTACTGGTGGGGCCTAAGGCGCCTGGGCCAATCAGAATAGGCCCGGGAGCCTTAGGTCCCTCCTGGGGGCAGGGCCTGAGGCACATGGTCGGGTTGGGCCCATGTGCCTCAGGCCCCACCCCCAGGAGGGACCTAAGGCTCCCGGGCCTATTCTGATTGGCCCAGGCGCCTTAGGCCCCACCAGTAGGCGGAGCTTTGGGACGGATGGGCCAATCCGGCCTCATTCCGTCGTTGGCTGCCTGCCGGACAGGCGGGTTTGGCTCCCGTCTGTCCGGCCAACTACAGAAAGGTACGGGGAAGGGGGTTGGGGGTGTCGTGGGGGTCGGCCAGGGGGGTCGCGGGTCGGCTGGGGGGGCGGTCGGAGGTTCTTGGAGGGGGCGGTCGTTGGGGGGGAGGGGGGGTTTGCGTCGAGGGCAGGAGGGCCTGGGATCCCTCCTGCCCGTAATGTAGTGCAGGGTGGGGTTAGGGGGTCGCCGTGGCCAGGAGGACTTGGGCTCCCTCCTGGCCCGATATTGTCGGGGAGTTGGGGAATCGGCGGGGCAAGAGGGCTTGGGCTCCTTTTTGCCCCGATCGTGTCGGGGAGTCGGGGGGGCAAGAGGGAGCCAGGCGGAGAGAGGGCAGTTAAGCGCAGTGCCTGCGCGGAAGGATGCAGCTCGGGCGACTTCGTTGTGTGAAACGAAGTTCGTTGTACGAATCAAGACATAAAGTTCGTTGTGCGCAGCGTGCGCTGTGCGAGGCGTCCGTTGTGTGAGGCACCACTGTATAGTCAATTACCAAACCGATCCATGGCCTTGCCCTCTCTGCCAGGAGGTACAGAGGCATATACACTAGCCCCCGAGGATTTCTTCAAGGTAGATTCTGCTAGGAGAGACTCGTGTGAAAGTTGGGGTTTGTCAAACCCAGGAATAGGTACCACCCTATATAAAGAATCTAACTTACGAGTGGCCACAGGAATAGTAAGTGGCGTCTCAAAAATTTTTGTAAAATGTTTCTCGTAAGATATCATGGAGTGGAAGCTTGAGGAGTTCCTTGGGTGGTTGATCATAATCCAAGGCATCCAGGAACTGTTTAGATCTTTTAGAATCAGCTTCCAGAGGGATGGACAAAGTCTCTGACATTTCTCGAAGAAATGTAGAGAAAGATTTCTCAGATAATAGAGGAGCCTTTTGAGAAGAGTGGCGAGGGGATTCATCCTCTGAAAAACCTTCATCTTCAGACAGGATAGGATCTTGTTCAGAGTCCGCCCATAAGTCCGAATCTTGAACAGATCTGTGCCAAAGGCTCGAGATGTTTCAACTTCTGTAACGTCTTTCCAGACCGCACCGGTGTCGATTCAGGTGATGTCTGTGTTGAGAACGACTAGTGCCAGCGAGTCATAGGTGTTGATTCCTTTACAAGAAGCAGCGGCACCGATGGAGACTCCATTGCAGGTGCAGCCGGTGTTGAGGGCTCAGACCGGACTGGCACCAGGGGAGTCTGTGTCGACGTGGGCAACAGTTGGGTTGGAACCAGCATTTGTAAATGCTCATGCAATTCCTCTCTTAACAAATTGTGTTTGTTGCTTGAGAGTAAGCACCGGTACCACTGGCTTTTTTGCCCATCACTCACCGAGATTGGAGCGGAGTGCTTTTTAGGCCTCTTCGAGGTTGGCAGGACTTGGCTCACTGCTACTTTGACCTGAGGCCCAGAGGGGGTGGGGGAAGGCTTCTTAGCCGGCTTACCCACTGAAGGATGTGACACCGAAGATGGTTCCATCGGTGTCAAAAGTTGCAGGGTTGATAATACTGAGCTCTGGGGGGATACATAGTTTATTTTTAATAGTTTATTTAAATTTTGATTAAATGCTTATTCAAAGGTACAAAGGGTTGTACATAATAATTTAAAATAGCTGGGGAACAAACGTTTTAGATATGAACAAACATTACAAACATACTAGTAACATGGCAACATTGGGAAAAAATGAGATAACTACAATTTAAAAAAAAAAAGAATACAAATAAGGAAAGTACAATAGGAAATGGAAATGATTTAATCCATGAGGAAATAGGTGCATACGTAATAAGTAAGATCAGTTAAAAGTGTCTTTAAAAAGCAAGCATTGTTGAAATAGGATTAGAAATTGAATTGTTAAAGATAGCCTTCGATGAATGATCGGATGTTTGAAACCACTTCGCTTATTCCGATTGATTTTAATCTAACATTCTCTTTTACACCACCACAATATAATTCCCGCCTCCATTCTTATACCAAACCAGAACACTCTAACCCCATCATAAATTTATATAGAAACATTCTCTCTGCTCCAGTATAAGTACAATATCAGTCCTCTCTTATCGAAACCCTCCGTCCATCTGGTCTTGTTTCCATTCCAATCTTCCTCCAGCAGACACTACCATTAGGCAGCTCTCATTTCAATCTAACATTGTTCAAATGCCAGAAGCTTCTATTGAGGAGAAATTAACTTCATGGATAAATTCTATTACCAAACTCCTAGATACAGTTGCTCCCATCTCTGCTCAACACATTTCCCCACGTAAGCAGAAAAACCCCTGGTATAACTCCAACTTATTGCTAATCAAAAAACAGTTATGCTCTCTGGAAAGAAAATGGAGACATAATAAAACTTTACATAATTTAAATAAATTCAAAGAACAAGCCAACTATTACAAATCAGAAATTAATAAATTTTAAAAAGAATACCACTCCAAACAAATAAAAAATGCTAGGAATTCCTCTACATTATACACAATTGTCAGATCTCTTACAATGCAGAAGTCTGAGCAACAATCATCCACTTCAATCCCAACAGCTCAAGCTATCGCCTCTTACTTTATCAATAAAATTCAAGCATTAGAACCTCATTTCCACAAATAAGCGTCTCTAAAGAAATCTCAACCCCAGTTTATTCAGAAGTTTCATCAATTGTATCACCACCTACAGTGCTTCCATATTCAAAATGTTCAAGATTTTCTTTACCTACTCTCCAAGATCTCCAGAAAACTTTGAACTCATTAAACTCAAAAGGTTCCAACTCCGAGATTCTTCCACCTTTTATACTAAAACTCTTTTTCTCATTTTTTGGTCAGGACATTTTAAACTTGGTACATACCCGTTTGGGTACTGGAACAGTCCCAAAAAGGTGGAAAGAATCCATCATTTATCCAATACCGAAAGACCACAAAGTTAGCTCACTTGATGTCTCGAATTATCGCCCAATCGCAAATATTTCATTTCTGGCAAAACTTGTTGAGAAAACTGTTTTCCGACAAATTTCAGACTTTATCGAACAAACTAACGTTCTCCACTCAAATCAGACTGGATTCCGCCAACACCACTCCACTGAACTCTCTCTTATCGGGCTAACTACTAAAATTCTTTATCACTTAGACCATCATCAGTCTGTGTTACTTATCTCATTAGATCTCTCATCAGCTTTTGACACTATTGACCATAAACTTCTCCTATCACGATTACAAGACATTGGCATTACAGACCAAGTCCTTGACTGGTTTTCTTCTTTTCTCACAGATTGGATTTCTAAGGTTGTATTTAACTCAACCTTTTCAGACTCTTTCACAACAGATTAAGGTATATCGCAAGGTTCAATTCTATCCCCTTTGCTTTTTAATATCTTCTTAGCTCCTCTACTAACTCTATGCCAATCTAATGGTTTCACAACATTTGCCTATGCAGATGATGTCCAATTAGTACATCCAATAGACCTAAATAACCCAAATGAAATTATCATCATTAATGAAAAATTAGAAAAGATTAATTCTTGGTTCGATGCACACATGCTCTCCTTGACTATAAATAAATCAAAATTAATGATCTTTCCTTTCAAAGATGGTCTCTCGCTTTTAACCCCTCTTAAACTCAAAAATCTCTCTATCAAAGCTGTACCTTCCTTAAAATTATTAGGAGTCACCCTTCGACTACAAACTTAATTATCACCAACATATCAGCACAGTGGTCCAACGTTGCTTTCATTGACTACACATGATTAAAACTCTAGCAAAACTATTAGAACTTGTGTCTTTGAATATTCTAATCCATTCACTGGTCATCTCATGCTTAGATTACTGCAATGCCCTTCTTAAGGGTATCACAAAAAAAATTTTATTCAATGCAAAGAAATGTGGTCATGTTACACCTTTTTTGTCCAAAGCTCATTGGTTACCTATAGAGCATAGGATCACTTATAAAATTCTACTACTAATCTTTAAAACGAAAGCAAATAGTCAGCCAGAATTTATTAACAACTTACTTATCCCTTATAATCAATCAAGGACCCTACGATCCACTGCACATAATTTTCTCACTGTTCCTTCATTGAAACATATTAGTACAACGAGGAACACGATCTTTTCTGTAAGTGCTCCTTTTCTTTGGAACAGTATCCCCAACTACTTGTGGGAAAATACATCACTGATCAAATTTAAGGAAATGCTAAAGACATTCTTATTCCGTGATGCCTTTGTAACCTAAACTGTCCTTTTAAGGATGACTTAGTTTTTAGAAAAAAATTTTTAGTATTACTTCCCCATCCTTCTGTTTTTCCCTTTAAGTCAGTGGTCTCAAACTCAAACTCAAACCCTTAGTGGGGCCACATTTTGGATTTGTAGGTACTTTGAGGGCCGCAGAAAAAATAGTTAATGTCTTATTAAAGAAATGACAACTTTGCATGAGGTAAAACTATTTATAGTTTATAAATCTTTCCTTTAACAGAAAGATTTATAAACTATAAAGAGTTTTACCTTATGCAAAATTGTCATTAACTATTTTTTCTGCGGCCCTCCAAGTACCCTATTTTTTCTGCAACCCTCACATTTAAAGTTTAATATCTTTCCTTTCTCAAAACTGACACATATCAATCACTATATTGAAAATAAAATAATTTTCCCTACCTTTGTTGCTGGTGACTTTATTTTTCTGTGCGTTTAACTATGTTTCCAGGGTCTTCTTGTCCTTTGACTGGTTTTCTCTCTGTCTTCACTTTCTGCCTTGCATCCATCTTTCAATATACACCAAAAAAACTGGCCTTGTGAATAATAAACCAGTGAAGGGTGATTGAAACAAAATTATAAGAAAGCTCAGAGATTTGAAACTCTGAAGGGAAGGTTTTGAGGCCTCCCTTAGGGAAAGAGTTTACCTTCCAGTCATAGTCCTCTTATGAAAAATGTTTAATCACTCCTCCAAAGGTGTTATATGAAAAACCACTTCAAAATACTTCAAAGAATGTCCAAATAAGGTACTGGTTTAAAACTTGCAATTGTCACTGCACTTATGGCAAGTTCTAACAGGTTTACTTAACTTATAAGCAGGTTTAGGGGGGGGTCCCAACGCGGCCCCGTTTCGATACCCTGCTTCAGGGGACCCGATTGCTGATTCTCTAAACAGGTTCCATTACTTTCATGCTGGTAAAAATTTGCTGTGGTGACATGCAGCTGAAGAAAACTGCTGCTGGAACAAAGTGCCTTCCAAATTTTGAAACCGCCAGTATATTTTTTGGTGTATATTGAAAGCTTTTTCTGGCTTTGAGTCTATAAATTTCATATCCCTGAAAGTATTTCAGCAAACTTGCATCCATCTTTGGCATTAACTTAATATTCAATTTTTCTGCTTTCTTTTCAAAATCTACGTTTCCATGTCTTATCTTCCCTTCTATCTCTCTCTTCTGTCCCTATTTCCATGGTCTGACATCTCTTTCTTTCCTTTCTCTCCCTCCCTCCTTCCTTTCTTTCCCCTGGTCTGGCATCTGTCTCCTTCCCTCCCCCAACTTTTTATTTCTTTCACCCTGCCCCCTTCTTTCTTTCTTTCTCTCTCTATCCATGCCCCCTTTCTTTATTTTTTTCTTTCTCCATGCCTGCCCTTTCTTTGTCTCTCTCTCTCCATGCCCCTTTCTGTCTGTGTCCCGTTTCCCTTCTTTCTTTCTGTCTCCCTGTCCCCCCTTTCTTTCTTTACTTCTCCCTGCCCTCCCCCAAGCCACCACCATTGGGGAACAGGCTGCCACCGCCGCAATCAGGTAACAGGCTGCCACCGCTGCAATCGGGGAACAGGCTGCTGTCGCCACAATCGGGGAACAGGCCAGCGCCGAGGTCTTAACTCTCCCTGCTTATCTTCCCCAGCGTGGGGCCAACCAATTCATGCCACCCGATGTCAATTCTAATGTCAGGGAGGAACTTCCGGACCAGCCAGGCAGCGATTGGCTGGCCTGGAACTTTCTCCCCGACGTTAGAATTGACGTCGGGTGGCAAGAATTGGTCGGCTCCGAGCTGGGGAAGATATGCAGAGAGAGCTAAGACCTCGGGCGCTGGCCGGTTCCCCAATTGCGGTGGCTTGGGGGAGGGCAGTGGGAAGGGAAGCAGATTGGGGACCCCTGCTTTAGGCGAGGACAGATCACAGGCCACAAAATAGTCCCTGGGGGGCCGCATGTTTGAGACCGCTGCTTTAAGTGTTTTCTTTTCTTTCCATGAATTGGAGTTCCTATCCCCTCTTCCCTTTTGTTCCTGTTCGTTTTTTTTGTCCTTGAATCATTTTTTTCCCTTGGTCTGTTTTAGATTAAATTATACTTTTATTGGTATATTGTTATGGCATTTTTGTACACCACCTAGAAGTCTCGAGTAGGCGGTATAGTAAATTTTAAATAAACTTGAAACTTGACCTTCCCTCCATCTTTTCTCTGGAATACAAGAGAGAGAGAGAGAGACAAAGCAGGAATATAGCCACTGAATTACTTACATTTACTGCCTTCAGGGACATATACCAACAAATCTTCATGTCCAGGGGGAGAGTCATTGTAGGAGGACTCCAGGCGCTGGTACTCAGTATCAAAGTGAGCCATCTCAGTACGTTCTTCTCAAGAGCTTACCTGAGGGAGTATATCTAGAGAGAAGAGAGACATTTAGAAAAGGAGCATAAAGTCAGTAAGAGAGGCAGAACATGCAAAGAAAGAAAGAAAGAAAAAAAGTATATATATTTAGAGAGAAAAAAGGTAAATACATTTGCATAGAGAGCAATAAGAAAATAGCAGAGATCCAGAATTAAGAGAAATGACATTGAGATGTCATCAAGACAGAGAAAGAGAAAGGAACCAAACAGAAGGAAATGATCAGGGTCCCAAATACAGAGAGGCAATAAGGGTCCACCTGGGAATGGTTATATGCTAATGGCCACATTAGTGTGTGTCCAATCCATATAGGGAAATACTATTAATAATCTGTGATGACTTATTACAATTCACACTGCTTAATCCCAGCTCTGGTACTTATACTTAAATAAATAAACCTACAAACATATAAATGTGTTTGTAAAGTGCTCAGACCCATAACCAAAATAATCTGTGATAACAACAGACTATGGTTGTAGTGGGACCATCATTGCTCTTTATGGTCCCAAACCTCTCATTCTCAGTAAAACACAACAGGTGTAATAAATTCACTTATCTTGTATGGCGACAGGTTGATAGAATTAGATGTTGAGAAACAACCACAGCGTTCAATAAAGAGCCTCTGCTGTAATGTGTGCTAACGGGAAACATTAGCCATATTAAAATCGATGACCCCCCAACTGAGTTTCGATGACTCTTCCTCAGGAGGGGACACTGTTGATTAAAATAACAAAGTTGTTATTTTAATCAACAGTGTCCCCTCCTGAGGAAGAGTCATCGAGGCATTGTGGGGTTAAGTGACTTGACCAAGATCACAAAGAGCTGCAGACTCCCCTGGTTCTTGGGCTTTTGCTCTAACTAGAAGGCTTTTCCTCCACACCACATGATACGATTACTTACTGCATTTTAAACAAGACAGTATCTAGTTTAGTTTATTTAAAGGTTTGCTATACTACTTTTTGATAACATACAGCAAAGCACTTTACAGAAATTAAAAAGAATATAAAAGCAAGATAATATTAGCAACCCAAGCAGCAAGACTAGACTACCACCTCTCCAAACTGATGACCACAACACCCAACTACAAAATCTTCAGGAAAGAATTGAAAACCATGCTATTCAAGAAATTTGTCAATCAATCCTAATGCATTTTCCAACTATCAACCTTGTAATCTTCCTGGGAATGCCCAGGCCAATTCTTTTGTAAACCGCCTAGAACTGAAAGGTATTGGTGGGATAGAAGACACCAATATAATGTAATAATAAAATTAACATAAGATGGAAAAATATCTGAAAGGAAAGAAAAAGAAAGATAGCAAATTCTAGCAAAGAAAGAAAAAAAGCCAATGAGAGTAGAGAAAGGAACTGAGAATAAAACAAAAATGTAGAGACAGAAAGGCAGAGGAAACAACTTTCAATCCTTCTTCCAGTGGCCAGCTCCAGTCATGGATCATTGTCTAGTTGGGTCGGACTTGGCATGGGAAAAGAAAATGCCTAGGCCTTTGCACAGGATGACTCAATCTTAAGGAAGAGTGGGCAAAGGCAATTAAATATGATGAGAGATTTCTAGATGCAATAACAAGAAGCACTTTATTCTGTTGCAAACAAAGGAAACATGTTGGCTAATATGGAATCAAAAGATTAGTTAAGTGTGGAAAGAAATCAGTAGAAAGAGCTCTTGGGAGCCAGTGTTTTTTATCTGCCAAAGGAGTCACAGAACTACGTTCGTTAACAAAGATGTCAGCACGGAGCCTTGTGGAACACTCCAATAGAAATACGAAAATGTAGTGTATGTGCAACCAAGGCTTTCACATATGAGCAAGCACTGGTTAGCTGTTCATATAGCAAAGCTAGAATTAATAGAAGCAATGTTCCCCAAAGACAATGAGAAACAAGGGAGGGGGGAGAAGGGCGGAGAAGACTAACCACATAAATGAATAAACGCACAGAAAGGGAACCATACAGTAACATAAAACAACATATTAAGGGCCTCTTCTGCACCTTAAAAATAAGTTCCTTTGATATACTACTCTTCCTTAAGCAATCACAGGGCAATTAACAAAATTATTTATTTAAAAAATTTCTATACCGTTTACAACTAAATGGTTAACAAAGTATACATACGTGGAGGGGCATAATCAATAGGTCGTATAAAAGCTCTATGCGTCGGCGGCGATAATGGAAATGTGTCGATAATGGAAAGATGTCCAAGTCATTCGATTATCGGCACGAAAGATGTCCAACATAAACACGTCCACATGCGCTAAACCGAAGCGTCCAAGTTTACCTACTAAAATGGCACACATCCAAACAAGACGTACAACTATTTTTGCCGCGATTCGCTGGACGACTTGCTAGTTGTATAGCGCTCTTTATCTATTAGTTGTCCTGGCACATGTCCTACTGATGTCACACTGTCCCCAATAACGTCCTGCATGCCCATATATAAACCTCCACGTGGAAGTGAGACCCTTGTGGGTGTAGTAGGCTTTGTGTGAGGAGTTAGGAGGGTTATAGGAGTTAGTTGGTGGAGAGGTTAATTATTGCGATATCTGAGTAGGATTGAGTGATTGGAGAGTGATTCTGTGAGTGTGTGTGTGAGAGCAAGTGAGAGAGAGTGTAAGGGTGACAGACAGGAGAGACAGTGTGAGTGATTGTGGGAGTGAGATATCGTGTAGTGAGGAAGGGCGTGCTAGGAAGAGTGTGTGGCCACCAGGGTGAGTGGGTGAGAGGGTGTGTGAGTGTGTGTGTGAGAGCTTGTGTGAGTGCGTGGGGGTGTGATGGTGGAAAGAAGGGAGCCAAACTACTCCCTAGGAGAGACGGAGTCCCTGGTGGAGCTGTGCCTCCAATAAGAGGCCAGGGTGTTTGGCCACAATGGCAAAAGACCACCCCGCAATGTTGCCATGAGGGCCTGGTCACGAATACGTGACACCCTGCATAGGTGAGAACCTCCCAGTACCTATCACTATGTAGCCAGTGTGTCCTAGTCTCTAAACCTGTCACCTATTGCTCCCACCCCCATCTTTCAAGGAACTTCTTGCTTATTGTGTGTTCTATAAAAATATATATAAAGGACACATAGATAGATAGATAAAGAAGGATAACAATATCTTGGCAGGCAGATGTTTCATTTCTGGATATGTCCCTACCTCATCAGAATATACATGACAGATGTGATGTGCTCAGTGCCCTCATAACCCTGCATATGTTTGAAAAGGGTAATGCAAAGGACTGTCACCTGACCCTATTCTCCACCATATCCTTCTTGCAGGCATTATGGTGTGTACCGTGACCTCGAGTCCCTGAGGCGCAGGGTCCACTGGGACAATCCAGCCCTCATCCGGCACACCAGACACCGCCTCAGAGCTGGATGTAAGTGGCAGCCCCCCCCCCCCCCCAACACAGTCAGTAGCACATGTATGGCAGCTGCCTTGTAAGACATACCAGAAACCCTGAAACGTGTAGGTGACTATCAGATGGTAAAAAGCTATAATGGAGGAACGGGAGGTAATTGTCACATCAATGAATATCTCTTCAGTTGATATCGGCGCTGGCAGCATACTGAGTGCTCATTCTCTGAACCCCTTCTCTGCAATGAACTGCATTGTCAAGGAGGCATGACTGAACAAGGGATATACGCCTCAGAAGCTGCCGGCCACATGTTGGTCTGGAGGTCACCTTCATAGCTCCAGACCTATGTCAGGCCTGCTGTTGTGGAAGCATCTAGCCCTTATTCAGTTATGCCTCCTTGACAATGCAGTTCATTGCAGAGAAGGGGTTCAGAGAGACATTATCCGATTCTAAGCATAATGTGTGATTCATAGTTGCACCTGTCATGTTCTATCCTATGTCATGTCATGTCTGATCCCTCTCAAAGCTCACCTCCTTGTGAATGTGCTCTTCCTTGGCAGCTGTTCTAGTATGCAACCTATTGCCACCCAAAATGTGGGTGATGAGACACTGGTCAGTCCACTGTGTCAACAAATACATCAAGCCCATTCAGTGTCACCTGCATATGCCTGCCACCTTTTGTTTAGATGTATACCGGTGTAACTGTACACAGAAAGTAGTTTACACACTGGCCTGACCTGTGTCCCTACACCCACTTAGTCTCAATGGGTTGGGTGGGGGGTTGATACGTAATTGTGTATGTAGTATGCAACCAATGCAGGCTATGGTAACTCCAACTTCATATTCTTACTGCACACAGGTCGCGCACAGCATGCTGCTGAGGGCCTAGCCCAGGAGGTGGTCCATGAAATGTGCCTACAGGCATCCAGGGAGGCAGTGGCAGAGGCAGAGGCTGAACAGGAGGAGGAAGGGTACTCTGCATCGGAGGAAAGTCTGCCATCTGAGGATGTTGTGGAGGACGAGGCCCAGGTGGTAGAGGTGGAGGATGCGGCACAGGTAGTGACGGAGGTGGAGGTACAGGTGGTGGCGGAGGTGGACCAGCAGCATGTGGTTGTGGAACAGGGAGCATGGGAGATCCCTGATCTATATGCAGACATGCCCCCTCTTGAAGGGGATGAGGAGGTGGTTATGGAGGCAGCAGCCCCGGCCTCATATCATGATGTGCAGCCAGTGGCCCCAATAGTTGCCCCCCCCCCCCTCCTGAGGCATATGGAGAGTTGCTCAACATTGTGGGCCAAATTCACAGTGAACTGCAGGAGGGGAGGCGCGAAACAATGCAGACCCTGCAGGAGATTGTCAGCCTTCTGCGGCAGCTGGTTGCCATATTTAAGGAGTCAGTATAGGGGGTGAAGGGGCTAAACTGAAGGCCAAGCTGCCAATGGGCCATTGAGGCCCCAATCATGTTACCAACAGTGTCCCTGACAGCACTCAGGTAGCTACCAGAAACCCAATGACTGAAAGGACATCACACGGCCTCTCCTTCACATATTCAGGAGACTTTACCTACTGTATCTCATTGGGACATACTTGAATGTTAACCTACTTGATGTTACTGGCTATCGTGTACAATGCTGTCACCATATGCTCTGCCAATGATTGCAAGTGTTGAGATGTGATGTACAGATGCAAACTGTACAGTGATGGTTAAGGTGTGCAATAGTTGCACTAAAGGTGTGTTCCAATCCCATGACTAGTGTAGGAAGACATGCATATGGTGGGACAGTGTTAAACGCAATAAAGGGTACCTTTCCCCATATCAGTGGAAAACAGGTATCCAGTGAAATGAAAAGACCCTACCATCAGATGGGATGTGGTGAGGAGGCCATAAAGATTGACACTGAGAAAGTGGGAATGCTAGGATGCATTTCTGAGGTAACAAATAGCTTCTATAACCTATGGGCCAATGGATGATGATGTAACCAGGCCAGGGGTACAGGGAGCACCATTGAGATTAGAATACACAACCTCTGGAGACAGAGGCTGCTGCAGCAGGACAGCCCTCACAGATATTTGCTGACCCTTACAAATGAAAACGTATGTGAGGCTCAGAACTGCTCACTTACTTTGCACAGGTTGGAGCAGTGTTAAGCATGTTGGGGAATTGGACAGGCATGTGCCATGTTGTTACCATAAGTATGATATTGTATGTTCTCATAATGAGTACATATTTGTATGGCGATTGTTCTATGACAGTCTTTTGTGACCAGGTGTTCTATTATTCATGTCTACCTCAGCAAAGGTGTATGCATTTATATTTGAATCTTGACAACAAAAAAAAGAACAAAATAAATACCAAATATCTACCTCTAAACTGGGTGTCATGTGTGATCCCTTGATATCATGTCACTGACCTGCACCTAACAAAAGGGCAGGCAGGCAGCCAACTAAAAGTGGGAACGTGACCATCTTGTAAGTAAGATCTGGATGAGACCAGGACCATGTCACATGCAGGACCTGAGACAGAGGTTGTGTTAGTCACAGTTCACGAAAAAAGGGAGAGATGTAGACTTGTGAGTTCCATGATTTGCAATGGATGTAACACCTGACTGTCTGAATAGCTCCCCCTCTTTCTAGAGGCCTCTGCTAACCCTCGGCTGAAGGGACTCATGTAAAAGAGAGCTGGTGACTGCTGTGCAATGCTGCTGTTCATATTCAATCAGTTAGATCCCATAAGAGCTACACATGTGTGAGGTGAGGCACTAGGAAGCAGACCAGTGTCAACTGAGAGGGTATTCCCCCTCCCCCTCCCTCCCAATGACACCAAAAAGCTATAACAGCTGAGCCACCAACAAGGCCACACATACACCTGTGACCAGGATCAAGGGTGTGTAAAGAACGAATCCCAGAGGAGGGGGTAAGGTGAAGCAATCATTGGAGGAAGGAGGTGGCATTGTGGGATAAGGAGCCCCCCCCCCATAGGCAGGGATGGAGGACAGGGAGAATGAAGAGGTGTGTTCCAGGAAGCTCACCCAGTCTTTGCCCTTACCCTGTTATGGCCCCCATACAGATTGCTCCCTCCCCCCCCCCCCCCCGTTCTTCTAAACGCTGTTTCAAACAGGCTTTCCAGAGGGTAACCAGCAACGTGAGGCCCAGACATTTCTTTTTTTTTTTAAATTCTTTATTCATTTTATAACTTACATCAAGTGCACATTAAGTATCAAACAATTATAATACATCACTTGAAAAATCTTCGTTTTAAATTCTTTATTCATTTTTGCACATTAAAACAAATGTAGCAGATAAACTCATATGACCTTATAAATACACACTTGATTAACTCTCATATAACACTTTAAGTAAAACATTTCATTACAAATTAATATTCTATAATATTTTGAATATTATGTAATAAACCTAATATTTAAACTATTCTTATTAAATAGAAAAAACCTCCCCCTCCCATCCCAATATTACATACAAGTACCATTACAATGAAACTATTAATATATTCATATATTATGAAATAATAAAAATACCCCCCCCATATTCCCCCTCTATTCAAATATCTTACCTTGAAAAATCTTCAACATCATACACCAAGAAAGATTTAACCCCCACCCCCCTCCCAAATTCATATATGACGAAAATAATATCTTATGCCATTCATATAAATTTTCTTAATGAAAAAACCAACCCCCCCACACCCCAAATCCACGTGTATTAAACTTGGGAAAAGTGTAACTTATTCATTATAATAATTGAATAATGATCTCCACACATCCCTAAACTTATTATAATAACCTTTTTGAACTGCCAGACATTTCTAAACATCATAGATGAAGCAGGAATACTTGCTTACCTGAATACAGCCACAGGCTTGAAAAGGCAGCCCATGGAATCTGTAACATCCAGCAAACGAGTTAGGATTGCATCAGTAGATAGGAAGGTGTCTCCGAACGGAAGTTGGTGGTGATGTAGACGTATCACGGCCCTCAGAATTTAAACGTACCAAGGAACATGGGCTAGACGTCTTTCGGATTTGTCCATAACCGACCAGATGAACGTATTACGTAAAGTCGTCCAGCGGACAGCTTGTTGGATGTGCTTAATTGCCAATAAATACGTCTAACCTCATATTATCAAAAGTGTGGGTACTTTGACGCCATGGCTCCCAAACCAGTTAAAGCTCTGTCCCGAAAGCCTAACTTCTCCCAGGCTGAGACAGAAATGCTGGTGCAGGAGGTGCACACACACCACCAGCAGCTCTTCTCACCCCAAGGAGGAATGCACTCCACCGCCATATGCGAGACGTGGAGGACTGCAAGAAAAAATGGAGAGGTCCGAGCTAAGGTGGGCAACCGGCCTCCAGATGCTGACATGGCAGACCTCAGCCCCATGGACCAGCTAGTGCTCACCTTTGTGTCAGCAACCTCCAGGACACATCAGCTGCCCCACCTGCACAGCGTTCTGGTATGTACGTGTCTTAATCCCCAGTCTCCCAGCTATGTCCCATATTCTGAGAGACCTCTCTTTCATCCTCCTTCTGCCCTTCAAACCTTTCCATAACACCTGTTTGGTACTGCTCCATGTGCTGATGGCAGAGCATGGAATTAGATTCCTATACCCTTATACTGACAATTTGGAAGATTTGCTATGATCAGCAGGTGTGCTCATGTAAGGTGTCTGCACATACACTGCTTTCATCCCTTTCATAATGCCCTATGGTAGCTGGGTAAGTAATCACACACCTTTGGGATGCATGTTACTGCCAACTCATCTCCCATAGACACAGGTAGCGCACCTGTGATATGCTGTGACATCTATTTGTGCTTTTCCCCTATGTAGATGCCAGCTCTGACGAGGATGAGGCCGGATGTAGTGGCATTGATACACTGACTGTGCAGGGGCAGCAGGATTTGGCAGATGTGCAGGCAGCTGCAACACTCAGCCAGCAGGAGCCTGACGAGTCCCAGGACACCCAAACACAGGAGCCTGCCAATGGGGATGAGGACCTGCCAATTCCCCCACCACCTGAGCGGTTTGCCAATGTGGCTGCGGATACTGAGGAGGGCAGTGAGGGACCACAGCCTGGCTGCTGGAGGGCACCCAGTCGCCAGCGTCGCCACCTACTTAGACTGGCCCAGAAGCTACTGGCAGCAGAAGTTCCAGCTGCTGAGAGAGGGTGTGGAGGCAAAACAGCAGTCACTGGAGGTACAACAGCAGTCACTGGAGGCCCAACGGGAGACCAATGAACTTCTGAGGCAGCTTTTGCATGCCAACACTGGCATCGTTGCAAAGCTGGAAGGCCTCCACAGTGAGCTGAGCTAGAAACCGTACTCCCTCCACAAGCCAGCACACTGATCAGGTGCCTGCACCACCCTCCAGCACTGGCTCAGTGGCAACAGGACGCAAAGCCACAGAGAAAAGAAAGCACCCCCAGATTTTGGGGCCTGTTCCATGCCTGCCTTCCTCCACTCAAGTAACATGGCCAGCTTTTGGACAGCAGAACACTAACTCCAGCAGTGATAGTGTCAGCTTCCAGATACTGATGTGGCCCCAGTTTGTCCAGAAGCTTCATCTCTACCTAGAGGTGGAGCTGGGAGGACTGTCAGGGGCTGTGGGAGACCACGTGGGTGAGGGAAGGGGAGGTAGGTAAGGGGCTGGTGTTGTTGGTGTTTGTGGGTGGGGGTGGATTTGGTGAGGATGTGTGTATGTAAGGGTGGTGTTTTGCACAAAATGTGGTAAAATTAGAGTGTTTCTTTAAAAGAACCTATTGTCCGTGCTGTTTATAAGCTTCAGCTTATGTACACTGAAGCTGACATTAGCCTGGGCTGGTTGTGCAGTCCAGTTAAATGGCACTGGACTGATATACTGTCAGGTGGCTAGGGTACAGCGTCCATTTCACAGGAAGTGGGTCTGTATTAGACGGTGCCTGGCGTTGACCCCTTCCTGGACGGCACTCTGCTCGGCTCTGTGCTGTGGGGCGGGGGAGGCTCCTCATCATCGCCATCAGGTGGCTGCTGAAGTTGTTGCTGTGGGGGATCTGACAGTGGCTGGTGTTTGCGTACTGCAAGGTTATGCAACATGCAGCTTCTAGGCCTGTACAGCAGCTGGCCCCCCGATTGATCCAGGCATCTAAAGCAGTTTTTTAACTGGCCAAATGTTCGCTCGATGATGCTCCTGGTGGCTCTGTGACGGCGATTGTATTCCTCCTCAGCTGCAGTGTGAAGGTGGATAATTGGAGTCATCAGCCAGACTCGCTGGGGATACCCCCTGTCACCTATGAGACATAGAGAAAGAGAGAGAGAGAACAATGATGAGTGGCAGTGATTTGTAGGTGCAGGAAGAGAGTGTTGGGATGGGGGGGGGGAACAGGGTAGCTGTGTCCCTGAGGTGCTTACCAAGAAGCCAAGCGCCATTGAATTGCCCCTGGGTTGCTCTCCTGTGGAGGCCACAATGCTGCACTATATAAGCGTCGTGTGTGGAGCCAGGGTATCTGCCACACACATCCAGGATCTCTCCCTGTGCACGCCACCTGCATATTCTTTGAGTGGAACGCTTTCCTATTCCGGTAACTGGCCTCATCTGCCCGAGGGGGTCTGAGGGCAATATGCGTTCAGTCTACCACTCCGATGACGGAGGGGAATTGTGCCACATTGTAGAACTGCCTCATACTGCCCTGTAGGGCCTGGGGAGTGGTGAGGAGGGAGATGTAGTCATGGGTGTGAGTTAGGAAGGCATTAAGAAATTGGGCGAGGCAGTTGGAAATGGCAGGCTGAGTGAGTCCAGTGTTGGCTGCCAGAACAGACTGGAAGCTCCCAGTTGCCAGGAAAGTGAGGGCTGCTGTTACTTTTAAATGCACTGGAATTGGGTAATTACACCGAGTGCGGGCCTGTAGCTGGGGCTGCAATTGGAGGCAGAGATCCTGGATGGTGGCCTTGTCGAAGCGGTATCGCTCCAGGCACTGCTAGTCACTAAGCTCAAGGAAGCAGGAGTGAGGTCTAAACAGCCTCCTGCGGTTGACTCGGTGATGGGGCCTCTCATTCTCCAGCTCCTCCTCCTGCAGAAGGTTCTCTACTGCAACCAGTACATTGACCCCTTCCATCGCCCACAAAGAAAGCACCTGGCAAAGAAAGCAGAGCTCATTACAGTCTAAACAGGCCCCAGCCAAGTAGTCACCCGACACCCCCCTCCCCCCAGGGATTGAGCCAGGTGGTGAAACAAACACTCACTCGTGTGCAGCTCATGCCACACAATAGAGACCACAGTGAATGAGTAAGCTGAAATAGATGTAAGAGAAAGAGCTGGTGATGCTGATAGGAGGTAAGTGGGATGAGAGAGGGTTTTTTGCAGAGGTCAATGAAACGTGGGCAGACACACAGCAGTGAGAAAGTAGGTCAGGAGGTTGAGATAGAGATGGTCAGAGTGAGGGGGTACACACACACGAAATTACATACCCTTCCATTACCTGTACACAGGACGGCACACACTCAGGAACATCTTAGACGTTGTGAAAGCAGGTCTAAGTTGAAACGCTACTTTGAACGCACAGAGCTAACTGATTTAGCTTTGGTTATCGTATTTATACGTTTGGGGCCTAACCCCACCCTCGGAATGCCCCCATGTTGTACGTCTTAAGTTAGACGTTTGCAGCATAGGACGTGCAGCTGGCCGACTTTTGATTATGGTCGCTTGGACGTTTTGCCGGGTAAAACGTCCAAACTCCGACTTATGTGGTGTTTTAGACATTTTTGAGTTTTGATTATGAACCCCGTAATCTTTAAACATCATAAAATAGATCTTAAAACTCATAGCTAAAAAAAGCACAGTTACTTACCGTAACAGGTGTTATCCAGGGACAGCAGGCAGATATTCTCACATGTGGGTGACGTCATCTACGGAGCCCCAACGCGGACAGCTTTTCAAGCAAACTTGATTGAAGTTTCAAGTTTGCTACACTGCACCACGCATGTGCATGCCTTCTTGCCCACTAGAGGGCGCATCCCACCTCGTGGTCCTCAGTTCCATAACTAGCAAAGAAGCCATCCTCGGGGAGGCGGGCGGGTCATGAGAATATCTGCCTGCTGTCCCTGGATAACACCTGTTACGGTAAGTAACTGTGCTTTATCCCAGGACAAGCAGGCAGCATATTCTCACATGTGGGTGACCTCCAAGCCAACCAAAAAAGGGCAGGTGGGAGGATGGCAATTTAGGAAAACAGATTACGTAACACCGACTGCCAAACCGGCCGTCGTTTCTGGACAAAGTGTCCAGACAATAGTGGGAGGTGAACGTATGAACCGAAGACCAAGTGGCAGCTTTACATATGTCCTCCATAGGAGTAGATCGGAGGAAAGCAACCGAAGCTGCCATCGCCCGGACCTTATGCCCCGTGACTCGACCCAGGAGCGTAAGACCAGCCTGAGCGTAGCAAAAAGAAATACAAGCAGCCAACCAGTTGAACAAGGTGCGCTTGGAAACAGGGTGTCCTAAACGATTAGGATCAAAGGACAAAAACAATTGAGGAACCTTCCGATGAGACCTGGTACGTTGGAGATAAAATGCCAACGCCCTCTTACAGTCAAGCGTGTGGAGCGCCGTCTCGCCAGAATGGGAGTGGGGCTTAGGAAAGAACACAGGAAGGACAATGGACTGATTGAGGTGGAAATCAGACACAACTTTAGGTAAAAATTTAGGATGGGTGCGGAGGACCACCTTGTCATGATGGAATACAGTGAAGGGCGGATCCGCAACCAAAGCTTGCAACTCACTAATCCGTCGAGCAGATGTGAGAGCAATCAGAAATACCACCTTCCAAGTAAGGAATTTCAGGAGAGACTTGTCGATAGGCTCAAATGGAGGTTTCATCAGTTGAGCTAAGACCACATTCAAATCCCAAACGACAGGAGGGGGCTTCAGAGGGGGACAAACATTGATTAGACCCTTCATGAAACGCGTCACCAGAGGATGAAGCGAAAGAGAACGGCCATCCAAGTGCCGATGGAAAGCCGAAATGGCACTGAGATGTACCCGGACAGATGTCATCTTCAGGCCGGAATTAGACAAATGTAACAAATAGTCCAGTACAGAAGACACCGAGACCGAATCCGGCTCCAGATGACGCGAGGAACACCAGGAGGAAAACCTGGTCCACTTTTGGGAATAACAAAGCCTGGTCGAGACCTTGCGCGAGGTTTCCAAAACATCCCGCACCGACCGTGAAACCTGGACCGAAGTCAAGGGGAAAGGAACCAAGCGGTCAGGTGTAACGACTGAAGATTGGGATGTAACAGCGAACCCCGACTCTGAGATAGCAGAGAGGGAAACACAGGCAGAAGCAGAGGCTCCCTGACACTGAGTTGAAGAAGCAGGGAGAACCAGTGTTGACGAGGCCACCGAGGCGCAATGAGAATCATAGTGGCTCTGGACGATTTGAGACGAACCAACGTCCTCAAGATCAGGGGAAAAGGAGGGAACGCATAAAGAAACCTCCCTCCCCAGTCGAGAAGGAAGGCGTCCGCTTCCAGACGGTCCGGGGAGTACATCCGAGAACAATACAGGGGTAGTTTGCGAGTGTCCGGGGAGGCAAACAGGTCCACTTGCGGAGTCCCCCAGCGGTCGAAGACCTCGCGCAGGACTCTGGAGTTGAGTGACCACTCGTGCGGCTGGAGAAGCCGACTGAGTTTGTCTGCCAAGCAGTTCTGGTCCCCCTGTATATAGACCGCCTGTAGGAAGATGTTCTGGGAGATCGCCCATTCCCAAAGGCGCAGAGCTTCCCGGCAAAGGGGCCAAGAGCCTGTCCCACCTTGCTTGTTCACATAATACATGGCTACCTGGTTGTCCGTTCGCACGAGGACTATCTGGTCGCGGAGCAGGTGGCAGAAAGCACGAGCCGCCAGAAAGATGGCGCGAAGCTCCAACACATTGATGTGACAGCGTCGGTCCTCCACCGACCACAGGCCTTGGGTCCGCAGACCATCGAGATGGGCCCCCCACGCGTACTCCGAGGAGTCCGTGGTCAGAACCTTGCGAGGCGGAGGGACGAGAAAGAGCAAACCCCCGGAAAGATTCGAAGAGTCGGTCCACCAACGGAGCGAGCGTCTCAAAGAAGGAGTCACCGTTATGCGAGACGAGACCGGATCGCACTCCTGGCGCCACTGAGAGGCCAGAGTCCACTGAGGAATTCTCATGTGCAGCCTGGCGAACGGCGTGACGTGGACCGTCGAGGCCATGTGGCCCAGAAGCATCATCATGCGCTGGGCCGACACCAGCGGCAGCTGGAGGATCAGCCGACCCAACCGAACCAAAGCCTCCAAACGCGGAGGAGGAAGGAATGAACAGAGGCGAACAGTGTCCAGCACTGCGCCTATAAACTGAAGTGATTGGGACGGGCATAATTGGGACTTGGGAAAGTTCACTTCGAACCCCAGGCGTTGAAGGAAGGCGATAGTCTGTAGGGTCGCTGAGATAACACCTTCCCTGGTCGGGGCCTTGATCAGCCAATCGTCCAGGTAAGGGAAGACCTGGAACCCCCGAGACCGTAGTGCTGCAGCGACTACCACCATACACTTCGTGAAGACTCGAGGGGACGAGGCCAGGCCGAAGGGGAGGACTCTGTACTGCAGGTGCAGCTCGCCCACCTGGAACCGTAAGAATTTGCGGAAAGCGGGATGCACCGGAACATGGGTGTACGCTTCCTTCAGATCCAGGGAGCACATCCAGTCCCCTTCCTCCAAGAGAGAATATAATACCGGATTGAGGTGGATGTGACAACATCCGGAACTTCTCCCGGACCAGGAACTTGTTGAGCTTCCTGAGGTCTAGAATGGGGCGCAAGTCCCCGGTCTTCTTTGGGACCAAAAAGTAACGGGAGTAAAACCCCCGCCCCCGCTGGTCGGAGGGAACAGGTTCCACCGCCCGAAGCCTCAACAAGGCCCTGGCCTCGGCCATGAGGATGGAGAGCTGGGTCCGGTTGTATGGGCAAGCCCCCGGTGAATGTTCCGGCGGCGCAGAGCAAAAGTTGGGAGAGTAGCCCTCGGAGACGGTCCGGAGCACCCAAGCATCGGATGTTATCTCGGTCCAGGCCGCATAAAAGGACCGGAGTCGACCCCCCTATGGGGAGAGGGTCCGGCGCGAAGGCGGAGGGGGGCCGGCCCCATCCGCCTATCCCGTCAAAAGGACGGCGCCGGCTTGGCAGGACCCTGCGCTGGAGTCTTGGTTTGTCCCCCTCTGCCCTGTCTAGGGGGGCGCCGAGGCGGTGGCCTTGAAAAAGCCGGGGTCGACTTTTGAGGGTACCTCCTCGGGGGAGGCCGGAAGGGTTTCTGCGGCGTGGATCGAGGTTTCGGACGGACCAAGGAGGCTAACGAGCGCTCCTGTTCCGAGAGCCGTTTGGTCGCCGCCTCCAGAGATTCATCTAATAATTCGGACCCCACGCAAGGCAAGTCCGCAAGGCGTTCCTGCAGGTTTGGGTCCATATCTAGGGTGCGCAGCCACGCCAACCGGCGCATAGCTACCGCAAAGGCCGACACCCTCGATACCAGCTCAAACGTATCGTACACCGCATGGAAAAGGTACAACCGCAGTTGAGACAGGTTGGACACAAACCTGTCGAACCCTTCCTTGCGGGAGTCCGGCAAGGCCTCACGATATTGGGGCAGATCCTTTACCATGCCACGTAGATAGGAGGAAAAGGTAAAGGCATAATTTAACGCCCTGGTTGCCATGAAGGAGTTGGCATAGAGGCGACGACCAAACTTGTCAAGGGTCCGACCCTCCCTGCCGGGCGGAACCGCCGCAGAAACCCGGGAGGGTTGCGTCTTTTTGAGCACAGACTCAACCAGTAGAGACTGGTGGGAGAGTTGAGCCTTTTCAAACCCTTTGGGTGGTATGGTCCTGTACTTGGACTCCATCTTAGACGGCACCGCTGCGACTGTAAGAGGTGAAGCCAGGTTCCTAAGCAAGGTCTGATGAAGGACCTTGTTCAGGGGTAGCCGAGGGGATTCCCTTGGGGGGGCAGGAAGGTCCTGCTCCTCGAGAAACTCCTTAGTATACTGCGACCCAGCCATGAGGTCCAGGCTAGAGAATGACACGGTGAAAAAATTGGTCCCCGTCACCGCCCCGTCCCCGTCTCACCATCCCCGTCACCGCCCCGTCCCCGTCTCACCATCCCCGTCACCGCCCCGTCCCCGTCTCACCATCCTCTTCACCGCCCCGTCACCGCCACTGCCACCCCATTCACCGCCCCGTCACCGCCACTGCAATCCCATTCACTTTTCTTTATTTACGTATAAAGGAAACATTCTTTAAAACTTTAAAACTTAGTTAAATATTAGTTAATAACTATACAAAAACAAAACACGCAGATAAAAAATTAATTAATATAAATTCCCTGACTTCCCTGCACTGTCCCCCCTTGAAGGTCTGTCCCCATCCTGAAAGCCTGATGCCCCCCCCCCCGACGTCCGATACATCCCTCCCCCCGAAGGACCGCCGACTCCCCAACAATATCGGGCCAGGAGGGAGCCCAAATCCTCCTGGCCACGGCGACCCCCTAACCCCACCCCGCACTACATTACGGGCAGGAGGGATCCCAGGCCCTCCTGCCCTCGACGCAAACCCCCCTCCCCCCAACGACCGCCCCCCCCAGCCGACCCGCGACCCCCCTGGCGACCCCCACGACCCCCCCACCCCCCTTCCCCGTACCTTTGGTAGTTGGCCGGACAGACGGGAGCCAAACCCGCCTGTCCGGCAGGCAGCCAACGAAGGAATGAGGCCGGATTGGCCCATCCATCCTAAAGCTCCGCCTACTGGTGGGGCCTAAGGCGCGTGGGCCAATCAGAATAGGCCCTGGAGCCTTAGGTCCCACCTGGGGGCGCGGCCTGAGGCACATGGTCGGGTTGGGCCCATGTGCCTCAGGCCGCGCCCCCAGGTGGGACCTAAGGCTCCAGGGCCTATTCTGATTGGCCCACGCGCCTTAGGCCCCACCAGTAGGCGGAGCTTTAGGATGGATGGGCCAATCCGGCCTCATTCCTTCGTTGGCTGCCTGCCGGACAGGCGGGTTTGGCTCCCGTCTGTCCGGCCAACTACCAAAGGTACGGGGAAGGGGGGTGGGGGGGTCGTGGGGGTCGCGGGTCGGCTGGGGGGGCGGTCGGAGGTTCTTGGGGGGGCGGTCGTTGGGGGGGGGGGGGGTTTGCGTCGAGGGCAGGAGGGCCTGGGATCCCTCCTGCCCGTAATGTAGTGCGGGGTGGGGTTAGGGGGTCGCCGTGGCCAGGAGGGTTTGGGCTCCCTTCTGGCCCGATATTGTCGGGAAGTCGGCGGTCCTTCGGGGTGGGGGTGCGAGTGGTCCTGCCGGGGGGGGGGATGTATCGGACGTCGGGGAGTCGGCCGGGCAAGAGGGCTTGGGCTCCCTCTTGCTCCGATCGCGGGTGCGGGTGGGAGCGCGTGCGAGCGGTCGTTCGGGGTGGGGGTGCGAGCGGTCCTGCTGGGGGGGTGAATCGGGCGGTAAATAGCGGTTCCTAGAAGGGGGTACATTGGCCCGCGGGGACAAACCTGTTCACCGTTTCCGCGGTCGGTGAATGGCCTTGTCCCCGTCACCGCAGCGACTGCTAGTTTTCTTCCCCGTTTTCGGCGGTGACCCGCGGCTTAAATGCGGTGGCCGCGGGTAAACCGTCACCGTGTCATTCTCTAGTCCAGGCCCAAGGCACGCGCCATGTCCTGCACGAAGCCAGAGAAGGAGGACTGCCTGGCCGGCGGGGAGGGAGTTCTCGACCTCTCCGCCGAACAAAAGGGGGAGGGCTCGTGAGAATAACGGGGCTCCCTACCTGAACCCGAGCCCCATGAGGCCAGATCTAATGGTCTCGAGGGGGTCGGGGAACGTCTCTCCGCCTTGAAGGGCCCCTGGGAGACGTCCCAGGAGTCCGAGGGACCGAGGTACGCCCCCTTTTCCTCGGCGAGGAGTCACGAGAACCCCCTCTCGCAGGGGAATGGAGAAGCCTCGGGTTGTCGAGACGAAGCTCCGAAACTCTCAAGGCCTCGCCCCCGAGCGGCAAGGAGCGACCACGTCGCCGAGGAGAGCCTCGCGAACGCTTCGGCTTCCTCGGGCGACGCCTCGCTCGAGGCCGGCCCGAGGGCGAGGAACCCCGGGAGGACCTCGAGGAGGAGGAGGAGGAAATCCGTCTCACTCGGCGCACCTTGTCCCGGGGCCGAACGCTGCTCTCAGGCGGGGCCCCCGAGGTCGAGGTCGAGGGCAAGGTCGAGGCCGAGGTCGGTGGTGCCCCGGCAGCCGAGACCGAGGGAGTCGAGACCGAGGTCGCCGAGGTCGGAGCCCCCGATGCCAAAGCAGTCGAGGTCGCTGCCCGCTGCAGTTGTTCGAGGGCACCAGACAGCTCCGAGGAAATCAATGCTCGGAGCAGGTCCTGGAACGCCGGGATCCCCACCATGGTAGGCAGGTCCGAGGCCGGGGGATGCTCCCTGGGGGGCGACCTCGGTCTCGAGTATTCCCTCGGGGCATTAGTGGCCGGAGTCTTGGGCGGGGCCGAGGACGACCCACCCGCCGCAGAGGCACTCGAGGATGGCTTCTTCGACGACCCTGGAGTCGGGGATGGAAAAGAGGACTTACCCGAGGCAGGTTTGGTCGCGGGCGTCGGCTTCGAAGTCGAGGCACGCGGCGATGCCGAAGGCGCCGAGGCCGAGGTCAAGGCCGGGGCTGAAGCCGAGGCCGACGTCGAGGCCTTTCCGGGCGCGGAGTCAACTGTAAAAAGCTCCGCCATCCTGGCGCGGCGTCGACGGAGCGCTCTAGCCTGAAGAGTAGAACACCTATCGCAGGAAGCAGTCGGGTGCTCGGGTCCAAGGCAGAGCAAGCACCACCGGTGGGGGTCAGTGATGGAGAGTAACCGCTCACACCGGGTGCATTTCTTAAAGCCCGTCGAGGGACGGGACATGAAAAAGAAAGTGGCTGGGAACGAACGAAGTCTCGCGGCCGCGGCTCCCGGGAGCCCCCGGAGCCGAACGGAGGAAACAAAATTATTTTTTTTTTTTTTTCGACGAAAAACGACGGACTAAACAGAAAAAACAATAAATAAAGCACAGCGACCGAGCTAAACAACCCAGACGCGGTGTCAGAAGGCTGCAAAATAGGAGCACAATTTCCACAGGGCTTCTGGCTCTGCGGAAAAAACTGAACTGAGGACCACGAGGTGGGATGCGCCCTCTAGTGGGCAAGAAGGCATGCACATGCGTGGTGCAGTGTAGCAAACTTGAAACTTCAATCAAATTTGCTTGAAAAGCTGTCCGCGTTGGGGCTCCGTAGATGACGTCACCCACATGTGAGAATATGCTGCCTGCTTGTCCTGGGATAATGCTAGCAAACCTTAAAAGAGATAAACATTAATATCGTGTCGTGGATACAAATTAATATCATAACTGTGGATCTCAAACAGCTCATCAAGTTTACCTAAGAGAGTTTGACTAAAAGAAAGTATCAACAAACAACTGGATTTTAAGTAATTTTCTAAACATACCCCTCTCACAACAATTCCGTATCTATCTTAACTCCTACACAGCAGAAAAAGAGCTGGTCAAGAGCAGTTGCTTACCTGTCTAATCATAGTTCAGCCCTTTTTTTAATGGACACAGATGCTGTACATGTTACACACACACAAAATCTGCCCCATTAAAAAGAAAAAATGCCCCACCCGATGTCCCCCCGACGAACCGGCACTGGATCCTCCCCCCCGAGGTAGCGAAAACGGCAGAAGGAATGCCCACTCCCTCTTGCCATGCCGATCCCACTCCCCACGTGAGAAAAAATGGCAGGGTGCCCACTCTCTTCTGCCAACGGAGGCCCTCCTGCGCTAGGCAGCCCATCCCTGAACCATCCCCTACCCCACCCTCTTCCCCCTTCCACACACAAAAAAAAAAGGCAGGAAGGACACCCACTCCCTCATGCCACCTGGTACCTTTTTCACAAGTTGAGAGCAGGAGGGATGTGATTCCACCTGCTCCAAGTCCTGCCAGTCCAAAATGGCAGGTCTTCCCGGTGCCAATCAGAGCCTTAGGCCACATCTCATGCAACATATGGTGCACTAAGGAGTGGTGGGCCATGAAGCAGGTGGGACTGCATCCCTCCTGCTCCCAACTTATGAAAAAGGTACGGGTGGGTTTGGAGGAGCATTCGGTAGCAGGAGAGAGTGGGCATCCCTCCTTCCTTTTTTGGGGAAGGGTAGGAGATGGTTCGGGAGGGTAGCACCTGGTGCCGGGGGGGGGGCCTCCATTGGCAGGAAGGAGTGGCCATCTCTCCTGTCAATTTTTTCTTACACAGGGTGGGGTGCAGCAAGGCAGGAAGGAGTGGGCATCCCTCCTGCCGATTTTTTTCTCACGTTGGGGGGGGGTTGGCAAGGCAGAAGGAAATGGGCATCCCTCCTGCCCATTTTGACTGGCAAGGGGGGGGGGGTCACACACAACATCCTAGATTTGAATACTGTCAGAGATGGAGCTCGATGTACTGACTCAGGCAGCTTGTTTCAGGCATACTCTGCAGCAAGACAGAGAATGACATGGGGACAAATTTTTCCCTGTCCTGTCCCTGCCCCATTCCTGTAAACTCTGCCTTAACTGCACAAGCCTCGAACATTTATGATTTTAAAATGTTTGAGGTTTGTGCAGATGAGGATAGAGCTTGCAAGAATGGGGCAGGGATAGGAAAAGATAATAACAATACTAGATGCAGTGGAAGATTGGATGCTAAAACACAAACTGAAACTGAATTCAGACAAAACAAATTTCCTACTACTCGAAAAAGACAAAACCCCATCCACAACAGAATTAGTAATTAACGCCACCAAATACCCCATACAACCTTCCCTCAAAATCCTTGGAGTGACGATAGATAGATGCTGCACAATGCAAACACAAATCAATAAAACTACGCAAAAAGCATTTTTCACCATGCGCAACCTCCGAAAAATAAGAAAATTCTTCGAAAAAGACCACTACAGGATCATAGTTCAATCCCTTGTCCTAGGACTAGTGGACTATTGCAACATCCTCTATCTTCCATGCCCCACAAACTTGCTAAACCAATTGCAGACCATTCAAAACACAGCCCTCAGATTGATCTACTCCCTTGGAAAATTTGACCATATTACCAATGCCTACCTAGCCTCTCACCGGCTACCAATAAGTGCCAGAATCCAATTCAATAAACGGATCCGCACCCACCTACCTTAACAACCGCCTTAATTTCAACTGCTCATCCAGAACAAGAAGAACCAAGAACCTATTCACCTATCCCCCCACTCAAGGGAACTCAGCGAAAGAAGATGTATGACGGCCTCCTAGCAACGCAGGCAGCGAAACTGGACCCCTTAATCTCCAATTTGCTGTCAACAACTTTCGACTTTAAATCATTCCGAAAGGAAATCAAAACCCTACTTTTCAAAAAAACTATACAACCTCCCAACCGAAACTAACAAGCAACCAAGCCTAAACCCTTCTCCTAAATTGTAATTTCCGGCATCTATTATGTAAGCATCATCCAATTATAACTTTCTAGAAAACCCCAGCTATCCCCCTCTATTCTACACCTGATCTGTATACATCCCCTGAATTGTAACTTCCTGGATATGTCCAGCTGTCTTACACTGTAATCTGCTTAGAACTGCAAGGTAAAGGCAGAATATAAGTCACTAATGTAATGTAATGTAATGAAAAGAATGCGTGAGCATGGGACAGGAAAATGAGTTCCCGTGGGGACGGGGAAAAATTTGTCCCTATGTCATTCTCTACGGAAAGACTGAAGGGTCAGAGTCTGGAGTTGGCAGTAGAGAAGGGTACAGATAAGAAAAACCCAATGAATGTAGTTCCCCGGGAGGACTATAAGGAGAGATAAGAGAAGAGAGATACTGAGGAGCTGCAGAGTGAATACACTTGTAAGTCAATAAAAGGAGTTTGAACTATATAATAATAATAATAATAACTTTATTCTTATATACCGCCACAATCTTGTGACTTCTAGGCGGTTTACAATGAAGAGAAACTGTACAGACAGCGAATTACAGAGTATAGCATTGAACATCTAGTGATAGTAACAGGAGAGTTACAGGGTTTCACAATGAGTAGCATTATACAGTTGACGGTATTCAGAGCATAAGTTGGAGAAGAAAAAAGAGATTGCGCTTTGAGTTACAAAGGTGCAAGACTGCGAAGGTGAAAAAGATAACATAAGATGTTGATGAGAAGTAAGTTGTTAACTTGGTACATTTGAACGAAGGACGGGCACCAGTGGGAAAACTAGTAACAATTAAAGGTAGAAATTTTGGCAGAAGGGGTAGACGGACTCCTTGGGATGGGAGGAGGCTCCGATTTTAGGGGAGAAGTCTGGTTAGGTTATAAATTTCTTAAATAAGGTGGTTTTTAGTTCTTTCCTAAAGATATTATATGATTCTCTGGCGGCATCGGTGAAGTAGCCTATCCAAGTTTGCAGTCTACCTGCTTGGAATTTGAATGTTCTATCAAAGAAGGTACGATATCTACAGCCTATGATATTTGGGTAGGTAAAGAGGTTACGGTTTCTGGTAGGCCTAATAGAGGAGTGGAATTTGAAGTGAGGTAGTAGGTAGCTGGGGGCCAGTCCCCAGATTAGTTTATAGCAGAGGCAGGAGAATTTGTATAGAATTCGTGCTTCAATTGGTAACCAATGAAGGAGTTTGTAGAATGGACTAACATGATCGCTCTTCTTTAGTCTGAAAATTAGACGGATGGCCGTATTTTGAACTATTCTCAGTTTTCTCACATTTATTTTAGGTATTCCCAAGTAGACAATGTTACAGTAGTCCAGGGTGGTTAAAATCAGTGATTGTACCAATATTCTGAAGGATAGCGGGTCGAAGTATTTTTTTATGGTTTTCAGTTTCCAAAGGATGAAGAAGCATTTTTTTGTCACCGAGTTTATGTAATCGGTCAGGGTCAGGTGGGTATCCAGGGTGACTCCCAGTATTTTTATGGTTTTGAGTATTGAGTGATCATGGCCATTTACATATATTGTAGTTGCGGAGATTTTTTCGCTTGGGCTAGCAAGGAAAATCTTTGTCTTTTCTGAGTTTAATTTCAGTTTGAAGTTTAAAGTCCATTTTTCTATTTCGAGCATGATGGAGGAGATATGTTTTGAGTTGGTTGAGGTCACATTTGTTATTGGTATTAGTATGGAGATGTCATCTGTGTATATGTAATAAGTTAGGTTAAGCTTTTGTAAAAGGTGGCCTAGGGAAGAGATTTATATATTGAACAAGGTGGAAGATAGGGGGGGAACCTTGTGGGACTCCCGAAAGGCTTTTCCAGGGTTTAGAGTAATTTCCTTCATGGACCACTTGATAAGATCGTTTGGTTAGGAAACCTTGGAACCAGGTCCACACTCTTCCTGATAGTCCCATTTCGTCTAGGCACCTAAGCATAGTTTCGTGGTCCACGAGATCAAAGGCACTGCTGAAGTCTAACTGTAGGATCAAGGCGCTGGAACCTTGATTGAAAAGGTCGTATAGGTGGTTATGGAGAGAGCCTAGGACTGTCTCAGTGCTGAATCCTTTTCTGAATCCAGATTGGTGGTCATTTAGGAGAGAGTACTTATCTAAGTGATTTACTAATTCCAAGTTGACCAGCCCTTCCAGCATTTTGGTGAAAAAGGGGGTTCTCGCTATGGGTCTGTAATTGAACGCCAGAGTGAGCGAGATCTTCTGATTTTTGGGTATGGGTGTGATTAGGATGTGTCCCATATTTTCCAGGTAGGTTCCGTTTTTGAGAGAGTAAGTTGCCCAGTT
Organism: Geotrypetes seraphini; assembly: GCF_902459505.1. Taxonomy (NCBI): domain Eukaryota; kingdom Metazoa; phylum Chordata; class Amphibia; order Gymnophiona; family Dermophiidae; genus Geotrypetes; species Geotrypetes seraphini. The sequence continues at coordinate 268,953,386 of NC_047088.1, read as the reverse complement.
AAATAGGTCCCTCTTAAATTCTGGTATTGCATCTTGCATGATCTTAGACGGACATTCATCTAGTAGACAATTTGATTTGGAGTATTTGTTGAAGAGTGCAAGGAAGTTATTCCAATCTGGGGGCTCGAAGTGGGATTTGATCGTGATGGTTCTGTAGTATCTGTGTGGTGTCTGTTATTTTGCTTACTAGTTTGAATAGTTCTCTACTGTTTGTATTGGCTGTTCCTATTTTCTGTGCATAACAGTTATAACAGCTTTTCTTTGATCTGATTTTTGTAATTTTTCATTTTTTGTTTCCATTTAATTTTATCTTCCACTTTGTCAGTTTTTTGCCATACTCTTTCCAGTTTTCTAAGATCTTGTTTGAGGGCTAGTAATTCGGCGTCATACCATTCTTTTGATGCCCTTGTGTTCTTTTTGTATGATTGAACAGGAGCTATTTGATTTAGTGTGTCTTTTGTGAATTTATCCCATCTAGTGGGGAAGTCTTGCTCTTCCTCTAATTTGGGGTGTAGTTCATAATGGGTCCAGAATTCTGTTGGATTGGTGATGTTTCTGCAGGTGACTGTTTTTTTCAAATTGGTTTTGTTTATATGTTTTGCTGTTGAGTGTTTTTTTTGCCAACATAATTCAAAATTGAAAGTATAGTGATCTGACCATATGCTCTTGACCCAGTTTCCTGTATGGTATTGTATTTTTTGTGCGTCGGGGTCTTTGTGGGGAAAAGTGACGATGTCCAGTTGGTGTCCCTTTTCATGTGTTTCCTTTTTGTCAGGAATTCCAAAGCCCAGGGTATTTAGGAACAAGTCGATTTATGTCACTTCCGGTTTTTCCTTTTTCTCTAGGTGAACATTTATGTCTCCCAGAAGTATGTTGTATGGGCCTTTTATGGTATTGGATGAAAGTATATCATTGGCTAGACAAAAACAGATTGGCTCTCAATATTAAAAAAACCAATGTTATGTTATTTCCATGGAAAGAGAACTTTTCTCTTGTTCATCCAATTTCAATTCATAATGTTCCCCTTCAATTAGTTAAAAATATAAAAATTTTAGGTGTAATTTTTGATGATAAACTAAATTTCCATGATCATATCAGCAACATTGTGAAAATCACCTTTTATAGATTACGTAAAATTCGTTCTATCTCGAAATTCCTCTGTGCTAAATCACTCACTATATTGATTCACTCTTTGGTGATTTCTAAACTTGATTACTGCAACTCTTTATTCAAAGGAATTGCACAATATGAAATAAAACGATTACAAATTATACAGAACACAGCAATAAAATTAATAAATAATTCCAAGAAATTTGATCATGTAACACCACTTCTCAAAGAGGCTCATTGGCTTCCTGTTAATTACAGAATCACTTATAAGTTGTGTGTAATTATCTTTAAAACTTTGATTAATAAGACCCCTGCTTTTTTATATAGATTACTGATTCCATATTCTGCAAAGAGAATTTTACGTTCTAGCGATCAAAATCTGCTAACGATCCCATCCTTAAAAATTATTAATACAAGAAGACAACTTATTTTTTCTTGTACGACACCTCAAACATGGAACGCCCTCCCTATTTCTTTAAGAGAGGAGAAAGACCTTGGAAAATTTAAAACTGAGTTAAAAACTTTCCTTTTTAAAGATGCCTTTTCTACATAATTTTATATTTCATGAATTATTTATTTGGTTGAACATGTTTTAACTACTGTATTCCTTTTGTACTTGCCCTTAATGTTTCTTCTTTACTTTAAAATTATATTTCACCCTTCCTTTCCTAGTGTTTAATATTGTTTAAATTTAGAATATTTTAGCCATTATTTAAATTGTATGTATTATTATGTTGCATTTAGAATATTTTAGCCATTATTTAAATTGTATGTATTAATATGTTACATTGTTATTGTTCTTGGATTTTATATTGTAAATTTTAAATGTAAATCGCTTAGAATATCCGATTAAGCGATTTATCAAGTCCCATAATAAACTTGAAACTTAAAACTTGAAACTTGAAAGGTATTCAAAGAATTCTTCTTTTGCACTTGACCATTTTTTGGGGGGGGATGTAGAATAGTGTAGCTATTAGAGATTCTTCCAGTTCGGGGTTGGTGATCTTACAGGTGATGATTTCCATTTCTTCTGTGATTTTTTAGTCCATTCTGGTGAAGTCAAAGTAGCATTTAAGGATTATCGCTAGACCCCCTCCTCTTTTCCAGCTTCTAGTTATTGGGACGATTTTATAGCCCTGCGGTAAAATTTCCTTCATAATGACATCTGTGTCTGAGATCATCCATGTTTCGGTTAGGAATATGATGTCCAGGTTTTTGTGTTCGATCCAATCATGTATGTGTGCCTTATTTCTCACCGACTGAGCGTTGAGATTGTATCCTTTGAAGTTCTTGTATTGTTTGGGGGTGGGGGTTTCAATATGTTTCAGTTGTTTTAAGTTTTTTTTGTTTTTGGTCTTGTTCCTGTGTTGTTTGGATGGAGAGGCAGTTTGAGAAATTCCCTTGGAGGCTGGTCAAAATCCAGAGCATCAAGAAATGCCTTGGATTTTTTGGATTCAGCCTCCAAGGGAATAGAGAGAGATTCACACATCTCTTTGAGAAAATAGGTAAAAGAAGTTGCATCAGGTTTAGAGGATGGATCCAAAACAGAAGGATCCTCTTCTCCTGATGAACACTCTCCCTCTGAGAGAAGAGGGTCCTCCGAATCGCCCCACAGATCAGGGTCCCACACTTGAAAACTGCGGTCCCGGGATTCCGGTGTGGAGGGTTCTAGGTGTCGAGTTTTATGCATCGACTTCCCAGACCTCTGTGAAACGGTACCGGGAGATGTTATAGGCTGTGTCGGCGCCGATGTTTGAACAGCCTGGTGTAAGGATCTCGGTTCCGGCGCTAAGACTGGCATAGATACCGAGGTAGTGGTGTGCATCGGTACCGACAAGGTGGATGCCGACAAAGGAGGCTGCTCCACTGTCAGTACCGGAGGCTCAGACCGGACCGGGACTGGAAGGCTCGGTGTCAGAAGGGCAGGTAACAGCTGCTGTAGTTGTTCTTTAAGCTGTACTTGCAGGACGGCGGCAATGCGCTCGTCTAGTGAAGGCACCGGTACCGCTTTTTTCTTCTGCGGTACCTTGGGTGCCGCTATACACTCCGAAGAGGAACCCGATGTCGAGGGGCTTACCTCAATCGGAGCGGAGCGCTTCCGCGGGCGCCTCGAGGTCGGCAGGATTGGGCTCGCTGCCACTGAGACCGGAGGGCGCTCCAGCGGGGAAGGCTTCTTAGCCGGCTTACCTGAAGGGTGCGACGCCGGCGCGGTGTCGCGCGGTGTTGACGAGGCAGGTGCCGACTGCGTCGGGGTCGAAGTGGGGACAGGTGCCGCCGAATCCGACATCTCGGTACCAAACAATAATCGCTGTTGGATTTGTCAATTTTTTAAAGTTCTCTTTTTAAGAGTGGCACAGCGGGTGCAAGTAGACGCTCGATGGTCAGGACCAAGACACTGTAGACACCAGTTGTGCGGGTCTGTGAGTGAAATTGGTCGAGCGCACCGCTGGCACTTCTTAAACCCGGGTTGAGGAGGCATGAATGTAAAAACGGCTTCAGCCAAATCAAAGGCCGAGGCCTCGATGGTGGCAACAGGCCCCGCTGGGGCGAAACCGAAAAAATGAAAGAAAAACGAACTAAGTTGTTTGTTTTTTTTTTTTAACAAAGAAAAGAAAATAAAATGAGGGAAACAATATTTCCCAACGAGTTTACGCGAGCGGGAAGGCGAAAATAGAAAAAAGTTTTCAACAGCCGTTGAAACGTGCGTCTTCTTAGCTCCGCGGAAACTAAGAAACTGGGGACCGCGTGCCTCCGTCGGGCGGGAAGGCACTCGCGCGTGCGCGGTGCGGCCTGCTAGAACTTTCCAAGTTCTTACAGTGCAATCACTCTAAAATTGTCCGTACCGGGGCTCCGTCGGTGCCGTCACCCATCAGTCAAGAATATGCTGCCTGCTTGTCCTGGGATAAAGACCCGAATGGTCCATCCAGTCTGCCCAACCTGATTCAATTTAAATTTTTTTTTTTTTTTTTTTCTTCTTAGCTATTTCTGGGCAAGAATCCAAAGCTTTACCCGGTACTGTGCTTGGGTTCCAACTGCCGAAATCTCTGTTAAGACTTACTCCAGCCCATCTACACCCTCCCAGCCATTGAAGCCCTCCCCTGCCCATCCTCCACCAAACGGCCATACACAGACACAGACCGTGCAAGTCTGCCCAGTAACTGGCCTAGTTCAATATTTAATATTATTTTCTGATTCTAAATCTTCTGTGTTCATCCTACGCTTCTTTGAACTCAGTCACAGTTTTACTCTCCACCACCTCTCTCGGGAGCGCATTCCAGGCATCCACTACCCTCTCCGTAAAGTAAAATTTCCTAACATTGCGCCTGAATCTACCACCCCTCAACCTCAAATTATGTCCTCTGGTTTTACCATTTTCCTTTCTCTGGAAAAGATTTTGTTCTACGTTAATACCCTTCAAGTATTTGAACGTCTGAATCATATCTCCCCTGTCTCTCCTTTCCTCTAGGGTATACATATTCAGGGCTTCCAGTCTCTCCTCATACGTCTTCTGGCGCAAGCCTCCTATCATTTTCGTCGCCCTCCTCTGGACTGCCTCAAGTCTTCTTACGTCTTTCGCCAGATACGGTCTCCAAAACTGAACACAATACTCCAAGTGGGGCCTCACCAATGACCTGTACAGGGGCGTCAACACCTTCTTCCTTCTACTGACTACGCCTCTCTTTATACAGCCCAGCATCCTTCTGGCAGTAGCCATTGCCTTGTCACGCTGTTTTTTCGCCTTTAGATCTTCGGACATTATAACCCCAAGGTCCCTCTCCCCGTCCGTGCATATCAGCTTCTCTCCTCCCAGCATATACGGTTCCTTCCTATTATTAATCCCCAAATGCATTACTCTGCATTTCTTTGCATTGAATTTTAGTTGCCAGGCATTAGACCATTCCTCTAACTTTTGCAGATCCTTTTTCATATTTTCCACTCCCTCTTCGGTGTCTACTCTGTTACAAATATTGGTATCATCTGCAAAAAGGCACACTTTTCCTTCTAACCCTTCAGCAATATCACTTACATACATATTGAACAGGATTGGCCCCAGCACCGAACCCTGAGGGACTCCACTAGTCACCTTTCCTTCCTTCGAGCGACTTCCATTAACCACCACCCTCTGGCGTCTGTCCGACAGCCAGTTTCTGACCCAGTTCACCACTTTGGGTCCTAACTTCAGCCCTTCAAGTTTGTTCAACAGCCTCCTATGAGGAACTGTATCAAAGGCTTTGCTGAAATCCAAGTAAATTACATCTAGCATATGTCCTCGATCCAGCTCTCTGGTCACCCAATCAAAAAATTCAATCAGGTTCATTTGGCACGATTTACCTTTTGTAAAGCCATGTTGCCTCGGATCCTGTAACCCATTAGATTCAAGGAAGTACACTATCCTTTCTTTCAGCAACACTTCCATTATTTTCCAACAACTGAAGTGAGGCTCACTGGCCTGTAGTTTCCTGCTTCATCCCTGTGACCACTTTTATGAATAGGGACCACATCCGCTCTCCTCCAATCCCCAGGAATCACTTCCGTCTCCAGAGATTTGTTGAAAAAGTCTTTAATAGCACTCGCCAGAACCTCTCTGAGCTCCCTTAGTATCCTGGGATGGATCCCGTCTGGTCCCATCGCTTTGTCCACCTTCAGTTTTTCAAGTGGCTCATAAACACCCTCCTCCGTGAACGGCGTAGAATCTACTCCATTTTCTCGTGTAACTTTGCCAGACAATCTCAGAGTGGCCAGAAGAAACAGGAACGCCAAGCTTAGCCTCTCCCTTGACTAAGCAGGTGACAAAAAGAATGGCTAGCCTGTTAGTGTGGCTTTTTTTGTTTTCTGGGCCCAGCAATGTTGAAAGGTCTGCGCAACAGGCCATCAACATCCCAAATCCCAAGAAATGCAAAGCTAAGTCATCTAGGGATGATTCTCCACTCCATGGTCTGGAGGCTTTCTCAGACTTTTTGAAACTTTTGTGGAATGTCTATCATGAGAGCTGTGCTTCACTTGTGCAGTCTAGCTGCGCCTTGGACTTGTCTCCCAGCAGCTTTGCCTCCCAGGGCACATCTTCTTCATAGTCTGTCACTATTCCAGTTTTGGGAGACCCTGCTCATGCAGATACTGATGATGACCATTTTGCAGATCCCTTATATTCGAGGGATGTTCTTCCCATGGCTGCGGACCTGGGAACATGTGCTGACTCTCAGGATCCTGCTCTAGCCTCTGAACCAGGGGATGATCCTTCTGTGCTTATTTAAGTTTGCGGGCTTACTGGATCTTATCTTGGAGCCCCTGCATGATTTGCATTTACGCACTCAGCCAGCTCCTTCTACCTCCTCTTCCTTCATGTGTGGAGTGAGAACTCAATCTGCAGCATCTCTCTGGCATCCAGCTATTAGCATTCTCATTTTGGAGCAGTGGGATGCTTCGGGGTGGGGGGGTGAGGGCTCTCAAAGTGGCGAGAGCTAACACTGTTCCAAATCTTCCAGTAACAAGTTTCAGAGCTTAACTATTTGTTGAGTGATAAAATATTTCACATAACTTTAAAACAAATAGGAGGAAACATTTTTTCACTCACTAAATAAATAGCTCTGGAATAAAGGATGTGGTATCAGTAGTTAGCATAGAAAAGCCCTCTAATAGGTACAAGGTTATACCTTGACATTACAGATGACAAAAGTATAATTCAAAATTGTCAAAACTGCAGAAGTCTGTACGGAATTGAAGAATGTTCTTGTGAGACTAGGAGACTGGGAATCTAAATAGCAAATGAAATTTAATATGCTCAAGCTTTAGGGTACAGTACAAGGTACTGTTACGATGCATCAGACTTTGCATGGTATCTGCAGGAGGGAGTGAAGATGTATGTAGAGAATGACATGGGGAAAAAATATGTCCCCGTCCCCGCGAGCTTTATCCCTATCCCTGCCCCGTCCCTGTGAGCTTGGTTCCCGTCTCCAACCTGACCCTGTGAGCTTAGTCCCAGTCTCTGCTCCATCTCCGCGAGCTTGGTCCCCATCCCTGCCCCATCCCCGCAAACTCTCTGATCCCATCTGCACAAGCCTCAAATAGTTATGATTTTATATTGAACTTATTTTATTAAAGTATACAAAGAAACATTATTCTGTAAAACTGCATTTTATAAACACAAATAATACAAAGCAAGGATCAACAAAATCCCTGTCTCCCCTTCACAAATATCCCCTCCACTATCGAGAAAACTGTATTATAGAAAAATCATGCTAATGGAATGCCGCAGTCACACATGACATGGATTAAAAACTGGCTGGAGCAAAGTAAACAGAGAGTGGGGGTAAATGGACAATTCTCAGACTGAAAGAGCGTCACCAGCGGGGTGCCGCAGGGCTCGGTGCTTGGACTGTGCTCTTCAACATCTTTATAAACAATCTGGACATTGGTACGATGAGTGAGGTGATTAAATTTGCGGACGATACGAAGTTATTCAGAGTAGTGAAGACACAGGGGGATTGAGAAGATCTGCAACGTAACATAATCAAGCTCGAGAAATGGGCATCGACATGGCAAATGAGGTTCAACGTAGATAAGTGCAAAGTGATGCATGTCGGGAACAAAAATCTCATGCACTCATACAGGATGTCCGGGGCAGTACTTGGAGAGATCTCCCAGGAAAGGGACTTGGGAATTCTGATCGACAAGTCCATGAAGCCATCTGCACATTGTGCTGCGGCGTTGAAAAGGGTGAACAGAATGCTAGGAATGATCAAGAAGGGGATCACGATCAGATCGGAGAAGGTTATCATGCTGCTGTATCGGGCCATGGTGCACCCTCACCTAGAGTACTGCATCCAGCACTGGTCGCCATTCATGAAGAAGGTCATGGTACTACTTGAAAGGGTCCAGAGAAGAGCGACTAAAATGGTTAAGGGGATGGAGGAACTGCCGTACAGTGAGAGATTGGAGAAGCTGGGCCTCTTCTTCCTTGAAAAGAGGAGACTGCGAGGGGACATGATCGAAACATTCAAAATATTGAAGGGAATAGACTTAGCAGATAAAGACAGATTGTTCACCCTCTCCAAGGTAGAGAGAACGAGAGGGCACTCTAAAGTTAAAAGGGGATAGATTCCATATAAATGTAAGGAAATTCTTCTTCACCCAGAGTGGTAGAAAACTGGAACGCTCTTCCAGAGCCTGTTATAGGGGAAAACACCCTCCAGGGTTTGAAGACAAAGTTGGACAAGTTCATGCTAAATTGGTGAGACTGGACTCATTTGGAGCACTGGTCTTGACCTAGGGGGTCACCGTGTGAGTGGACTGCTGGGCAGGATGGACCACTGGTCTGTCCCAGCAGCAGCAATTCTTATAAACAGTGTTAAGGGAGTGCAACTAAGGCAACTACCCCCCCCCCCCCAGTCAGAGAGAGCCCTAAGCCAGCTGGAAGCTAAAGAAGCACGGCCTGGGCTTTGCAGTCTGCAGTTATGTCTAACACCAGTTCTAGAAGTATACATACAATATTTCAAATCTGATATATTGTAATCACAAAATATTATTTTTTTTATTTTTTTTTACCTTTTGTTATCTGGTCATTTTATTCTTCACATCGCATTGGTCTCAGGCTCTGGTTTCTGTTTCCATCTGTCTACTCTAAACCCACTTGGTCTCCTGACCATTTGACACGTCTTCTTTCTCCATGCTCACCATTCATCTTCCATCTCTGTGTATGTTTTTCCCCCATGTTCAGCAAGCATCTTCCTTCTCTATCTCCTATACTTCCCTTTCTAGTATTTCCCCTGTGCCCATCTCTCTGCCTTCATCATCTCACCATTCTATGATCCCCCTCCTCCTGAGCACAGTATCACTCCTCTATATCCCTATGCCCCCCCATCTATCTTCCTTCTGTGTTCTTATTTTCCCCCATGTCACAGTATTTTTATCACTGTACTTTTTTATTTGAATTTTCATGGTTTTATATGTCAGTGTTTAATAAATTATCTCCAGAACATCTGTATCCACAGTTTTTGTTTTCATCAATGGATTGTTTTCACTGTGGATCATTGAGTCTCCCCATTTTTCTTTGTTAGCCATCTTCTGTGTCCATATACCCTCCCATGTCTAGCAATTACCCCTCTATGTCCATATATCACCCCCATGCAGATGCAGCATTCCCCTTTTGGTCCTTGTTCCTATGCTCTCATCCATGCCCATCATCTTCCCTCTTTTTCTATATCTCCCTGTGTCCAGCTTTTTTCGTCTCTTACTCCTTACACAATGTGTCTCACACTGTTTCTTTCCTCCCTCCCTCCACTATGTTCAATATTTCACTCACTCTTCCTTGGTTCAGCTTTTCTCTTTCCCTTTCCTTCTCTCTCTTCCTCTCTGCAGGTCCTGTACCTCTCTCTCATCCCTCTAGCTCCCTTCTCAAGGGACCACCACCTCTTTCCCCTCCCTTCAGTGCCCAGGTATGGATCTGGCACCTCTCTCTTCACTCCAGCACCATTCCACCTACCACAGGTGCCCATGATCGATTTCCCTTTCCCACAATCTCTAGATCCAGCCACTGTTTTCCTTCCCTTCAGTTCCAGCCGGTCCACGTCCAGCAGCCCAAGCAATTCCCTCCTCCCTCATGAGTCCAGCAGCCCCATCCCTCCCTCCCTATTGCCAGTCCAATAGCCCCTCAACCCTCGCACCATCCTCCCAATGGCGGATAGAAAAAAACCCCAACCTTCTTTCCCCCTTCAAGGGTGCAGCAGCAGCCCCCTCCCTATCGCCAATCTAACAGCCCCACAACCCTCACACCTTCCCTCCCAATAGTGGACAGCAACCCCCCCAAAAAACAAACAAACAAACAAATCTACGAGTGCAACTCTCTTGAGTTGGCCCCTTCACACTTCCCGGGGTAGGAATACCAGCCTGTTGGAACAGAAGCTTCCTGCTTGCAGGGCTTCTTGGACTGGAAACTTCTTGAGATTGATAAAAGACTGAAGGAGATAGGGAGAGTCACCTATTATGTACTATTCCACAGTTTCGTCTTTCTCCACCTGCTGGTCATGATGAGATATTACCTATCTATGAAGCCTATACCGGTTTGGAGAGTTTCCTAAAGAAACTCAGTTGCCCAGGATATCAGTCCACTGCACTAGCCATTAGGCTACTCCTCTACTCCATCTACTTTTTGGAATCTTTCAGGTACTTGTGACCTGAATTGGCCACTGTTAGAGATAGACTGCTGAGCTCAGTGTGGGTTATGTTCTTATGTAAAGTCCCTAGCAGGGAGAGAAAGCTATGTGTCTCAAAAGATATAAAGAAAACATCACAACATAACACCAAATTTCTAGACTACATACCGTATTTTTCGCTCCATAAGATGCACTTTTTCCCCCCAAAAAAGTGGGTGAAAATAAGGGTGTGTCTTATGGAGCGAATACCCACCCACCCGTTACCTTATTTTAATTCCTCTGGCAAGCAGGCTCTGGAAGGCAGGTTCCATAGCTCTCCATGGCCCTTCCCTTCTTGAAGGCCACAACCCTGTTATCGACCAATGGAATCGCTCTTTACCGTGGAGGAGGGCTAGGGGAAAAGGTAACCAATCCGAAGCACTATTGAAAACTAAAAAAAAAAAAAAAAATCAACGAAGAAAGGGAGCCCGGCTGGAGCGTCGTCCCATCACCAACCAATGGAATCGCACTTTACCTGTGAGGAAGGCTTGGGGAAAAGATGACCAATCAGAAACGCTTCTTGAAAATGAAGAAAAAAAACAAACAAACAAACAAAGAAAGGGAGCACGGCCTACGTATCGCTCTACTTGAGTAACCGCTGTTACAAGGAGATTGTGGAGTGCCTGAAGATGGCTGCAGAGACCCCTCAGGCTCTGCAAGCAACGAGAAAAGTAGCTGCCAAGGTTTGAAGGGCCCCTCCTTTGTAGTTGGGAGAAATGGTAGAAACTGTCAAGCTTTAGGAGAGAGAGAGTTCACCATCACTCATTCAGACTCCAAGGACGGATTGGAAATAAAAACTGTTACATCGCCATGTGTTGATGGAAAGTATAAAAAAATGGATTATCCCTTTTAAGAAAAGAGTTATCCGACGTTGTTTAACGTACCCCGACTTCCACAGCGGAAGGAAAATAAATGGTGATGGTTATACATGTCCTTGGAAAAAGTATTGCTTGTTCGGTAACATTTTTGAGCAGAGAATGTCTAAAAAAAATAATCCTGTATGTAACAGTACTAATAAACACTCTAGCAAAGCTGGTTTAAAAGATTTCAGCCAACACAAATTTACAAGTGCAGAGCCTGGCAAGGAGTGTTGGGTTGGGTGCAGAGCCTGGCAGGGAGAATTTGGTTCAGAATGTTTTTTTCTTGTTTTCCTCCTCTAAATCTAGGGTGCGTCTTATGGTCAGGTGTGTCTTATGGAGCGGAAAAATATGGTAATCATAAGTTCAATGCGGTATACAAAAGTTTGCAAAAATGAATAATACAATTAAGGGCAAATTCTACAAGAAGCGCCCAAAGGTTAGGCACCCAATTAGGCACTGTTCAGTGCGATTCAAGTAAAATTGGGTGCTGTTTAATGAATTACGCTGAGCGGAACCTATTTTGGAGGCGCCCAAGAAATAGGCCAGCTCTAGGCACAACTAAAAGTTAGGCGTCTAGCTGAGCGCATAAGCACACTTAAGAGCAGTGATTCTGTAAGAAGGTGCCTAACACTTAGCCACGCCCACACCTAACGTGCATAGCGCTTATTTTTTGAAGGCCATCTAAATTTTTAGAGGCATCTTGTTACAGAATCATGCTTTCTTGATAGGCGCCTAGGTTTCAATCAGTGCTGATTAAAAAGCTTAATAAAGCTTGTTCTTCAATTTAGATAGGCGCCTATCTAGTTGGGCGCCTCCAACATAGGTGCCTAACTTTAGGTGCTGTTTACAGAATTTGGGCCTTAATCTATTTCGTTAGGAATTTTGAAAAGAGGAAGGTTTTCAGTTGTTTTCTAAAATGTTCGTAAGAACAAGATGTAAGCAGTAACTGTTGAAAATCTTTATCGTAAAAGGCTGTTTGATACAAGATATTTCTTACTTTTGATCCCTTACTTAATCCCTTGACTGATGGAAAAGTAAAAAGGGCATGTGACTTTTTGCTGTTCTTATGGGACACTATAAGAAATTATGAAAGGCTCCTGAGAAAATGAAAGAGTCATGGGATAGGTGGCAAAGTTCAGTTATGGATTAGGAATTGGTTATCAGATAGAAAACAGAGGGTAGGGTTAAATGGTCATTTTTCTCAATGGAGGAGAGTAAACAGTGGAGTATCGCAGGGATATGTACTGGGACCGGTGCTATTTAACTTATTTATAAATGATCTGGAAATTGGAACGATGAGTGAGGTGATTAAATTTGCAGATGACACTAAACTGTTCAAAGTTGGTAAAACACTTGTGGATTGTGAAAAATTGCAGGCAGACCTTAGGAAATTGGAAGACTGGGTGTCCAAATGGCAGATGAAATTTAATGTGGACAAATACAAAGTGATGCACATTGGGAAGAATAACCTGAATCACAGTTACCAGATGCTAGGGTCCATCTTGGGAGCTAGCACCCAAAAAAGGGATCTGGGTGTCATTGTATACAATATGATGAAACCTTCCGCCCAATGTGCGGCAGCTGCCAAAAAAGCAAACAGGATGCTAGGAATTATTAAAAAAAGGATGGTTAACAAGAATAAAAATATTAAAATGCCCCTGTATTGCTCCATGGTGTGACCACCTCTGGAGTACTGCATTCAATTCTGGTTTCCTTATCTCAAGGATGATAAAGCCATGCTAGAAAAGGTTCAAAGAAGAGCAACCAAGATGATAAAGGGGATGGAATTCCTCTCATATGAGGAAAGACAAAAAAGGTTAGGGCTCTTCAGCATGGAAAAGAGATGGCTAAGAGGAGATATGATTGAAGTCTACAAAATCCTGAGTGTAGTAGAACGGGTACAAGTGGATCGATTTTTCACTCCGTCAAAAATTACAAAGACTAGGGGACACTCAATGAAGTTAAAGGAAAATACTTTTAAAATCAATAGGAGGAAATTTTTTTCACTCAGAGAATAGTTAAGCTCTGGAACGCATTGCCAGAGGTTGTGGTAAGAGCGGACAGCATAGCTGGTTTGAAAATGGTTTGGACAATTTCCTGGAGGAAAGGTCCATAGTCTGTTATGTTCAGTGAGTACATGGGCGTATTGTGACATCCAGAAAAAAGACCTAAGTAGGTAGCACAATGCCATGGCATCTGAAGAATCCCAGTCCCCTCCTGCCCTACCCTATCATGGTAGGTAGAGTGTTGCTCTTTGATATGCAGGGAAATTGACCCTCTGCGTAAAAGAAAAGAGGTTTAAAAGTGAGAAGACCTTAGCATGAGGTGAGAAAGAAGAGAGATTAGATTAGATCATTGATTCTCAATCCAGTCTTCTTGATATACCTAGTCAGTCAGGTTTATAGAACACCCCATAACAAATAAGCATAAGATAGCTTTGCATGTAAATTAATCTCATGCATATTCATCTTGTGATGGATAAGTGTAAAGTGTTGTTTGTTTTTTTATGGGGTTAAACTGTGGTATGCCCCATCCATTTTAAATTTCACTAAACATACCTTTCCCACCCGATCGTGGGCGATCCTTGGATAGGCGACCGATTATGTACCAGTCTTCATGCAAATTAACCCAATTGGAGGCAAGCCCCACAACGACCCCACAGATCGCTGCAGAGCGATCCTGATGCATATCAGACCATCTTCTCCGCACAAGGGGGGGCTTTAATGGAACAGAACATACTGCAAGGGGGGGTTGTACATAGGATAGTTTGGCCAGAGATAAAGCGAGCAATGAAAAGGCCTTTTTATAGGTCACTCCTATGCCTGGTTGCAAGCAGCAACCAGGGGCAGCTGTCAAGTTTTAAATGTTAGTGCAGCCCCGCTTTTAACCTGACCTTGAAGTCTGCCTGATTTTTCCACTTATTTCACGCATATTTTGGTCATATTTTTCTGTCCATCCCTGGGGGTTATGCTCTGGTTCAGAGGTTGGACGGAGTACAACATTCAAAAATCAGTCGCGCCAATTTGATGCCCGATTTAGCACAAGCAATGACATTTTCCACCAATTCACCTGCTCTACAAATTAGCAGTTTTAAATGTTAGTGCAGCCTCACTTTTAACTCGCAGGGTGGCAGGGCGGCAAAGAGCAGGGTGCTTTTTTGATAGTCTCAGAGCTGCAGGGCTGGGAATTCAGGGCGGCAGAGAGCAGGACAGTCAGCAAGGACATGAGGTCCTCAGCAGTCGCTTCTTGGTCGCTCTGCTAGTGCATCTTAGCTCCGTTCTGCCCAGTGGTCTCTTCCAGGAGCTCATCAGCTACGGCAAGACTGTATGGCGGCGGAATCAGCTTCCGGCCACCAGGAGCTACTACCTGCCCAAAATGTATTCGGGCACTACTGTTGGGATCAGCGGAGTGGACTTTTACTCGCAAGCTCGTGGTTTTAACCCACAAGTTTAAAGCGGAGCTGCACTACGGCGTGTTCTGTTCTGTTCCGTTCCAATCCCGCTTTAAACCTGCGGGCTCAAAGGGCGGCAGAGAGCAGGATAGTCGGAAAGGACATGAGCAACTGGTCCCCTTCTTTTTTGATCAGCCAGCCCAGTCGGTGTTCCTGATTTTGTTTAGTGAATTGCTGCCTTCCTAATTTTGCATGCAATTTCCCCTCATTTGCTTGTGTGGATCGGAGGTTAATCGGTCACAAGGTTAGTGAATCGGGTAAGGGAAAAATCACAAACACGATCGGTGAGCTTACCTCAAGTCTTCACAGGATCCTTTTCTGTTGGGGTTCTGCCCTTTAATTTGCATGTAGGATCATTTTATTTTGTGTGAATATAGTCAGAAGGGAGAGGAACACTAAGAGAAAGATAAACAGGTAGGTGAAGCAGAACTGTTGCAGCATTAAACCACCAAACACAAACAATTTCCTTGAGCAGGAAGCAAACATTGCAAGCATTAAAAGACCCCTTACCCTGTCCATTTAGGCAGTCTGCCCACCACCGCCATGCATCCACCAGATTTTGGTTTCTGATCTATTCTGCTGAGCAAAGAAGAAATCAAAAGTGAAAGTAAGACAGGGAAAGTCAACCCCACACCCTGAAAGAAAGCTAATCAATCTACTCCAACCAGAAACTATGAACCTCCCACTCAATATGATCTACAAAAGTCTTTTCCAGTGAATGGACTCAAAGTCAGAAAGCACAGTTTCCTAACAAAGAAACTCAGAAATAAAAATGGTTAATATTAACAGACCTAAACAAATAAAAACAAAACCAATATAAAGTGACACCTTTTTTGGGGGGGTCTAACTTAATATATTTCAGGGTGATGCTCAGTATATTTTGGCCACTGGTCTGGATATTCAGTGACAAGTCAAGTCCAGGCTCAGCTCTCCCTTATTCAGCACTTAATTGCCTAAGTGAAACCAGATGCAGATGGCTTTTATGCAGTCTGATTTGTCCAGTTAAGAATATTAGCAGTCAACTGGACTGCCCACAAAAAAGCTGGCTACACCTTTAACAGTTAGTGCTGGCATTCAGATGCATTAACCAATTAAGTGCCAAACGATGGCCACTTAAACAGTGAACAGTTGAAAACCAGAACCAATTCACCAATTTCAATCATTATTGCTTACAGCTTGTTCTTATAAACATTTCAGAACTCAGTTGAAAACCTATCTTTTCTCAAAATACTTGGCCAAATAACTTTTCTTGTTCTTCATGATATTATTTATAATCTTTTGTAAACCGCCTTGAACTTGCGGTTAAGAAGAATGATGTTATGTTATGTTCCTGTGCCCCAATATAAACTGGAAGCTTTCACACCACTGCCCCACTCCAGACCCCTGCCCTGAGCATCCCATTAATTTACTTCAGAGCTTTAAACACCAGGACAGCCTTAGGGAGCTATAACCAGCACAAGAATCCTCCTGGGTTCCCCTTACCACAGATGGCACAATCTGTGAACAGATGTAGCTTATTCTTGAAAAACGACACGGTACTACTCCAAAGGGTCCAGAGAAGAGCGACTAAGATGGTTAAGGGGCTGCAGTAGATGCCATACAGCGAAAGATTAGAGAAACTGGGCCTTTTCTCCCTCGAGCAGAGGAGATTGAGAGGGGACATGATCGAAACATTCAAGGTACTGAAGGGGATAGACTTAGTAGATAAGGACAGGTTGTTCACCCTCTCCAAGGTAGGGAGAACGAGAGGGCACTCTCTAAAATTGAAAGGAAACGTAAGGAAGGTCTTCTTCATCCAGAGAGTGGTAGAAAACTGGAAGGCTCTTCCGGAGTCTGTCACAGGGAAAACACCCTCCAGGGATTCAAGAGAAAGTTGGCACAAGGACATATGCTGATAGGGCTAGTCTCGGTTAGGGCGCTGGTCTTAGACCAGAAGGCCGCCACATGAGCAGACTGCTGAGCATGATGAACAACTGGTCTGACCCAGCAGCGGCAATTCTTCTAATTCACAGGAATAAGCTATAGTAAATGAATCTTGCCTTGATTAACAAAATTAATTACATAGCTGAAAACTGCCAAAAATAAAAATGGACTGAGTGAGTTTTGGAAATGGCTCTTCAATAATGTCTTGCCTGATGTCCTAGCAGCCCAGCCCAGAACACTTTGAAGGCATTCAGTTTATCTGTCCCCAATGATCTTGCCAACCTTTCAGTCCCCTACTATCCTAACCAAGTTCTTCAGTCCCTTAATGATCCCCCCCCAAAACAACTGGATAGAACTACGGTAGGTGCTTGGTGTTCTATTTCCTTTCCCCTTCAACTCGGAATAAACATAGAAACATGATGGCAGATAAGGCCAAATGGCCCATCCAATCTGCTCATTCACAGCAACCACTATCTTCTCTTCTCCCTAACAGATCCCACCTGTCTGTTCCATGCTTTCTTTAATTCAGACACAATCTTTGTCTTCACCACATCTACTGGGAGACTATTCCACCTTTCTGTAAAAAAGTATTTCTTTAGATTATTCCTGAGCTTATCACCTCTTAACTTTATCCTATGCCCTCTCATTCCAGAGCTTCCTTTCAAACGAAAGAGACTCGATTCGTGCGCATTTACGCCACATAGATATTTAAATATCATTATCATATCTCCCCTCTCCCACCTTTCCTCTAAACTATAAAGATTGAGATCTTTAAGTCTGTCCCCCATACACCTTATGACGAAGATCATGTACCATTTTAGTAGCCTTCCTCTGGACTGACTCCATCCTTTTTATATCTTTTTTGAAGGTGGTCTCCAGAATTGTAAACAATATTCTAAATGAGGACTCACCAGAGTTTTATACAGTGGCATCAATACCTCATTTTCCTACTGGCCATACCTCTCCCTATGTAGGGTTACCAGTCGTCTGGATTTCCCCGGACATGTCCTCCTTTTGAGGACATGTCCGGGGGTCCGGATGGCTTTTCAAAACCTGGCACTTTGTCTGGGTTTTGAAAATAAATCATGTCGGAAGGGGGCATCCGTGTATGTGCGGATGCCTCCCTGCCCAACAAACATGCAGGGAGGGCAGGGCTGGAGCGGAGCGTGGAGCTCGGGTGGAATGGGGCAGGGATGGGTGGAACTTGGCACACCTGGAGGTGGGTCTATGGGGGTCTGGATTTTACTAACGTAAAATCTGGTAACCCTGTCCCTATGTACCCTAGCATTCATCTTTCACCACTGCCTTTTCAACCTATTTGACCACCTTAAGATCATCACATACTATCACACCCAAATCCCACTCCTCTTCTGTGCACAAAATTTCTTCACCCCTAAACCGTACTGTTTTTAAAACCCAAATGCATGACCTTGCATTTCTTAGCATTACATCTTAGCTTCAAGCTTCACTAGGTCTTTCTATCAGGGGTATCTATTGCAGGTTTTGGTATCATCCGCAAAGAGGCAAATATTACCCAACAGCTTTCAGCAATATCGCTTACGAAAATGTTAAAAAGAACAGGCCCAAGAACAGAGCCTTGAGGCACACCACTGGTAACATCCCTTTCTTCAAAGTGATCTCCATTAACCACTACCCTGTCATCTTCCATTCAACCAGTTTTTGACTAAGCCCGTCACTTTGGGACCCATCCCAAGGGCACTCAATTTATTTATTAGATGTCTGTGTAGAACACTGTCAGAGGCTTTGCTAAAATCTAAATACACCACATCTAGTGCACTCCCTCCCTCTATACAATTCTCTGTTCACCCACTCAAAGAAATTGATCAGATTTGTCTGACAAGACCTGCCTCTAGTGAATCCATGTTGCTTTGGTCCTGTAATTCACTGAGTTCCAGAAACATCACTATTCTCTGTTTTAAAAGCATTTCCAATAATTTATCTACCACAGAAGTCAGACTTACTGGCCTGTAGTTCCCGACTTACTGGCCTGTAGTTTCCTACTACAAAAAGGTGGAGGAGTAGCTCTCTATGTAAAGATCAATATCCAAGCGACCGAAATGCAAGGGACCTGGGAAGAGGAAGAAGCGATATGGATTGCTCTAAAAAGAGAAGATGGAACTTCTATCTACGTGGGTATAGTCTACAGACCTCCGACTCAATCACAGCAAATTGATAAGGATCTGATTGTTGATATCCAAAAGTTTGGAAGGAAAGAGGAGGTTCTGCTGTTGGGAAATTTCAACCTGCCGGATGCGGACTGGAATGTTCTGTCTGCGGAATCGGAAAGAAGTAGGGAGATTGTGGATGCCTTTCAAGAGGTTCTGCGCAGACAAATGGTGACGGAACCCACAAGGGAAAAAGCGATATTGGATCTGGTCCTCACAAATGGAGAGAGTATCTCTAATGTTCGAGTGGGTGCTCACCTGGGAAGTAGCGATCATCAAACGGTTTGGTTTGATATAACGGCTAAAGTGGAGCGCGGCCGCACAATACTTAAAGTCCTAGATTTCAAATGTACAAACTTTAATGCAATGGGAGAGTACCTGAAGAAAGAGCTGTTAGGATGGGAGGACATAAGAGAAGTGGAAAGACAGTGGCTTAAGCTGAAAGGAGCGATAAAAATGGCTACGGATATTTATGTGAAGAAAATCAATAAAAACAAAAGAAAAACTAGTGGCGGAGAAAATAAAGGCGAAAGAGTTGGCGTTCGTGAAATATTTAAAAAAACCAAGAAGAGGAGTGCATTTTCCTCTCCACCACCTCTCTCGGAAGCGCATTCCAAGCATCCACCACCCTCTCTGTAAAGTAGAATTTCCCAACATTGCTTTTGAATCTACCACCCCTCAACCTCAAATTATGTCCTCTAGTTTTACCATTTTCCTTTCTCTGGAAAAGATTTTGTTCTACGTTAATACCCTTCAAGTATTTGAACATCTGAATCTCCCCTGTCCCTCCTTTCCTCTAGGGTATACATACTCAGGGCTTCCAGTCTCTCCTCATAGGACTTCTGGCGCAAGGCTCTTATCATTTTTGTCGCCCTCCTCTGGACCATTTCTTACGTCCTTCACCAGATAGTCTCCAAAACTGAACACAATACTCCAAGTGGGGCCTCATCGACGACCTGTACAGGGGCATCAATACCTTCTTCCTTCTATTGGCTACACCTCTTTTTATACAGCCCAGCATCCTGCTGGCAGCAGCCACTGCCTTCAAACACTGTCACCCCCAGGGTCTCTCTCTCCGTCCGTGCATATCAGCTTCTCAGCTCCCAGCATATACGGTTCCTTCCGATTATTAATCCCCAAATGCATTACTCTGCATTTCTTTGCATTGAATTTTAGTTGCCAGGCATTAGACCATTCCTCTAGCTTTTGCAGATCCTTTTTCATATTTTCCACTCCCTCTTCGGTGTCTACTCTGTTACAAATCTTGGTATCATCTGCATAAAGGCACACTTTTCCTTCTAACCCTTCAGCGATGTCACTCACAAACATATTGAACAGGATCGGCCCCAGCACCGAACCCTGAGGGACTCCACTACTCACCTTTCCTTCCTCCAAGCAACTTCCATTAACCATCACCCTCTGGCATCTGTCCTACAGCCAGTTTCTAACCCAGTTCACCACTTTGGGTCCTAACTTCAGCCCTTCAGGTTTGTTCAACAGTCTCCTATGAGGAACTGTATCAAAGGCTTTGCTGAAATCTAAGTAAATTACATCTAGCATATGTCCTTGATTCAGTTCTTTAGTCACCCAATCAAAAAATTCAATCAGGTTCGTTTGGCACGATTTACCTTTTGTAAAGCCATGTTGCCTCGGATCCTGTAACTCATTAGATTCAAGGAAATACACTATCCTTTCTTTCAGCAACACTTCCATTATTTTTCCAACAACTGAAGTGAGGCTCACTGGCCTGTAGTTTCCTGCTTCATACCTGTGACCACTTTTGTGAATAGGGACCACATCCGCTCTCGTCCAATCCCCAGGAACCACTCCCGTCTCCAGAGATTTGTTGAACAAGTCTTTAATAGGACTCGCCAGAACCTCTCTGAGCTCCCATAATATCCTGGGATGGATCCCGTCTGGTCCCATTACCTTGTCTACCTTCAGTTTTTCAAGTTGCTCATAAACACTCTCCTCAGTGACGGCGCAGAATCCACTCCTTTTTCTCGTGTAACTTTGCCAGAAAATCTCGGTCCTTCTCCAGGATTTTCTTCTGTGAAGAATTTGTTTAGCACATTTGCTTTTTCCTTATCACTCTCCACATATCGGTTCCCAGCATCTTTTAGTTTATCAATTCCATTTTTCATCTTCCTCCTTTCACTAATATTTCAGAAAAAATTTATGTCTCCCTTTTTTACATTTTTAGCCATTTGTTCTTCTGCCTGTGCTTTCGCCAGACGTATCTCTCTCTTGGCTTCTTCCCTGTAGTCCTTTCTGCAGAGAAGAGAACAAGAGCTGAGAGGGTTCTGTAAAATTTAAGGTTCTGGCTGCCTTATTGGGCAGACTGGAAAGACTGTGCAAGTCTTTATCTACCATAATTTACTGTGCAACTGTGTAACTAAAGTGCACACTGTAGTTTCCACTTGTGTGTTGTGTTGGTTCAAACTGGAACCACCACTGTAAGTTGATCCTCACCACCCCCCAAAGGGTAAATCACTGATCCAGCTTCTGATTCTGTGGCTGTCGAGAAATAAAGGCCTACTACATTCTGGCTTTCCTCTTTATCTGGCTTCCTTTCTTGTCCCAAATAGTAGCAACATTCCATGCTACCGATCCAGTGCAAGCAGTGGTTTCCCCCATGTCTGTCTCAATAGCAAACTATGGACATTTCCTCCAGGAACCTGTCCAAACCTTTTTTAAGCCCTGCTACCCTTTTTTTTAAAAAGTTACCACATCCTCTGGTAGTGAGTTCCAGAGCTTATTCATTGAGTAAAAAACATTTCCTCCTATGTATTTAAAAGTATTTCCCTGTAACTTTATTGAGAGGCCCTTAGTCTTTGTAATTTTTAAAGAAATAAAAAATTGATTTACTTTTACCCATTCTACACCACTCACAATTTTGTAGATCTCAATCATATCCCCCTTTAGCCATCTCTTTTCAAGTCTGAAGAGCCCTAACTTGTTTAGCCTTTCCTTATACGAAAGGAGTTTCATCCCCTTTATCATTCTGGTTGTTCTTGTTTGAACCTTTTCAAATTCCACTATATCTTTTTTGAGATATGGCAACCAGAATTGAATGCAATACTTATGTTGAGGTCACACCATGGAGCGATGCAGAAGCATTATGTATTCTTGGTCTTATTTACCATCCCTTTCCTAATAATTCCTAGCATCCTGTTTGCTTTTTTGGCCATCATTACACACTGAGTGGAAGATTTCAGGGTACTGCTATAATGACACCTAGACTTTTTTTTTTCTGAACCCTAGCATCTGGTAACTATGATCTGAATTATTCGGGGGGGAGGGGGGGGTTGAGAGAGATTAAAGGTTCGGGGCTTGGAGAGGAGAGAGAACCAGGGGAGGACAGGAAGGATGAGAGGTGCAGAGACCTGCGAGGGGTTGAAGGGGAGAGAAGATACACCTTGTGACTCTTTGTAAATCTTGGGGCAAACATTTTGGATAAATTGGCTCTTTGATGTAAAAAGGTTGCCAACCCCTGATCTAGGCTCCTTTTTCTCCCCCTCCCAATATTCTGATAATTCAACTGAAGATTGATCACTCCAACATCACCTCTCCCATCCTATAAAAATGCATAACTGGACATCACGGGGTCAATATTCAAAAGGGTTGAATCAGGCAGGAGAGGCTGCTGCCTGCTTAAACTTTGTTGAACTGGCATGCCACCAATAGTCAATTGCAGTTAACCAGATCATGCCACTGAGTTATTGCTAGTAACTGGCTAAGGGTCTCATTTTCAAAAAAGAAGCACGTCCAAAAGACTATAATGGTACGTGGACGTTTGGATTGTCAAAACATCCAAATTGCCATTTTTGAAACCTTGACGATTTTCTAGGCTGTTTGTCCCCAGTGCATCTAAATTTCATGGGGGCGTGTTTTGGGCGGGATCATGACTTGGGATATTTTACAGCAATAATCATTTTACAAAAGGTCCAGGTACCATTTAGATGTTTGAGGCTAGACTTGTTTAAAAAACAAATAAGGGCCAAAAAGGTGCCCAAACTTACAACTGGAGGTATGGTCTCCCCACATTAATCCCCTGAAGATGTGAAACAGAATATAGATCTATTACAGCTGCAGATATTATGGCTAGTCTAAGAAGAGCAGCAAGCAGGTGTCTAAAGTAGTGTGGTAATCAGTGAATTGGACCCCAGAGAAGGAGACCCAGGCCTCTATTCCACCCTAACTAGAAACATAGAAACATAGAAAGATGACGGCAGAAAAGGGCTATAGCCCATCAAGTCTGCCCACTCCACTGACCCACCCCAATAGTCTAGATGCTAGTGACTCGACTTACGTAGGGATCCCACGTAAGTGTCCCATTTTCTCTTAAAGTCGAGCACGCCGGTGGCCTCGACCACCTGCACTGGAAGCTCATTCCAGTGGTCCACCACCCTTTCCGTGAAAAAATACTTCCTGGTGTCGCTACTAAATTTCCCTCCTCTAAGTTTAAGCGGATGCCCTCTTGTGGTCGAGGGTCCCTTGGGGAAGAGAATGTCATCTTCCACCTCGATACGTCCCGTGATGAACTTAAATGTCTCAATCATGTCCCCCCTCTCCCTGCGCTCCTCTAGAGTGTAGAGCTGCAGTCTGCTCAGTCTCTCTTCGTACGAGAGACCCTTGAACCCCAAGAGCATCCTAGTGGCCATCCGCTGAACCGATTCGACTCTAAGCACATCTTTACGGTAATGTGGCCTCCAGAATTGCACACAGTATTCCAGATGAGGTCTCACCATGGTTCTGTACAGCGGCATTATGACTTCTGGTTTCCGACTGACAAAACTTCTTTTGAACATCCCATCATTTGCCTTGCCTTGGATGTGGCCTTCTCCACCTGATTGGCAGCCTTCATGTCTGCACTGATGATTACTCCCAAATCTCGTTCTACTGAGGTCCTAGCTAATGTTACTCCGTTTAAGGTGTAAGTTCTGCACGGATTTCTGCTACCGAGGTGCATGACCTTACATTTCATAGCATTGAAGCCTAGCTGCCATGTCGAGGACCAGTTTTCCAACATACGAAGGTCCTTTGTCATACTATCCTGTAAAAAGCTTCCACTTACTATGTTGCACAGTTTTGCGTCATCGGCGAATAATGTTGCTTTACCCTGTAGTCCTCGTATCAAGTCCCTTATAAATATGTTAAAAAGGAGAGGACCAAGGACCGAGCCCTGCGGCACTCCGCTGGTCACCTCCGATGCTTCAGATAGGGTACCGTTAACCACCACCCTCTGAAGTCTACCACTCAGCCAATCATTGACCCATGCAGTTATCGTCTCACCCAACCCCATTGATTTCATCTTGTTTAGTAGCCTGCGGTGTGGGACGCTGTCAAAAGCCTTGCTGAAATCCAAATATACTATGTCCAGAGACTCTCCTGAGTCCAACTTTCCTGTCACCCAATCAAAGAAGCTGTTCAAGGAGGGTTTGGATAGGTTCCTGGAGGATAAGGGGATAGAGGGGTACAGATAGAACTTGAGGTAGGTTGTAGAGGTGTTCAGAAACCACTTCACAGGTCGTGGACCTGATGGGCCGCCGCGGGTGCGGACCGCTGGGCGAGATGGACCTCTGGTCTGACCCAGTGGAGGCAACTTCTTATGTTCTTATGTTCTTATGATGAGGTTGGATTGACACGACCTACCCTTAGTGAATCCATGCTGACTAGGGTCCCTAAGATTCTCCTCATCCAAGATCATGTCCAACTTATGTTTAATTAGTGTTTCCATGAGTTTACTTACTATCGATGTGAGACTCACTGGTCGGTAATTCGCAGCCTCCGCTCTGCAACCCTTCTTGTGCAGAGGAACAACATTCGCCGTTTTCCAGTCCAGGGGGACTCTCCCCTTTTTTAGGGAGAGATTGAAGAGCATGGCTAATGGTTCCGCCAGGACATCGCACAGCTCTCTGAGCACTCTAGGGTGCAGTTCATCTGGACCCATGGCTTTGCTCACCTGGAGTCTTGACAATTCGCTGTAGACATCAGTTGGTGTGAACTCAAAATTCTGAAATGGGTCTTCCACGCTTGACATTGCTTCCAGATGTGGCCCTTGCCCCGGTGCCTCGCAGGTAAAAACCGAGCAGAAGTATTCATTCAGTAGTTTGGCTTTATCGGAATCTGTTTCCGCGTAGTTCCCGTCCGGTGTTCTGAGGCGTACTATCCCGTTCGTGTTTTTTTTTCTGTCACTAATGTACCTGAAGAAGGATTTGTCCCCCTTCTTAATGTTCTTTGCTAGAGTTTCTTCCACTGCAAGTTTGGCCTCCCTGACTGCTGTTTTGACTGCTGCAGACCTGGTCCTATATTCAATGTTAGCTTCACCTGTTCCCGTACGTTTGTATGAAAGAAACGCTCTTTTTTTTTTCTTGACTAGGTACGCGACCTCTTTAGTGAACCATTTAGGTTTTTTGATTCTTTGTTGTTTATTTACTGATTTTATGTAGCGGATAGTTGCTTCGTGTAGGGTCAATTTCATGTTTGACCACATGGTTCCACATTATACAGAGTATACTAACTAGTATACTTGCGGTTTGTATGCCCACCAAAACCATTCTGTACTGTCTTATATATGAAACCTGCAGGCATAA
Source organism: Geotrypetes seraphini (assembly GCF_902459505.1). NCBI lineage: Eukaryota > Metazoa > Chordata > Amphibia > Gymnophiona > Dermophiidae > Geotrypetes > Geotrypetes seraphini. Next base: position 268,928,072 of record NC_047088.1, on the reverse strand, counting down.
GGGCTACTAAGGTGGTAGACAGGTAGGTCCAGTAGGTTTTGGAGGGCTCCCCATACATTGCAAGGGAATTAGGATGAAATGTATATCTAGAACCCTAGGATGTCCCACTGCTCTGCTGGCATATCTGTATGGCCAGTCTATAAAAATGCTGGTCCTTCCTACATCCCAATAGCATGTTTTGTGTGTTTTGCATTTGGATGTTTTGAAAATGGCCATTTTTTTCTACCCGATTTTTTAACATTCTCAAAATGTCCAAACTCGGACTTAGACGTCAGAACGAAAATGTCACTTAGCTCCAGGTCACTTAGCTCTGTAGGATGAATATTACCTCCAACCCCCAATATTTTAAAATATTAAACTCTTTTCATTCATATAAATAGATACATATACAGATATAAATATAAGTATACAGAGAGAGACATACATAAAAATATACATATGCACGAAGAGATATTTTTATAATAGAGTATATGGGCCCCCAGACATATGCACCCACTAACCCAATTCTGAACTCACATAATCCTGACCTGAACCTACCATTAACCTAATCCTGACCCCCCTTACAATCCAACATGAGCACCCACAAAACTAATCCAGAAATCACACATCCTGACCTGAATCCCACCATGAACTGAGTCCCCACTAACCTAACAGGAAACTCAGGCCCAGATGCACTAAACATGGTCGTTAAGACTGTGCGGGTTGTTGTGAACCGATTGCCAAACAGCGATCCTTGCTCAAAAGGCTTCCAATAAATCAAATGTCTGCCCTAATCCCACCCCACCAGTCACTGTAAAACCGACTCAACACATGTGCAGAGCCCGTAGGGAAATCCCAAACAGTTGAGATGCAGGGGAGCCCTGAAGCAGCCTCCTGCCACTCAGCTATGCAGGGCAGGAAGCCTTTTTTAAAACTTTATTTTTAATGAGCACAGATGTTATGCATGTGTTGCCCAAACACAATATCTGTCTCCATAAAAAAAAAGTCATGCCGTCCCCCCCACGACGATGACCCCATCCCAAACAAAAAAAGACAAAAGGGATGCTCTCTCCTGCCACTGGCTTCCCATAACCCCCTCCCCAGTGAACATCGTGACCACCTGGACATCCTTCTCCCCTTCCCCCCTGTGAACATCATGACCCTGATATTCCCCCCTCTGAAGATCCTTGGCAGGAGGGATGCCCACTGGCTCTCCAACAATGCCCACCCCAACGAACATTGCGACCACCCAGACACTCTCCCCCCTCTGCAAACATCGTGGCCCTGACCCCCCCCCCCAAAGATCCTTGGCAGGAGGGATGCCCACTCCCTCCTGCCTCCACATCTTATTTTGTAGAAGGGAGCAGGAGGGATGCCCAGTACCTCCAGCATCAGGCCCACCTCTCCAAAATGGCAGGTCTTTCTGTTCCCGGTGCAATTAGGGCCTTAGCCCTTTCCCAGCGCATCCCAGCGTACTGGGAAGGGGAAGGCCCGCTATTATGTGGGTGAAACCAGTGGCAGGAGGGAGTGGGCATCCCTCCTGCCAAGGATCTTCAGAGAGGGGGGGGTGTCATGGCTGCAATGTTTATAGGTGAGGGGGCGGAGGTCGTGAGGGATCAGTTGCAGTGGCAAGGATCTTCAGCAGGGGGTAGGGCGTCGGGGGCCGCATTGCTCACAGAGGGGCAGGGTGTCCAAGGAGATTGTGATGTTTGCCTGGGGGGGGGGGTCAGTGGGAGTTTGGAGGGGTCTGAGTGGCATCGGGGAGGGGGGTGTCATTGGGGGAGGGCCGACACAGCACATGACTTTTTTATGGGGACAGATATTGTGCGTGTGTTAACGCACACATCTGTTGTCATGAAAAAAAAAGAAAATATATGGCACACCTGTAATTTTGGGGCCTTAGCAGCTGCTGCTAGATGCCTTAGCAATGTTAGGGCATCAGTCGGAGGGCTCGTTTTAATACTAGTGAGGTAATTTGCATGGCAGTCGGAGAATGAACGAACACACGGAAAAGCATACGGTGGAACATTTGAATACACTGGGTCGGCAAATTAGGTCCGTCGCTATACCAGTCAAACTGGTTTAGCGATGATTGTTAAGCCGATCGGAGTTTTGTGCATCCTGTTCTCACACATAAACCCTGCCTGATCTAAGCACCTGTTATCTTAATCCTAAATCCTGTATCACTCCTGACCTGTGTCCCCCACACTAACCTGATGAACCTTGCACTGACCCTGGCCTGAGATGCCATTAGCCTAATCCTCTACCTCACACACTCACTGATCTTAGCCCTCCATTGAAACCAACTGACCTTAGCCAGCCCTCCCCCCCCCTGCTTAAACTAATCCTGAATCCTACAGACAGAACTGAGCCCAACTCTTAACTAATCTTTTACCTGTCAGGCTTCCTGGCTCTGCTGCCCATATTAAATCGCCCCCTTCTCTCACTTCTTTTCTCTCCTATCCTTTGATTTTCCCTACCTCCCTCCTTGCCCATCCCATCCTCTCCTCTTAAGCCTTTCCCTCTCTTGGCCTTTTCCCTTGCTTTCTCTTTCTCTTGTTCTGTCCCTTCATTCTCTCTTTTGCCTCTTCCCTTTCTTTTATTCCTCCAACCTCCCTTTCCTGGCTACTCTTGCTCCTTCTTCCCCTCTCCTTCCCTTTTTCTTGACCCCTCCCCCTCCTGCCCTCTCACTTGCTTCATTTGCTCTTCGTTGATTCCTCTTCTTCTCCCTTCCCCTTCTTTTCATCTCTCCTTCCCTTATCCCTCCCTTTGTTTGCCCCCGCACCTTTTCCACAGTCTCTAGTCATCCCAGCGCCGGGCCTAGCGAGCTGTCACTCTCATTACCCCACGGTCTTTCTGACCAATCAGGATTTGAGGCCAGACCATCCTCGCTTCTAAGGTCCAATGAAGTTCGGGAGGGCGGAGCCACATCAGGCGGTTCCGAGGGGCGGGAGACCGGTTTATTGGTGGCGGTCGCCGCGCGGAGTGGGAGGGCCCTTTGTCTCGGAGGCCGGAAATGACGCTGCAGCCGGAAGCGGAAGCGAGGAGGGGTGGTGTGTGAGCTTGGAGCGAGGGAGACGGCGGGCGCTCGGTGACTCGCGCCTTCGTTTGTTCTGTGGGGAAGTGCGGCAGGCGCGTGGCCAAAGCCCTCAAGTTGGCCTAGAGGGAGACAAATCCTGAAAAGCCGACTGGAGGGACTTTTTCTAACTTTCCTTTCTTGCACCTTCATTTCCTCTCCTCTGGTCTTACCTCCGGTCTGCAGAAAAGAAAGATGGAATCGAAATAATGGTTGGCTCCAGGAGTTGGCCTGAGTAGACTTTGCTGCTAATGACTGAGCGCTTTACAAAGATTCGGATGCATTTCCCTCCGTTTGTGACTCCTTTGCGACCAGGTTTCCCTCCTGCCATCCGCTTCCAATCCGAGCATCACATGCAAAGTGCCATTCGCTGCTCCATTGCCACCCTGCCCTCTGCCCCCATCTCCCTTGAATCAATGCACCCCGTGCTGAACTCCAAAGGTATAACGTCACACGGTTTGACAGAGAACTTCTACATTTCCTTTCCTTTTGGCTGCCCCGATCTTGAGGGGGTTTTTCCTGCCCTGCTTCCTCTCTTCTCCAAGCCCTGGGTCTTTGCTGCCGCCCCTGGGGTTAACAAAAGCCTTTCCCTGGGAGAGCAGGAGAGTTGGGGCCCAATTTTTTTTTTTTTAAGTTCAATAATTTTTATTAAGTATTTTAAAGGATACAAGAATCATTTAAAGTACATAGAAACAAAATAAAGCTTTCTGTATATAAAATATATAAATCTATGTTTAACTGTATAGGAGCAAAGGCTCCAATTATTAAAAATGTATGTAAGGGATATATAAGATAAAGATGAGAGAGAGCAGTAAAGAAAAAGGAAAGAAAAATGAAAGAGAGAAAAATGAAAGAGAAAAATTTTAAATAAAAAAAAACCCCAAAAACAACAGGAAAAAAAAAAAGAGACACAAAACGCATGCACAGATGGTCTGCGCATGAGTGGGGATCATACACCAGCAATCTGGGCAGGCAAATAGGGGCGTTCCTCCGATCGCCCCCATCTGCAAATTTTTGTTTTAAGAATTAATTGGGCCCGATCGGGCAGGTTCGTGAATCTGGCCCCTAGTTGCTTGGCTAGGGGCCAGATTTGCATTTGCATTATTACACTATCATATATGTGTGCTATGCTTACACAAGATTACTATTAATTATTTTAACTTTACACCCTTCTAAATAGGATAACACAAGATTACAGTTAATCATTCTTAGGGTTAGATTCACTAAGCAGACCGATGGTGTACCGATCGGTTTGCGACCCCTTAACGAGCATGATTCACTTATCTCTCCTGTGATCCGCTTCGAATCTGTGCATGCAAATGAGGAGAAACACATGCAAATTGGACAGCGACGCGATTCACTACACAAAATTTCACATCTGACAGGGCTGGCCAATCAACAGAAAAAGCGACTGCTGGGGAGCAGTCGAAAACATCCTTCTAACTCTCCTGTTCTATTGAAGACCTGCTCCCTGCCCTGTCAGCCCCGATCTGCCTGCCCTGGCTCTCACGGTCCTGCACCCCTGGGCTTGCTTGCCCTGAATGCCTGCCTGACATGTCCTCTCTGCTCCCCCTGGCTCTGCCGCCGTCCCAGTGTGAGCCTGTGGGTTTAAAGCGGGGCTGCAAAAGTTTAAAATTTTTTTAAGAAAAAACAGTCACGGCTGGGATGGGTCTGGGCATGCGCGAGCCATGCAGGCAGATGGGGGCGTTCCTCCGATCGCCCCCATCTGCAAATTTTTGTTTCCTGAATTTGTCAGACCTGCCCGGATCGGGCAGGTTAGTGAATCCTGGCCTTAGTATGCTATTTTTACACCCTCCTAAATAAGTTAATCGTTCAACTAAGTGAACTGTAATTATATACATCCCAATTGCTCTATTTACACGCCTCCGAGTTAATTCTAGTTACTCTCATCCTAACTTATTTTAGAACCATTATTATATTCCTCATAAACATTCTGGAAAGATCTATCATATTCTAGTGGGAAGGAGGGAGCCTCTAGTAGCTTTCTCCCTCTGTCAGCTCAGTTTCAGTTGAGAAAAGGATAGTCTTTATCCCTTTCTTGAATTTTTTGGTGTCCTTTTCTAGCTTTAGTTCCTTCAGTAAGGCGTTCCACCACATTGGAGCCATTACAGCGAACGTTCTTACCCTTGTGTTTTTGTATTTGATGTCTTTAAAGGAGGGTATTTGTAGTAGAGACTATTGGCTCGAGCATTGGATGTGTGGAAGAGTATGGTTATGTAGTCTGGCCATAAGATATTGTGGTTCTGATAGGTAGATGGTTTTCTGTGTGTCAGTAATAAGATTTTGAATTTCACCCTGCTTCCAGTCGGGAACCAGTGTAGCAATATAGGACAAACTTACGGAGTCTTGTGTTCTGATCTAGAGTGAAGGAGTAGTGTAGCTTTTTTTTGAAGTATTATGTCTGTTAATATTACGTTACAGTAGTATTTATGACGTTAGTATTTATGGATCACCCACAAGCCCCAGAAGAAGTTCAATGCAATTTACAAGAGCCTGGCCACATTTATAGATTGTCCCTGCTCGGAAGAGCTTACAATCTAACTTGGACAGACAGACATGACATATAGGGTTGGATGAGAGGAGTTAGGAGTCAAAAGCACTCTCAAAGAGGTGGGCTTTTAACTGAGCCTTGAACACTGCCTTAGATGAAGCCTGATGTAGGGATTCGGGCAGCTAGTTCCAAGCATATGGTGCAGGATGGCAGAAGGGATAGAGTCTGGAGTTGGCAGCCAAAGAGAATGGCACTGATAGGAGGGACTTAGCAGCTGAGTGGAGTTCATGGGGGGGATCATAAGGAGAGATAAGTGAAGAGAGATAGTGATGGGCAGCTGAGTGAGTGCATTTGTAGGTCAGTAAGAGGAGTTTGAATTGTATTCGGAAACAGATGGGAAGCCAATGAAGTTTCTTTAGAAGAGGGGTGACATGAGAATATAAGTTGTGCAGCTGTATTTTGTTATGGCTTCTGTCATTTGGCTGGGACTTTTGTAGCTGAATAATGCTAAAGAAATACATGACTGCTTAAGCTTTTTTCAACCCCTGACGAAGCAAGCATTGACGAAACGGCTGGGCTCCTGTCCATTGGGTGAAACCTAAGTACAGGCTTTGTTATAGCAGTCTTGAAATAGTTTAAATCAGCACTTATCTTTAAATGTAATGTAGGATGGACAGCAAATTGGTGATGATATTCATACCCCAGTAAACACTGGAAGGTGAAGGGTGTGAAACTAGCTGGCAGATCCTTTCGAGATATTGGGTAACCGGGTCTCTTTTGACTTATCTCAATGTGCTATTATCCTTAAATTTGTATTTGAGCAAGTGGTGTTCCGACACATTTACACTTGTAGTATAAAAAAAGAACAAGAGCAACAATAAAATTCATGTTTTCTACCTGACACTTGGCATCTCTTCTCTGCTACTTATTTTAAATCTTGTCCGCAGTGATTACTTTTAAAACTGACCCAAGGTGAATGTCGGTAATTCTGGATCTGATAAGAGACTTATTTCCTTTCATAAGTGTAAATAACTGCTCGCACCGATAAGTATTTCCAAACATGGAAATAATTTCATATGCAAATTTTTGAGTATTTTCAAAGCTAGCTGGCAAATATTTGTAAAATTCAAGCAAGCCAACTTCATTGTAATTTGTCTTCAAATCTGAATCGCACTAGATCTTGATTATTTTCATTTGCATATGATTAGGTACTGATTCTATATTTATTGAGAAAATTGAAGAAAACAAAGATTTAAAATATGCAAATCTTGTTTCAAACTCAGTTCTAAGGCTTAACATTTTTTCTGAGTATTTTTTATACGATGCAATTTCACCTAAACTTGACTTGTTTATGTTGCATTTTGGAAAGTGTGTTAAATCTTCATTTTTCAACTGCTTTTCCTAAAGAACTAGCTTACATTGGAATGCTTTAACTTGATCACACATGTTCGTAATGACCTGATCTTTTTCTTGCAGTTTTAAATTTAAATAATTTAAGTGTTTTATTTTATCAACCATGAAGGATAAATCTTGTAACCATACTGGATCAGAAAACAACTTTGTGTCTTGATTTTTAGTTATTAAAAACTGACACATTTATTTTTTCAAGTCCTAGCATTGTTTAAGGGCCTTGGAGCAGGATAGCCAAAGTACCTCGGAAGAGTAGGACAAACCAGAATATTCGCTTTCTAATTCACTTAAGAAAGCAGAGAATTGTCGCTGATTTAAGCCTCAATCTTATGAAATTGATAATTTTTTTGACAAATGTCAACACATTTTCCATGTTTATTACCTTTGTGCATAATACTTCTTGATGTATAATGCAATGCGTATGATGAATCTCGGATCCGTCACAAGTTTTACTTTGGGGTTTTTTTTTTGTTTTTGTTTTTTGCAGTAATGCCACAAAACTTGTTTTTTCCGTCCATTGAAGGAGCTCCATCTGTAGCTACAGAAGTTACCATATATACTCGAATATAAACTGGGTTTTTGGGCAGTGGGGGTCCCGGTTTATATTTGAGCCAATACACCGCCCCTTCCAAAATTTTTGCAGGCCACCACCACCGTTCACCCTGCCGCCCTTCCTGTCCTAGACTCAGGCTCATACCTCTACTGATGATTGTCGGTGGAGGTGCAGCGGGCAGGAGTTAACTTTCCAAGTTCCTGCCCTGCTGTTAATTGGCTACAGTGTCTTCGGCCGCTGAGAAGAAGCACGAGCAGGCGCGCAATTTTGTGCTGCTGCTCAGTGCTGAGCGGCTTCCTTAATGGTTCCCGCGAGAATTTGGGGAAACCATTAAGGGAGCCGCTCAGCAGGGAGGGCAGCAAGGTGCAGAGCCTGGGAGGTAGGAAGGGTGAAGAGTCTGATGGGGGAGGGAGAGAAGGAAGGGGGTTGGATGCAATGCCTGACAGGGGAAGGAGGGAGGGAAGGAAGGGTACTGGATGCAGAATCTGACAGGGGAGGGGGGAGGAAGGAAAGGGGCTGGGTGCAATGCCTGACAGGGGAGGGAGGGAAGAGTGCTGGGTGCAGTACCTGGTAGAAAGGGACCTGGGTGTAGAGCCTGACAGGGCAAGGCACTTTAATATTAAGCCGCCCGACTTATATTCGAGTCAACCATTTTTCCTCCTTTTGGGGGGGGGGGGGGGGAATGAGATCTCAACTTATATTCGGATTGACTTATATTCAAGTATATACAATATTTTGACAGGTAAATTATATTTTTGCAGAAGTTCATAAACACAATTAAATATATCTTGTCTCGTTGTAGTATCACGCATTGGTACTAGTTCCAATAATTCCTCAAAAATGTTAAAATTCGTGTTGCAAGCACGAAGATACACAGCCAATTGAGCTATGCCCCCAATGTCCGTACTCTCAAAAAGCTTCGAAACTAGATGATTTTGCTTTGATCTGATCACTTAAATTGCCAGCCAAATTAGTAATTTTTTCTGCAACTGTATTTTGAAAGAAAGAGATTGTTTGACACTTCCAGGACAAACAATTTCTGCAGTTTTAATTAGACATTATTTGATGAAATCATCTTCGGTAAAAGGTTTCGAGGGTTTAGCTATCAACTCCGCTTCACTTTCTTGTGATACTTTAGTAAACATTAACTGTTGTTTTTTCAGCCCCAACTTGAACTTTTTCAACTTTTGTCATCTCATTTCTCCTTCGTAATTGTCATATTTTGATTTTTGCTGTTCATAGTGCCGTTTAATGTTATATAACTTTGGCACACTAACAGCATTATTACATATTGAGCAAATTATTTTATCTTTTACTTCCCAGCAAAAATACTCCAATTCCCACTTTTCTTGGAAATTTTGATGTTCATCAGCAGTTTTTCATTTAGTTTTACTACCACTTGGTTTTGAAAAAAACATGCTGAATACAAAGAGCTGAAATAAATGAGTAATCATTAACACACACAAAAAATAAAACATTTCAATAAAAATCAATATCTTTTCTTAAATATTAACTTACCAGACACAGAATAATTGCACAAATTAATAAAGTATAAAACATAAATAAACCTATACTTGTATTTTTATTGTACTCTGAAGGTGAAATATTTCCTGTTAGGCGCACCAAGCAAGCCAATACAAGACTAATGGCATGGAAGCTATTATTATTGTCTGATTCACTGCTAGTATTAGTGGGGGGAAATGGTGTGTTATGACTCGAGGCGCAAACTTGTCTTCGGTACCAAAGACGTCTATATCGTACTACTTAATAAGAATAAGCAACTGGTTATACTCGTACATTGTATCGTTGTTTTCAAATGTCTTAGATAGGCGACTGTTCAGTGCCGATGGATTGCGGGAGAAATTTTACAATTCCAGTTATGACTTATTGGATTACATTGGCTGGGCCGCAAAGATGTTTGTTGTGGGCCGTGAGTTTGACATGCTTGGTCTAAAGCAGTGGTTCCCAACCCTGTCCTAGAGGACCCCCAGGCCAATTGGGTTTTCAGGCTAGCCCTAATGAATATGCATGGAGCAGATTTGCAAATCTCTCTCATGCATATTCATTAGGGCTAGCCTGAAAACCCGATTAGCCTGGGGGTCCACCAGGACAGGGTTGGGAACCACTGGTCTAAAGCATCCATTTGCCTTACATTAGGTTTGAGAGAGAGTTTTCTGCATCTCTTCCTTGGCTTGTTTTGACATACCATATATACTCTAATATAGGACGAGAGTTTGGGGCCAAAAATGGGGGTCTTATCCTATATTTGGGTCATAACCCAACCCCCCTCCCGGACTTGATGCAGGCCATTGGTAGGCTGGGACAGGAGGGATCTGTCCCGACAGATACCGACAATTTTTTTACCCCTCTCCCCCCGTTTACTTTTTCTCGTATCCCTGGTGGTCCAGCGATATATGGGCAGGAGCAAACTTTTCCCGCTCCTGCCCTGCGCCCCTCCTTCCTAGCTAGCAGCCAGTGGCACACAGGCATGCAAGAGTGACCTTCTCGAGCTCCCGCACGGCCCTACGCAGGTTCCTGAATGGCTGCTGACAGTTCTCGCGGGACTTGCGAGAACTAGTGGCAGCCATTCAGCAAGCGATGCAGGGCCATGCGGGAGATTGAGAAGCTCGTGCCTGTGCACCGCTAGCTGCGAGATCGGAAGTAGAGGGTGCAGGGCAGGAGCAGGGAAAGTTCACTCCTGACCATACACTGTTGGATCACTACTACAGCGAAAATGGTCTCAAGTTCCTACTAGAAGTAATCACAACAACCAACGAACTTGTAGGACTTGGCTAAACAACTTTCCAAGTCGAGTATTAAATTACTATGAACCCTTCAGATTCCTGCGGCTCTATTTGCACCGGCAGCGCGTATTTGAAACACAAGCGGCAACAAAAAGATAAGTGCCGCCAGTTTTCATTTATTGAGTCACAGATAAAATATAGACTTAAGTACGCCTAAAGATAAGTTTTTAATGCATAATTTAAAAAATACAAAAAGAAAAACTATGAACACCCAATGAAAGAGAACTGCCCACCTGCCATCAGCTGTTACAGTAATTGTACTGAGCAGCGCAGGAATCTGAGGGGTTCATAGTAATTTAATACTCGACTTGGAAAGTTGTTTAGCCAAGTCCTACAAGTTCATACACTGTTGGACCACCAGGGATACGAGAAAAGGTATGCGGGGGGGAGGGTAAAAAAATTGTTAGTATGGGAAGGGACTTGGTGCAGAGCCTGGCAGGGAGGGGGGGCTAGGTTCAGAGCTTGGGAGGGAAGGGGGATGAGTACAGAGCCTGGCAGGGGAGGGGACACTGGGTGCAGATCCTGGCAGGGCATGGCACTTGAATATTAAGCCCTGTCTCATATTCGAGTCAACCATTTCTCCTCCTTTTTGGGGGTAAAAATGGGGGTATCGATTTATATTTGAGTATATACAGTACCTGCTCTGTTTTTGTAGAAATTATCATGAGTGAATCGCCAAATGTCTCTGATTTGGCTGCTTCAGTCATACACACGGGTTCTTGAGCTACCATAGATGCTGTTCATACTACGTAGTGTTTTTCTTTTCTCACTTGTCAATTTCTGTTACTTTTCACTGTGCTTTTAATTTTTATTCTGCTCGTTTATTCTAAGGAGCATAATCAAGTGAAAGAAAATCTTGATCTTAAGCTTTGTCAAGGGAAAAGGCACACTGGGGATTTTGCACTTATATAATTGTTCATGGAATACCAAGGGCTGAATTTATAAGGCTTTTCTTACATTCCAGGTCTTTTGATAAAAGACCTTTTAATGAATTGGGTCTTAATAGTAAATGACTATATTGACACGGTTCTGATGCTTTTCTTTACAGGCTGGAAGTGACATTTTGATAACTGCAGACAGAGTTTGGACTAAGTAGCGTGTTTTATAACACATCTATCTCTGGAATAATGGAATTAGAAATTCGGTCGGTGTTTGAGGCTGGCCAAGACTCTTATCTCCTAAATGGACTATCACTGGTTAACTTCTCCACAAGGCACATTCTCCCTGAGAAACCCAGCAACACATGCACAGGTATCTGATACTTTTCATTAGCACCACAGTTTCACCAGCATAGCTCCAATGAATGGGAGAGAGGTTAAGAGATGGGGAGGACAGATCCCTGACCATAAGTGGGGGAGAGTGGAAGAGATGGAGAGATACTAGACCATGGGAAGAAGTTAGCTGGGTGGTGCCCATTTTGAAAAGGCCCTGGAGAGAATACTGCCTGAGCACCCTACACCAGGGCACTTGGAAGCCCTCAACCAGAGCCCGCTGAAGCTGTATCATTCCTGTGGACCAACAGTGCTTACCTGTCTTGAGAGAGCATCCAGTGCTGTCCTGATCTACATCTGCCGTGAAGAGTCGAGTGGTCATTTCCCAATCACATTGCCAGGATCTGCAGTGCTCCGGGCTACAACCCTCTCTATATTCAATTTCATACACATATACACTTCTGAACACTCTTGAAGGTATAATGAACACTTTTATTGGTGTACAGGACCTGAGTCTGTTCCTTCACAAGCGCAGAGAAACCAAAACACTGAATGGGAACCGATACTGTCTTTAGAACAAACTGTTACACAGGACTAAGAGGCTGAACTTAAATAATATTTTAAGTTCAGCCTCTTAGTCCAGTGTAACAGTTTGTTCTAAAGACAGTATCAGTTCCCATTCAGTGTTTTTTAGTCCTTTAATCAGCTCTCAGCAATTTCAACCTGTGTGGCTTACGTCAGCCACACCAGATATTAGCTGTCCTTTCAAAGCAGTGTTAGGCTCTTCAGCACATAACCTCAACCTTAGCCAGCACCTTTATTGTCCAGGCTTCCAATACATTCAGTAGGCTTCTCATCCAGCCAAGCACAACACCACTCGCCATACCAGCTCTTCCAAGTAATCTTTCCCAGTCTTCTTAGCTTCCCCCGGAGTTCTCCTTAATCCACAGCTTCTGAGCCTTATCTGCTTAGGGAAGTAAGTCTCTTTGTGGAGGCTCTCACCTTCCCACAGGTACCCTCTCACAGAGACCTCCCAGAATGAACCCCAGACTGGGCATATGAAGCTCTTCTTGCCTGGGTTCCACCCCATGACTCAGCAAGGTAGCCTGTTCATACAGTTCAGCGCCACCTGCTGGATGAGGGTTGAGCCCTGAGCTACAAAGCTCAATGCATCTTGGACCTTGTAGTTCAGAGTCACCTGCTGGCTGAGGATTGAACTCTGAACTACAGAACTCAATGCATTCAGGAGGACCCTATAGTTTACCCACTAATTGGCCAGCGCCCTCTACTGCCCACCAACATAACAACATCACTCGTGAGGGAGAATCCCTGACTCCCTCATAGGCACCTTGGAAAAGATTAGCATGGGAAAATCCAGAATAAACTGCATTGCTACAAGATAGTGCATCTTGTTAAATCAGTGTGTGTGTGACATTGCTGATTCTTGTACAATCCCTCTTTATTTTGGACTGCTGGGAGTTGTGCACCTTGGGCAGCCAAAGACTGTAGGATCTTCAATTAACCAAAATTGAGCCCCTCCCACTGTGTACACCTCCTGGAGCATGCTTCCTGAAACCCCAGTTTTGTAATCCTACAAGCCAAGCTGTAGGAGCTCATCTCTTCTGCTCGTGTTTCATTTCTTTTTAGTATATTGATTTGATTCTTTTCGTGGGTTTTGCCCTTTGTGCTGTGGAAATATCCTGAGGGGACATTGCAGACTTTGGAGTAAAGCCTGCATCTGGGGGGTTACGTGCCACTGCAGTAAGCTCCCCCAACAGTCTGCACATCAGATTGGGGCTCCAAGATCGGGAGCTAGCTCACCCCGAGTTTGTCCACTAAGGGGTGGAGCAGTTACAGCTCCTATGAAATGGAACGCCTTACCTTTGTATATCAGGGCAGAAAAAAACGTATCCAAATTTAAGGGAATATTAAAGATTTACCTTTTCCAAGATGCATATGATTCCTAAATCGACTTTAAACATAGAGCCGTTCGATATTTATAACTGCCTCCCCTTCTTTTTGTGGTCTCCCCTTTTTGTATTCTTTACTTTTAATTTGTAGTTCTCCCAACTTTCCTAATTGTTTCTGTCAGTCATGTGGTGTTAAGTGGATATCTGTCAAATTTCATCTCCCTCTTTTTATTATAAATTTTAAAATGCTTAGAAATCTTGATTTGCATTTAATCAAATTTTTAATAAACTTGAAAATTGAGGTGCGATCGGGACCGGACTGTGTACCTTCCCTGAGTAATTCACAGATGTTGGAAGTCACTGTTCAGGATGACCGGGCAGATGAGAAGACTTGAAATCCAGTTTCCTGAGGTTTGAGATCTCCATGCATGCTGTTTCAGCAGTGCCTGCCGTTTTTCAGTCAGAACACAGTGAGTGGTTGCTTGCCTGCCTGGAACTTCCTCTCCAACGTCAGAATTGACATGGGGGGGGGGGGAAAGAAGGCTCTTTTGCAGCATCAGGGAAGCAGGGAGAATGCAAAGGCAAAACGAGTCTTATGGGCTCCACGATCGACTCGCATTGCCCTTGCGATCTATTGGTCGATTACAATCAACCTTTTGGGCACCTCTGCTCAAACACATTTCAAGGGACCCTCCTGGAAATATCTTCAGGTCCTGGGTCTCATAGTAGCAACGATAAATTTGTTTCTGTGGGCCAGGGCCTGGTTGTGTCCCCTCCAGGATTCGCTACTGTCCCGGTAGAGCCCACAATGGGACTCGTTAACCCCATTTACCCCCCCAAAAGGAGGAAAAGTGGTTGACTCGAATATAAGACGGGCGGCTTAATATTCAAGTGCTGCTGCATTGGATGGTGGTGGCGTGCAACAGCATGCAGTGGTGGTTGAACCCTATGACCTTGTCCAGAGGTCTGCCACTGAGGGTCTTGGACTGGGTGATTCTTTCCACGGACGCGAGTCTCTCTGGGGAGTAGTTTGTATGTCTGCCCTGGTCCAGGGCCGGTGGTCTCCCTCCAAGAGCAATTGCCTGGAACTGAGGGTGATTCGCCTAGCCTTGTTGCATTTCCAGAAGTGTCTCCATCGTCGAGCTGTCCGAGTAGTCTCAGACAATGCAATGGCGGTGGCCTATATCAACAGGCAGGGAGGCACCAGGAGTCCTCTTGGCCTGGAAGCTCGGCTGCTCTTTTTCTGTACAGAAAAGCACCTAGTAGCTCTGTCCACAGCACACGATGCTTTTAGGGCTTCAGTTCTGGTGGCGGGCTCATCGGTCCCCCCCCCCAATGATATTTTGGGACTGCTCTGTTACATCCCAGCAGTCCAGAATAAAGAGGGGTTGTAGAGGAACGAAAGATTAGGTTCTTACCTCTGCTAATCTTTCTTGTAAATCCTCTCTTTATTCTGGACACCTGCCCTTTCTGAGAGTACCATCTGTTTCACTATGAGGTGAAGTTAGAGGGGTCCCAGGGTGGTTGTCGTCTTCTGACTGTACAGGCTGTTTCTCCTTATAAAGTTTTATAGTTCAGATTTTAATGTTCATATTCTGTTTTGCATTTTCAGTGGTTGATATTTTTAATTTGTTAACATGAGAAGAATTGAGGGAGTTCCCCCTTCCCCCCCCTCTCTCTCTCTCTTTTGTTTCTTGTTTCTCCTGTAGACCTTCCTGGCTGCTTGGTGACTGACTAGGGTTTCAGGGAGCATGCTCCAGGAGATGTGCACAGTGGGAGGGGCTCAATTTTGGTTAATTGAAGATCCTACAGTCCTTGGCTGCCCAAGGAGAACAACTCCCTGCAGTTCAGAATAAAGAGAGGATTTACAAGAAAGAAGATTAGCAGAGGTAAGAACCTAATCTTTCGATAAGTATCAATCCCCAGATACAGTACCTAATCTTTTTACACATTTTTCTGTCTTTCAGAGCAGATTGAAGGAATGGACAAGGAAAGAAGTATTCAAATGATTCCAGAGATATCAGATCGAATGTGCTGTTCCACCTGTCAGTGCGTGTTTGAGAGCCGTGAGGAGCAAGTGAGGAAGAGAGGGGGAAGGTGGGCGATAGTGGGGTGAAGGGGGAGTTGAAAGTGAGTGAGACAAGGGATTGGAGAGGTGCTTGGGAGGAAGAATCAGATAGACCGAAGGCAGGTTGAGAATTCCCTGCCAAGCCAGGATGTATAGTACAGCAATCAGAAAAACACTTCCCTTGCTCTTTCCCTAAATCATATCCCTTTCTAATATCACTAATTTGCAATGTAAACTAAACTAAACCTTGGGTTTATATACCGCACCATCTCCACGAATGCGGAGCTCGGCACGGTTTACAGGAAGAAGGATGAGAGAGGAACTACAGTGGAGAGATTAAAGAGTTAGGTGTAAAGGGGGAAGGTGAGAGGCCTAAGAGGGGGGAAGTGTTACAGTTTTGAGAATAGCCAGGTTTTTAGGTGTAATGTAATGTCTCCGGTTCTAATCACTTTCCCAATTGGTGTTTTTTTTAATGTCATTTCCCTTTCTGCTGCAGATTGAGCACTACAAATTGGATTGGCACCGCTTTAACTTGAAACAGAGGCTTATGGGAAAGGTCATGGTGAGCGTGCAAGAATTTGAGGATAGGATGCATGCAGGTGAGAGAGATTCACTTACGATATTCTCCCAACCAGGCAGGAAAGAAGGTAGCAAGAGATGTGAGGAGTAGCCTAGGCTAGTGCAAAGGTCTGAGAATCAGAGGAACTGGTTCAATTCCCACTGTGGCTCTTTGTAATTCTGAGCAGTCTCTGTCTCCACCACCTCTTCCAGGAGACTGTTCCACGCATCTACCACCCTTTCTGTAAAAATGTATTTCCACAGATTACTCCAGAGCCTATCACCTCTTTAACGTCATCCTATGCCCTCTCATTGCAGAGTTTCCTTTCAAATGAAAGTGACTCAACTCATGCACATTTACATTACATAGGTATTTAAACATTTCTATCATATCACCCCTCTCCCGCTTTTCTTCCAAAGTATACAAATTGAGATTTTTAAGTTTGTCCTCATACGCCTTATCTCAAAGACCACACACCATTTTAGTAGCCTTCCTCTGGACCAACTCCATCCTTTTTATATCTTTTTGAAGGTGTGGCCTCCAGAATTGTACACAATATTCTAAATGAGGTCTCATCAGAGTCTTATACAGAGGCATCAATACCTCCTTTTTCCTAATGGCCATAGCTCTTCCTTTGCAACCTAGCATCCTTCTAGCTTTCACCGTCATCTTTTCAACCTGTTTGGCCACCTTAAGATCATCACATACAATCACACCCAAGTCCCGCTCTTCTGTCGTGCACATAAGATCTTCACCCCCTGAATTGTACCATTCCCTCTGGTTTTTGCAGCCCAAATGCACAACCTTGCATTTCTTAGCATTAAATTTTTGCTGCCAAATTTCAAACCATTATGCTCTGTTTTTCTTGTCTTCCTTTCCTTACTCATGAACTGTAGGTGATGTGTCCAGCATCAGTGGCTCAGACTGGGAAGATTCTTCAGAAGAAACCGAGACTGGTCCAGTCCCTGCACAAATTGAAGACAGCAATTTTGCATGTGAGGAGGGCCATCGTATGGGTAGCCTGCCCCACAGAGTACTCTTCCAGAATGCTGAGGGGCAGTTCCTGTCTGTGTTTCGCTGTGTGTTGAGCACTCGGAAGGCAAGTTAAAGGCTCCTGGTGCAGGTGATATGAGAACAGAGACAGCCCCTAATACAACAAATGAGAATAGAGGATGGGAGATTCCAGGGGATGCAAGGAAATGGAACAGGATGGAGCATTATGTCTAACACTGGAGATTGTATCTCAGAAAACAGGGAGACAGTGTAAACTAACATAGTAACATAGTAGATGACGGCAGATAAAGACCCGAATGGTCCATCCAGTCTGCCCAACCTGATTCAATTAAAATTTTTTTTTTTTTCTTCTTAGCTATTTCTGGGCGAGAATCCAAAGCTTTACCCGGTACTGTGCTTGGGATCCAACTGCCGAAATCTCTGTTAAGACTTACTCCAGCCCATCTACACCCTCCCAGCCATTGAAGCCCTCCCCTGCCCATCCTCCTCCAAATGGCCATACATAGACACAGGCCGTACAAGTCTGCCCAGTAACTGGCCTAGTTCAATCTTTAATATTATTTTCTGATTCTAAATCTTCTGTGTTCATCCCACGCTTCTTTGAACTCAGTCACAGTTTTACTCTCCACCACCTCTCTCGGGAGCGCATTCCAGGCATCCACCACCCTCTCCGTAAAGTAGAATTTCCTAACATTGCCCTTGAATCTACCACCCCTCAACCTCAAATTATGTCCTCTGGTTTTACCATTTTCCTTTCTCTGGAAAAGATTTTGTTCTACGTTAATACCCTTTAAGTATTTGAACGTCTGAATCATATCTCCCCTGTCTCTCCTTTCCTCTAGGGTATACATATTCAGGGCTTCCAGTCTCTCCTCATACGTCTTCTGGCGCAAGCCTCCTATCATTTTCATCGCCCTCCTCTGGACCGCCTCAAGTCTTCTTACATCTTTCGCCAGATACGGTCTCCAAAACTGAACACAATACTCCAAGTGGGGCCTCACCAATGACCTGTACAGGGGCATCAACACCTTCTTCCTTCTACTGACTACGCCTCTCTTTATACAGCCCAGAATCCTTCTGGCAGCAGCCACTGCCTTGTCACACTGTTTTTTATCCTTTAGATCTTCGGACACTATCACCCCAAGGTCCCTCTCCCCGTCCGTGCATATCAGCTTCTCTCCTCCCAGCATATACGGTTCCTTCCTATTATTAATCCCCAAATGCATTATTCTGCATTTCTTTGCATTGAATTTTAGTTGCCAGGCATTAGACCATTCCTCTAACTTTTGCAGATCCTTTTTCATATTTTCCACTCCCTCTTCGGTGTCTACTCTGTTACAAATCTTGGTATCATCTGCAAAAAGGCACACTTTTCCTTCTAACCCTTCAGCAATATCACTTACATACATATTGAACAGGATTGGCCCCAGCACCGAACCCTGAGGGACTCCACTAGTCACCTTTCCTTCCTTCGAGCGACTTCCATTAACCACCACCCTCTGGCGTCTGTCCGACAGCCAGTTTCTGACCCAGTTCACCACTTTGGGTCCTAACTTCAGCCCTTCAAGTTTGTTCAACAGCCTCCTATGAGGAACTGTATCAAAGGCTTTGCTGAAATCCAAGTAAACTACATCTAGCATATGTCCTCGATCCAGCTCTCTGGTCACCCAATCAAAAATTTCAATCAGGTTCGTTTGGCACGATTTACCTTTTGTAAAGCCATGTTGCCTCGGATCCTGTAACCCACTAGACTCAAGGAAATACACTATCCTTTCTTTCAGCAACACTTCCATTATTTTTCCAACAACTGAAGTGAGGCTCACCGGCCTGTAGTTTCCTGCTTCATCCCTGTGACCACTTTTATGAATAGGGACCACATCCGCTTTCCTCCAATCCCCAGGAATCACTCCCGTCTCCAGAGATTTGTGGGGTTGGAGGTTGGGGATCCTCCTCTTATGGTTTTCTTTGATGGGCAGGGTATGGATCTGGTGGGACCTAGATCGGGAGTCTCCTGGGATCTTCTTCTGGTTATCTCTGTCGCTTCTTTTTGTCTGGTTGGAGGTGGGGGGGTTTGCTGGTTGGGGGTGGGGCATGGGATGGTGCGGTTGGGGAGTGGGAAGTGTGTCTATGTGGTGGGTGCTGTTTGTGATGGGGGATTGGTGGCAGGAGAGGATCTTGAGGGTGAGGGGGATTGGTGGGTGGGTACCTCTTAGCGACTGGGAGTCTTCTTCTCTCCTTTCCCTGGGGGTCCGGCTGGGAAGCCTTCTGGGAAGCCCTTAAGCTGTCTATCTTTTTGTTTCATCTTTGCAGTTCTCATGGCTACGGCTGACCTGACTTATATCACCCTTAATGTGGATGGTCTCCATTCCCCCATCAAATGTAAGAAGGTGTTGTCTTTTCTGAAGAGAGAGAAGATATTGGTGGCCTTACTTCTAGTGAACACTCCAAATTAGTGAGGGACTGGGTGGGGGAGGCTGTTTATTCTTCTTACAATTCTAGGCAGAGGGGTGTTGCTATCCTCATTAACAAAGCAGTGGTGGTGGTTTAACACAAGACTATTGTGGAACCTAAGGGCCGTTTCGTCCTCTGGGCTGGCACCCTTCAGGATCGATCTGTGGTCTTGTGCAATATCTATGGCCCAAATGTATATGCTCATTCTTTCTTTCCAACGTGTTGGCACATCTGTTGGCCTTGCCCAATTATGAACCCATTCTGACAGGGGATTTTAACATTACTAGTGACCCTACGATAGACTGTAAACCTCCCAGGGTGGTGCGGGGAGATAACAAACGGCTTGGCGTGAACTTTCTGATGAGCGAGTTGGGCCTGATTGATGTGTGGAGGGCTCATCATCCAGGGGAAGTAGATTTTACATTTTATTCTGAGGTGCATCATACTCATTCTAGATTGGATTACATTTTGCTGCCATCACAGACCATTGGTCAGGTGGTGCGCATCCACATCCTTGATGTTCCCTTCATTGACCACGCCGCTGTATCCCTCACTATGCTTTGGCAGGGGCCTGTCCATGAACGCATCTGGCGTCTTAATCCCACACTCTATCTGGACAAAACTTTTCATTAATATCTCCCGGCGGAATGGGATTTTTATTACCAAACTAACGCGGGAGGGGAGGTCTCGGATACCATCTTTTGGGAAGCCGCCAAAGCCTTTCTACTGGGAGGGATCATTGCCTATACGGTAAAGCAGCGCAGACAACGCGACGCAGCCTTGGTGTCTCTCACTCGGCAATTGCAACTGTGTAGGATCACCTTACATGTGCAGCCCTCAGGATAATCGCACGGAATACTTGAGCCTGCGTAAACAAATAGATGCTATTTTCACCGAGCGTGCTATGTCTCATATTGACGTTTACAAGTTTCCGTTGTATCAGTGGGGTAATAAGGCAGGTAAATTATTGGCTAATTTGATGAAGCCGTTTCGGAAGGCCACTCGCATTTCTCGTATCCGGGAGAGCAATCATAATGTTCATACAGAGGAGACAGAGATACTGGACCAATTTGTTCGTTTTTACCAAGATCTTTGTGGGCCTGGCCCTTATGATCTGGAAGCACGTGATTCTTTCTTTCGAGATCTTGCCCTACCTCTGGTGACAGAACAACAATTATGTATGTTAAATGCACCCATTTCATGTGCTGAGATTCATATTGCAGTGGGGAAGTTGAAATTAGCTAAGGCCCCTGGACCGGACTGGATGGGGCCTAAGTTATATAAAATTTTGAAACTCAGATAGGACCAGCCCTGGTGGCCCTGTACGCCGACATGCAGATCACAAGCCGCGTTCTTCCTGCTCAGAGTTATGCTCACGTAGTGGTCCTACCAAAGCCAAGAAAGGACCCGGAGTTGGTGGGATCCTACCGTCCCATCTCTTTATTGAACCAAGATATGAAGCTTCTTACAGCGATTCTGGCAGGTAGGCTGGCCCAGGTGATTCCCTCCCTGATCTATGCTGATCAAGTCGGCTTCGTACCGAGCCGTTTTGCTTCCTCTAATATCATATGGGCGTTGGTCACCCTTCGGGAGGGTAGGGGCCGAGTAGGTGACGATCTCCTGGCTAGCCTGGACGCGGAAAAGGCCTTTGTTAAGGTGACTTATCTTTTTGGGTGGTGCAATGATTTGGTATTTCAGGGCCCTTCCATCAGTGGATAATTCATCTTTATACGTCCCCCACGGCCCAGCTACTCATTAATAAGCGTCAAACAGCCTCTTTTTCCCTATATAGGGGCACGCGACAGGGTTGCCCCTTATCCCCGCTTTTATTCATTTTGTCCTTAGAGCCTCTAGCTCACAAAATCCGGACCTACCCCGACATTTTGGGTATTCGGGTGGGTAATGAGGACTGCAAAATTACTCTCTTTGCGAATGATATGTTGTTGTTTGTGAGCAGGGCTCGAATCGATCCCCCGCTTGACTACCCTTATTGGCACGTTTGGTGCGTTCTCGGGTCTATGTATCAATTTCAGCAAATCGGAGGCCTAACCTGTCTCCTCCCCTTGTGCCTCGTGCTCTGATCCAGCTTTCCCATTCCCTCGGGCTAGTGGAGAACTTAAATATTTGGGAATTTTTCTTAGTGCGGATTGACCTACTGTTTACCGCCATAACATCTCTGATCAGCTGAAAACTTTACAGGATTACTGTGCTCGCTGGGGAGATCTGCCTCTCTCTTTGCCTGGTAGGGTTGCCCTTGTGAAGATGGTTTTGCTCCCTAAGCTCCTCTATCCTCTTCAGATGATTCCTCTTTGGCTTAAGTTCGCGGAAGAACACTCTTACCGGTCCTTTATCGGATCCTTCATTTGGCATAACAAGAGGGCACATATAAGCTGGCGAATGCTTACTCAGAGCCATAATAGGGGGGGGGGGGTTGGCTCTGCCGGACCTTTGTCTGTATAATGTTGCCGCCCTGCTGCGCTGGGTTCATGAGCTCTTCACCACAGAACCTCACTTTGCTCCAAGGGGCTTGTTTGATTTTTGGACAGCTCCTTATCACGCGT
The DNA here is from genome assembly GCF_902459505.1 of Geotrypetes seraphini. Classification (NCBI taxonomy): domain Eukaryota; kingdom Metazoa; phylum Chordata; class Amphibia; order Gymnophiona; family Dermophiidae; genus Geotrypetes; species Geotrypetes seraphini. The sequence continues at coordinate 268,905,964 of NC_047088.1, read as the reverse complement.
TAGCCTGCTTGACTGTCCCCAGTGGTGCCGTCTCCGACTGGGTCTTACTTTAGTCATGCAGGGCGCTGCAGTGGTGGCGACATCAGATTGGCAGGGGTCGGGGTAACTGGGCTTTTCAGATGATTGGTCACAGCCCTGATTTTCCCCCCAGGTGTGGGACCACCGGGGGGCGTTGAGGTGCGTTTCGGCTCTCGTCTTTGTTTGGGTCATGTGTCTTCGGTGGGCTCTGATCCTTTTGTTTTTCCCTCCTTCGACACCCTGCGCACCACCTGGTCCTTGCCTCGCATGACCCTTTTTGCTTATCTTCAATTGCGGCATTTCTACTTGGCTAACCTCCGCCGTCGCCCGGAGGGTGGCTCTTTTTTACGGGTAGATCAAATCTTCATGACACTCCCATCTGCTCTCAACTCTTTATCTTTCTGGTATTGGACTGCGAGGGCAGAAAGGGAGGACACCCTGATGCCTAGGCTGGCTTCTAAATGGTCTGGGGAGGTGGTTACCCCGGGGGAGCTTCGGGTATGCTTCTCTAATGTCACCGCTGGGGTTTGTAGTGCACAATTGCAAGAACTCCAGTTTAAATTGCTTCATCGTACCTACTTTATCCGGCTTAGGGGGTTCCAGGCTGGCTTATGGGACTCGGCGAACTGCACGAAATGTGAGCGCTTATCTGGGACTTTATTGCATATGCTTATTGAATGCCCGATATTAGGTGTTTATTGGAATGGGGACTTCCTCGTCCAGGTCCTGGGGGTGCCAGTCCAGTGATCTTATCGTATTTTAGTTTTGGGTCATGAGGTGGACTTTTTAGATCAGGGCTTTATTGCTGCCCAATGGCGATTTGTTTGTGTTGCCCTTCTCGTAGCTAAACGGGATGTACTCCGAAAGTGGACAGATGCAGAACCCCCTGATTTGGTGGGATGGAAGCGAGCACTTCGGGAAGTGACCCATTGGGAGCTGCGGGGTCTTGAAGGGCGGCGAAAGGGGCCTAATCGGCTGTATAGGTCTCTTTGGGAACAGGTCACTGTTGCTCTTGCTGACCCCTTATGAGGTTGCCTTGGTGTTCTTTTCTCTTTTTTTCTTATCTTCTTCCTTTTTCTCCTTTCTTTCTCAAGTTGCTGAGGGGGAGGGGTGGGGGGGTTCTGTCTTGTTTGGTTGCGGGGGACAAAATGGGAGTACACTGACAGACTGTGTGGTTTTCTGCAGGTTTTCCTTAGCTGCTTTGTGTGTCCTAGGCCCTGCCGGGCGCTGGCAGGTTTCTTGGGTGGAGGGGGGGGGCTTGTATGTATATATCCTGCATATCTCCTAATTGACTAGTATTATTGTTCTAGTTTACCCTACCCTCTTCCCAACCTGCGAGTTGGACTATGTGTTGTATTTGCTCTGTTTTTTGGATACTGCTTGGTTGTTTTGGCTTTTTCTGTCTGTTTACTTCTTTAAAAAGTTTCAAACCCCCAAAAAAAGATATAATATGCTGTTCACATCATCAATGTGATGCACAATAAAACTAATAGATAGGATGGATTAACAGTTAGGAAATAAGAGTCTAATGTAAAGGAATGTGCATGAATATAAATCTCAGCTTAGGAGTTTATTGTTTAATAAGACTATCTGCATTATCTTAGAAATTCTAAGCAGATTACAACTTTACATAACATTCAACAAAACAAAAGACAAATATAAAAACAGTAACCACATTACATACTGAAATCCATTAAAAGAATATAATAAACAATGCTATGGTCGTATCTTGCTCAGGATGAAATCAGCATAATCCAAAATACAGTACCATCTCCACCATCTGAGGGGATCTTGCCAAAAGCCTTTTGAAACAGGGTTGCCTTTAAAAAATCAAGGTTTTGTATTCTTTATTACTGGACAAATTCAATGGCCTCTACTCTGTCATCATCCTTCAGTGCTTTTGATCACCACCTGCTCCTTGCTGGGATTCCAGGGTTCTGTTCTCGCCTAGTTTTCTTCCTATCTTTCCCATAGTACTTTCAGTGTATGTTAAGGTGGATCCTACTCCGCTGCCATCCTGGACCTTCTTCTCTTCTCCATATATACCTGCTCTCTCGGTACACTGATCTCCTCCCATGATTTTCAATATCATTTCTATGCTGATGACTCCCAGATCTACCTCTTCACATCAGATATTGTCACCACCTATGCTTTGGCCGAGCGGTTTTAGGTAGCCTGGCGGTAACATACTGGCGTGGGCCTCCTTTGAAGTAGGGGAAACCTTTCCACTGGGATACCTGGATTTGCTCACTAGCACAACTTCTGTGCAGGTTCCTGAGGAAAACCAACAGTCAGGAGGGTTCAAGATGAAATACTGAGCCTTGCTCACAGCACTCCCGTGCCCACCAGGTACTTCACAGGAATACAAAAGAACTTTCTCAAAATATAAACTTCTTTGCTCAGCATACAACATAGTCCCAACAGTCCTCTTCACCAGAGTTAGATCTTGGCTTAAGTCATTTGCTATTAGAGCAACAGTTCTGCCAGTTTAATCTTGTTCAGTGCAAACTGGCTAACCTGAGTTTTCACAGTGCAACGGAGCAATCTTCAATTCAACGTTCTCTCTCAAGACTGCTCAGCCTTAATCACTGCGCACAGAGGTTTGGTAACCTGACACCACCGTTCTTCAGCTGTTCTTCCTGCTCCGCTGAGATATACTCAAGCATTGATATCTGCACTGGTGCTATACGGACAGTAAACTTTGCCCCTTTTAATCTTACAGTCTCTGTCCTAAACATGCATTCACCTTTCAAAGCAAGCCATGGAGGAACAATAAGGTAAGAACAAAAACATTCCCTTAAAACTCACAGGGTTATGCTGTCTCCATGGGTTCAGGTTGGCATTCACCTGGGCTCAATACCACTGGCTCTTCTATCATATCCCAGTCAGACTGCCATCCCAGACCTGGCTGTTCCTCAGCTCACGCTGGACTCTGTCTCTGCACAGCTTGTCTTCCCGGGACTCTCCAGCCCAGCCCCTCCTCCGTCCTCTCCCCTGTAGCTGCAGGAGGGAGAGTTTCCTTCCCTCTGCTTGAATCGTTTCTTTCCAGGCACCCTGCTGATCTGCCTCCTGCCTAATAGGCACTGGATAATAGCAAGGCAGAACTTTCTTGCCTGGCTTTAGGACTGCCTCAGGAAAGTTACAGCTTCTTTGTTCTATTTCCATTTCTTCCTCGCTTTCTACAGGATAGTCAGCTGATCTACTCCCCCGGACCCTGACTTGGTCAGCCCTTCTGCACCGGGGTTTGTATATTTTCCTATATTTCTCTGTGACTAACCTTGAGGATCCAGCCGGTTTGTCACAATATCGCTACAGGAATTCAGGCCTGAATCTCAGCCTTGCTGTCCGACATTGCCACTTGGATGTCTCACCGCCATCTCAAATTGAATATGGGTAAAACTGAACTCCCCCCCCCCCCCCCCCGTTGTTCTCTATTTCTGTGGATAACAGTCTCCTCCCTGTCTTGTCAGCTCTCAACCTTGGTGTAATCTTTGACTGCTCTCTCTCCTTCTCCGCTCAGATCCAACAAACTACTGAAACCTGTCACTTCCTCCTCTTTAATATTACCAAAATCCAACCTCTCCTCTCCAAACACACTACCCATACTCTTATCCACATGCTCTCATCGCCTCACACTTAACTACTGCAACGTACTTCTCTCAAGTCTCCCGTGCAATCCATTTGGAATGCTGATGCACGACTCATTCTGTGAGAGCTGCCATGCTCACATTACCCCTCTCCTCAAGTCACTTCATTTGCTCCCCATCCTTTTCCAAATACAGTTCAAACTCCTCTTACTGACTTACAAGTGCATTCACTCTATAGCCCCTCAATACCTCTCCTCACTTATCTCCCCTTATGCTCCTTCCCGTGAACTCCGTTCGTCGTGTTAGTCCCTCTTACCTGTACCCTTCTCCTCCTCTGCCAACTCCAGACTCCGTTCTTTCTTTCTTACCGTGCCGTATGCCTAGAACTGGCTGCCATTGCGCTCCATCTCCATCAGGCTTCAAATCCAAGCTACAAGCCCACTTTTTTGAAGCTGCTTTCAACTCTTAACTCCCACTCACTGTCAGTATTATTCCTTCTACCAGAATCTCCCCAACCCTGAGATGTCCTGTCTGCCTGTCCAAATTAGATTGTAAGCTCTTCTGAGCAGGGACTTTATATTGAATGTTAAATGTACTGCGCTGTGTATGCCTTTCAGTGCTGTAGAAATGATAAATAGTGGTAGTAGTAGTAGTAATTGATTGAATTGATGGAACATCCAACGAATGTGCTGAACCAGAACATGGTGATCATACAGGTTGATGTAAAAGCAAAGAAGCGGAAGTGGCTGGTGAAATAGTTGTTAAAAGTTTAAAGTTGAGCAGCAAAATCTTATAACAAATTCTATGTTCTATTTTCAACCTTCTATGCGTTGATAAAATATGGTCACACTTAGACAAATCTCGTAGTACTCGAGCCACTGAATTTTGTACAATTTGAAATGATTTCAGTGGGATAACAAGGCTTGGAATCATCATTCTAAAATTTAATGGTGGTAAATAATCCTTATGCCTAGTTTCCAATCGTAGTCTTGAAAAATAGTACCTATGAACAGATTACACTCAAGGATCAAATCTTCTGAACAAATGTTGTGAAGGTAGGAATGGGATAAGCTGAGAGCAACATTATTTATGCTTCAACTTAATTTGCTAAACAGCTTAAAAAATCCAATGCTTCAGAATGAAAAATTTTCACTCTAAAGAAAAATGGAATTTCTACATCCAAACCTCCTAATACAGTGCAAAGAGGGGGTAAAATAATATTAAATAGGATCTGTCCGTCAACAGTTTCAAATCCAGTTCACCACTTTGGGTCCTAAGTTCAGCGTGTCAAGAATGCACTTCCTATCTAATATCTAGGTGTTTAAGATGTCTGATCATTAGAATAAATAATCAATGGCCCCCAAATCTTTTTAAACTTATTATAATTCCCCTGTTGCATGGCAAACACCCTTTCCATTTTATAAATATGACATACTGAGTTCCACCAAAAGGTATAATTAAGCTTCATATAGTCCTTCCAATTTCCAGTAGATAAGGGGGGGTGGGAGTGGAAAGATAATAATTGACAAATATGTTATTATTAATAAATGGGGGGTGGGGGGGTTTCTTTTATAGATAATATAAATAAGATTGTCAAGTGATTTGTTAAATTTTTCTGTTTGATTGATTATTATGCACTTGTAAAACGTTCCATTTTGTACAGATGACACACTGAGTTCCAACCATCCCTTTTCTAATAATTCCTAGTATCTTGTTTTGCTCTTTTGGCTGCTGATGCACATTGGGTGGTAGGTTTCAGTGTATTGTCTACAATGACACCCAGATTTTTTGGGGGGAGGTGCTGAGTGGGCAGACTTGATGGGCTGTAGCCCTTTTCTGCCGTCATCTTCTATGTTTCTATGACCCCCAAAGGGGGACCCTAGCATCTGGTAACTGTGATTTGGGTTGTTCTTCCCAATGTGCATCACTTTTCATTTGTCCACATTAAATTTCATCTGCCACTTGGATGCCCAGTCTTCCAAGTTCCACATGTGTTTTAACAACTTTGAACAGCAAGGCTTTTGATAGCGTCCCACTCCGTAGACTCTTGAACAAGATGAGTTTGTTGGGGCTAGGAGAAATACTAACTGCAAGGGTTAGGGACTGGCTCAGTGGCAGACATCAGAAGGTGGTGGTAAATGGTACTCCCTCTGAAAAGTCAGAAGTGCACAGTGGAGTACCGCAGGGCTCAGTCCTGGGTCCAATCCTATTTAATATCTTCATGCAAGATCTGCCTCTGGGACTTTGGGGTAAAATTGTATTATTTGCCCATGATGCTAAATTATGCAACATAGTGGGCAGAGGTTCCATGCCCGACGCTATGACACAGGACATACTTTTTCTGGAGCACTGGTCTACTATTTGGCAGCTGAATTTTAATGCCAAGAAATGTAAAGTTATGCACCTTGGTAGCAGAAACCCATGCAGAAACTACACTCTGAATGGTGAGATCTTAACCAGAACTGTGGCAGAACGGGACTGGGAGTAATCATTAGTGAAGATATGAAGGCAGCCAATCAGGTGGAGAAAGCCTCATCTAAAGCTAGATAAATGCTGGGTTGCATCCGGAGAAGCTTTGTCAGCCAAAAGCCCGAGGTGGTAATGCCGCTGTATAGGTCCATGGTGGGGGGTATTTTGGTTTTCTTATGAGTGCAAATTGAATATGGGGGAGGGAATCTGAATTAGATCTTGATAGAATATTAAGTGATGTATTTAAGTATAAAATGATGTTATATGACATTACACTTATTGTAAATTTTAAAAATGAATAAAGAATTTAAAAAAAAAACAACAACACACCCTAAGATTCAAGATTCTGCATGCAATACAACCCCCAGAGAAAAGAAACAATTGTATTTCCACTATTTTCCTGGCACTGAAGTAAGGCTTACCGGTCTGTAATTTCCCGGATCTCCCCTGGAATCCATTTAAAATTGGCCATAACATTTGCCATCCTCCAATCTTAGGTAGTACAGACGATTTTAGCGACAGATTACAGATCACTAACAGCAGATCAGCAATTTCATTTTGAGTTCTTTCAGTACCCTGGGATATACCTTCCATTGATATAATTAATGATCATATGAGGTTAACAGCAATACTTATTACTGTTGAGATACAAACTATTTTGAAAACAGGGAAAGATGCTTCTTTATTATCTTTTCAGTTTTGGTGGAACTCAGTTTGCTCAGTTGGGAAATATGAGGCAGCCATAATGGAAAAGAGAGACAAGAAAGCTAAATTCAAAAGGTTGTAGTCACCTATATAAGACTATGTAGACAATGTTTGAGTGTTATTAAACAATGGATAAGTATGTATGGTTTTTCACTCTTTGCAAATGGGGTGGGCTTGGGAATAGTTTTTCTTAGAAGTTTTAAGAATATCCTTTGCATTGTGATAATATTGTTTGTGAACAGACTTGTTAGAATTTATATTCTGCTTAAATGTATGTTTAATATATAAAAAATTTAAATAAAATTTTGAAACTTGTCAATTTGGCTTAGTACATCTTCCTGGTTTACTGAGATTTCTTTCAGTTCCTCCACATCATCACCCTTGAAAACCATTTCCATTTTAGGTAGATCTCTTACATCTTCTGTAAAAACCGAAGCAAATAATTCATTCAGTCTCTCTTCTTTAGCCTTATCCTCCCTGAGTGCCATAGAACAGAGTAATGGGCTTGTTGGACTTTTGACTGGTATGTTCTTATTTGTTCAGTTCTTGGATATCTAGTACTGCTATTGTAAATCAAGTAGATTATTTTGATAGTGGCACTGGAAGAAGAGATACTTTGGGAGGGGCAGTCTAAGGCAAGAGAACATTCTAGGTATGGAGTAAAGGGGTTGTGAAGGATTGACTGTTGCCTCCCCTTTTCCTAAGGATGCTGAAATGGAGCCATCAGACCTGGTAGAGTGTTTGAAGAGTCTGCATGTCAACTGCTGCTGGCTGATTCTCATGACAGGAGGAGGTCATTTTGCTGGAGCAGTCTTCAGAGGGTAGGGAGAAACTTTGTAGGTTTCAGTCTCCACATCATAAGAACATAAGATTTGCCGCTGCTGGGTCAGACCAGTGGTCTATCTTGCCCAGCAATCCGCTCACACGGCGGCCTTTAGGTCAAAGACCAGTGCCTTACTAGAGTCTAGCCTTACCTGCGTATGTTATGGTCCAGTAGGAACTTATCTAACCTTTTCTTCAATCCCTGTAGGGTGCTTTCCCCTATAATAGCCTCTGGAAGAGCGTTCCAGATTTCTACCACACTCTGGGTGAAGAAGAACTTCCTTACGTTTGTACGGAGTCTATCCCCTTTTAACTTTAGAGAGTGCCCTCTCATTCTCTCCACCTTGGAGAGGGTGAACAATCTCTCTTTCTTTACTAAGTCAGTTCCCTTCAATATCTTGAATGTTTCGATCATGTCCCCTCTCAGTCTCCTCGTCTTAAGGATCAAAAGAGAAGGAGATTTTGAGGAGTGCTTATGGTGGGTAAATCTGCCAATGATTGGGATTCCCAGCAGGGGGTGAGGATTCATGAAATGTGTGTACTCATTGAGGGAGGAGTGGACAAGGTCTGTGACAAGGGAGGTGTCTCCTTGCAGGGATAGAGTGGGTTGCTCATACTGGTGGTGTGATGAAAGGGTTAGGGGTCTGGCTGCTGTTAAGGGAGAATGGTTTGATTTCTTTTGAAGGAGGGAGGCAATTCATTCCAGTGTGACTGGGTGGAGAGATAGGGATGGGAAAGAGGATGCAGTGAAGGGAATGCTGACTTATGCTGAAGAGGGTAAGAAAATTCCTGAAGGCACAATTCATAATATTTACTGCTTATCTCTCATTTTGACCCCTGGGAAGGAACGAAGTGGTCAAACACAAAACTTTCCATCGATACACCATTCGAGCCAAGAGAGGGACATCACAAGGGCTCCATGACAGCCAGAACCATGGCAGCATGCCCAAGTCAGCAGGAGCCTCTCTGCGACGCTATAATGAGCTGGCTCTACTAAAGGTGAGTGCCTTGTTTGGAGTAGTAGACTGTGCTGCAAAGAGACAAGCTCGGGATAAACTGGTCTTGTGAGGGTGCAGGGTAGTGTAGGACACAGCTATGTGCAGTACAGCCCTGTGATGGGAGGGCACAAGGTGGTTTGGTATTGTAGGATGCAGCTACGTGAAGGGAGAGTCATGGGGGTGCTGGGCAGTGCATGTTATGGGAGCCCCAGCCCCCATCAAAGGTGAGATGTCCTCTGATTACTTTACTGGCTTCTGCATTAGCTGTACAGCTCTTCTCGCATATGATGCTGTATGAAGTGCTGACACTCTTTTATTTGTCTCTGTGCAGGATATACAAATTCTGCTAGAAAGCTGGGCCCAAGAGCTGCAGGAAGCACATGCCATCTTCTTGCGTGCTCCCAGCCATAATACAGCCATCTTCTATGGCAGAAAAAACAGCCTGTTGCAGAAGAACGATCCCCGTATCCGGAACATTCCGATTGCTACACGCAGGGCCACATTCAAAGAGGTGAAAAGAGTGCACGCTACACTCGCTGCACTGCAGGTGTACGGTGAGACCCCCTTGCTAGAAACCCTCTTCTTTCATAGCTTTTGCTTACTGTGATGAGTTCCTCTCCTCCTCTAGTGCTTATAGAATTACATAATCAAAGGATAAGTGGGAAATAGATTTTTATTCATTTTTAGGGAAGGACACAGATACAGTGGATATAATGAGTAATCCCAAAAAAGTCTGGAAAAAGGCAAAAAGCATTACACTGAAAGAACCCTATACAGCGGAGACCCACAGTGAGTTACATGGTGAGTTACAGGAGAAAAGCCCTGAATCTATCTTCAGTGCTAGTAGAAACAATGTGATAAATAAAGGCAATTCATTCTCTGCTGTTTGCACTTGTATTTGGTGTCTGGAAAGAAAGGGACTCTCCCAACATTTTTCTAAATAATCCCAAAACAAATGTACTGCTGTGAGTGGGGGTTTTTTTTAAAAGTTATTACTGGATGATCCCTGTTTTCAAATTGTCATTCAGGACATGACTATTAGCAAACTGGCATGTAGTGAAAAAATAAAGTTGTGATTACATTTTTGTGACAAAATTAGAAATACGGTGCAAAGCGTTTGCTGATAAAAATTGACTTTGAAAGGTAGATGCAACAGGATTAACCAAGCACTGACCTGGAAGTGGGTTCCCATGAACTGAAGAAAAGCATTAGTTGAGGAGCCTGTATTGAGCCAGGAGGATAAACCACAGACTCATCACACAATATGGTGTGAATTTGGGATTTCATAGTCATTGGTAGGTGAAACTGTAAAGTAAGATCTTCAGTTACAGTGCTTAAAAAGAAAAGGGGCGATTGAGCTGACAAAGGCTAAGAAAACTGTGACTGAAACAGAATCCATCAAGTTTAGTTCACTAATGAAAAAATCTTTACTTTTTCTTCACTGGTAAACAAACAAAACAATTGTGTTCCAGATGACACAAAAAAGGAAAATATAGCAGCCTCTGTCAGCATTCAACAGAAGCCTAACATTCTCTGTCAGTATGTCTGCTCTAGGACAGACAAGCATTCAGGTGTTAAAATTAATGGCAGTTATTACAGAGATGTCGTCCTACAACCAAAACTTCTGCCTCAGATTTGAGACATTTCTGAATACTTTATTTTTCAACAGGATGGATGGAGCTCCAGAGCATTGAGAGTCGTGACAGTAGTGAGGTCCCACCTCCAGTCTGGCAACCTCTTCTGACATGGAGGAGAAAGGTCTCCTAAAAGGAGAGTATTACCATGGAGAAGCAGGAACGGATCCTGTAGCCAGGCCTGCCCTCCTGGGAATGCAATATCCTCTCACACCAGGAAGAAAGAGTTAGGATGGCTGTTGTCGGGGAGATTTGATCATTAAGTTTGTAGATAGCCAAGTGGCTAGTGGATCTGAGGATTACTTGGTCATTTGCCTGCATGGTGCGAATGTGGTAGACTTCATGCATCGTCTAGATAAGATTTTGGACAGTGCTGGGGAGGAGCCTGCTGCCTTGGTACATATAGTTCTGGAAGCCAAATTTAGGCTCTAAGGTAGTAAGCTAAAATCAGAACCTCTAGGATAGCATTTTCAGAAGTGCTCCCTGATCCTACACAGGACCCAAGGTGCAAGCAGGGCTATGGAGTGTCAGTGCATGGGTGAGGAGATGGTGCAGGGAAGAGGGTTTTGGATTTTCTGGAACTGGACAACATTTTGAGGAAGGGGGAGTGAATTCAGCAAAGATGGGCTCCACCTTAACCAGGGTGGAATCAGGCTGCTGGCACCAACATTTAAGAAGAGGATATTTATTTCATTCATTTTCTATCCCCCTTGTCCCCAAAGAGCTCAGAACGGCTTACAGGTTAATCATACATATTATATAGTTAACAGGATATAATTTGACATTACAGTACAAGTTTACAATACAAGGTTGTAACCTAAGGATACTAGACTCCTGGAATGCCCTTCCAGGAGAGGTGGTAAAGTTAAAAACAGTGAGTGAATACAAAAAATGGATGTGATGGACACAGCGGGTGCCTAAATAGAGGATGGCAACGCAACATGGCTGTCGAGGTGTTATTTGGCGCAAGAGTAGTGGAACGGAGGCCAATACCAGACAGACTTGTACAATCTTTGTCCCACAAATGGCATAAAGACAATTGAAGCTTTGGCAACTCTAGTGTTGTAGATCACTTTGTCACAGACTGCAAGTGAGGGTGCTTTAGAGCTCAGGAGGGGAGGGGAAGACATCTTGACTAGTAAGTTGAATACTGTCAGCAATGCTTGAAGTCTTGGTTGTAAGAACATAAAGAGTTGTTATACTGGGACAGACAAAAAGTCTGTTGAGTCCATTATCTTGTTTCTATCAGTGGCCAACCCAGGTCACAAGTACCTGACAAGATTCCAGGAAGAAAAACAGATTTTATGCTGCTTATTCTATTATTATTATTATTATTCTTTATTCTTATATACCGCCATACCCAGTGAGTTCTAGGCGGTTTACATCAATTAGCAAATGATCTGCATTGAATAGCAGATTTACAACAAAATTAGAAGTAGGTTTACAAAATTAGAAGCAGATTTACAGCATGATTAGAAGTATTTTTAACAGCAAATTGCAGGCTGAATTACGATAAATTACAGTGATTTGCCGCAGTCAGCCGTGAAATTACAGCGATTCTTAACTGTCTGCAAAGAGGGCAGGTTTACAACAATATTACAGAAATTGCAGGTTTGATCGAGCTAGGTAGGGGAGGTAGAGAGAGTGGGGGAGGGAGGGACTGGTGAAGGAGGAAGGGGGCAGGGGTGGGGTAAGTGTCATGTGAGGTGAATGGATTATTAAGGGTCGTGTTTGCTGAAAAGGTACGTTTTTAGTAGTTTTCTGAATGATAGGTAAGTGGGGGCCTCGAGTATCATCTGTGCTAGCCATGGGTTCGACTTGGCTGCTTGGAAGGCAAAAGTTCTATCAAGGAATCTTTTGAGAGGACAGTGTTTAGGCGAAGGGAAGGCGAACAATTGAGTTCTCCGTGATGTCCTGTTGCTGCAGTAAAGGTTAAAGTGTGTGTTTATGTAACTTGGGGAGGAGCCGTTAACCGATTTGTAGCAGAAGCATGCAAATTTAAAAAGAATTCTAGATTCAAATGGTAGCCAGTGTAGTTGGTGATAGAAAGGGGTGACATGTTCCCATTTCTTTAGGCCAAAGATGAGATAAGCAGTGGATTTCTCCAAGCCATTTTAATAATGGCCTATGGACTTCTCTTTTAGGAAATTATCCAAACCCTTCTTAAACCCTACTAAGCTAACTATTTGTCCGGCAATGAATTCCAGAGTAGAGAATGACACGGGGAAAATATTTGTCCCTGTCTCCGCCCTGTCCCCACAAACCATTTGATCCCATCCGCAGAAGCCTCAAATAATTTTATACTGAACTTATTTTATTGAAGTATATAAAGAAACAATATTCTGGCTACCGAACTAGAGGAAGAGATCTTCAGTTGGCAGGGCTTTGTTTATAAATGTTTTATCAACACAATTGCAATACTATATCTTAATGCAAAAAAAAAAAAAAAAGAAATAGTTTTATCTACCTTTGTTGTCTGGTTCCTGCTTTCTTCATCTTCTCATCATTCTATTCCTTCTATCCATTGTCTGCCTTCTCTCTGCCTCTTCCATATGGAATCTGCTCTATTTTTATGCTTCTACCAGAAACAGTGCCTCTCCCATCTCTCTCTCTCTCCCTCCACCCCACCTGCCTGGACTGAGGCGATTGAAAAGGAGAACCGCACAATTGCGAGGGGTGATGTGAGGCAACGCATGCAAAATACTTAACCTTGGTGACAAGGCTATTCGGGGCAATGAATGGCCTTGTTCTCGTACCCTTGGCAACCAGTTTTTTCTCCTCCCCGTTTTGGCGGATAACAGTCACCATGTCATTCTCTATTCCAGAGTTTAATTACCCATTGAGTGAAGAAATATTTTCTCCAATTTGTTTTAAATCTACTACTTAGTAATTTCATTACATGCCCCTGAGACCTAGTATTTTTGGAAAGAGTAGATAAAGGGGAAGGGCATTGGGACTTGTACAGTGCCTTTTTGTAGTTTTACAACCACACTCAAAGCGGTTTATATACAGATACTTCAAGCCAAACATTTTCCCTATCTGTCCCAGTGGGCTAACTGTGTAATATTCAACTCCACTGAGTAATTTTTACCAAATGTGTGAACTTTCTCTCTTTCGCTATGCTTTCACCCAAAGGTCTGTATTATTTTAAAGCTATTGTCAGGAAACTGATCCCCAAATCTCCCTTCACAAGCAATATTCCTCAATATATGACAATGGAAACCAGAAATGAACTTAAATAATCAAATTAGTTTATTGAAAGAATTAATTTAATAATTACAAGAAAGAATTGAACTAGTGCAGCAGGTTACTATATAAACTGGAGGCAAAGAGATGAATTTCAAAGTCTGATCACATTTTAGAACTTAACCTAAATCAGCTAGCTCTTACTCTATGTACTCTTAAAATTTAAAAATATAATTCAGGCCTGGTCTAGACAGCTATGTAACAAAGCCTAAGTTTAACCTAACTTCCCTATAGCCTATAAAGCCAAAACTACCTCAATGCTAATCGTAACATCTTATAGATCTCTATCATATATTCCCTGAACCGTCTTGTCTCCAGGCTGAAGAATCCTAGCCGTTTTAGCCTTTCCTCAGAGGGAAGTCCTTCCATCCCTTTTATCATTTTTGTCACCCTTCTCTGTACCTTTTCTAATTCCTCTATATCTTTTTAGAGATATGGCAACCAGAACTGCACCATATAGAGATACCACGGCATTATAACATATTGGAGGTAGGCTTCAGAGGGTAGTAGTGAATGGCACCCCCTCCGAAATGTCAGAGGTGATAAGTGGAGTGCCACAAGGCTCCGTCCTGGGCCCGATCTTGTTCAACATCTATATAAGAGACTTGACAGAAGGGCTCCGAGGTAGAATAACATTATTCGCCGATGATGCCAAACTAAGCAATGTAGTGAGCAAAAGCACAACAGACAAAAATGCAATGGCAGATGATATGGTGCATGACCTACTTCTACTGGAGCACTGGTCTAGGTCCTGGCAACTCAGTTTCAATGCCAAAAAATGCAAAGTCATGCACCTGGGAAGCCAAAATCCATGCAAGATTTACACCCTAAATGGTGAGATCCTGACAAGAACTGAAGCAGAAAGAGACTTAGGGGTGATTGTCAGGGAAGACATGAAGTCTGCAAATCAAGTGGAGCAAGCTTCATCCAAAGCAAGGCAAATCATAGGTTGCATACGCAGGAGTTTCATCAGCCATAAACCTGAAGTCATTATGCCACTATATAGATCCATGGTGAGACCGCACCTGGAGTACTGTGTGCAATTCTGGAGGCCGCATTACCGCAAGGATGTGCTGAGACTGGAATCGGTCCAGAGAATGGCCACCAGGATGGTCTCGGGACTCAAGGAGCTCCCGTACGAGGAGCGGTTAGGGAAATTGCAGCTCTACTCACTCGAGGAACGTAGAGAGAGGGGAGATATGATCGAGACATTCAAGTATCTCACGGGCCGCATCGAGGTGGAAGAAGACATCTTTTTCAAGGGTCCCGCAGCAACAAGGGGGCATTTGTGGAAAATCAGGGGCGGGAAACTGCACAGTGACACTAGGAAGTTCTTCTTCACTAAAAGGGTGGTTGATCGCTGGAATAGTCTTCCACTTCAGGTTATTGAGGCCAGTAGTGTGCCAGATTTTAAGGCCAGATGGGATAGACATGTGGGATCTATCCGCAAAGATAGATAGGGAGGGTCACTGGAGTGGGCAGACTTGATGGGCCTTGGCCCTTATCTGCCGTCTATTTCTATGTTTCTATGTTTCTATTCCTTTCCTGTTCATTCCTAACATTCTATTTGCTTTCTTAGCAGCCTCTGTACATTGAGCTGAGGGTGTCAACATATCCTCAACAATGACACCTAAATACTTTTCCTGGGCAGTGACTCCTAACACAGAATCCAGCATCCATAGCTATCGTTTGGGTTCCTCTTTCCCACATGCATCATTCTACACAAACCAAATTATTCAAATTACTAAAGGAACTCACAGTTACCAAAACCCTATCTGGCCATTAACAAGCCTCCCCCTCCTCCATTTGCCTCCCAGCTAGCAGAATTCTTTAGAAGGAAAATCGCTATAGCTAGGGATACCTTCACTGGAACCCTGAACAAGATAACTCTCCCCCCATCCCTCCGAGAAAGTGTTGTGTGCAGCGAACAGAATCTGGTCTGACTTCCCAATACTTCAGTGGTCCAACATAAACAAACTATACAATAAATACAACCATGCAACCTCAACTACCTCGAGCCTGAAATTCCGCACCCACCTCACTCGATGGATACAGTCTATGCTCACTGAAGGCCTTTTCCCACAAGATCTCCCATCACCCCTATCTTGAAAGACCCTAAGGGAGCAACAGATCTACCTTCCAATTACAGACCTATAGCCTCAATACCTCTTTACACCAAGCTCATGGAAGGCCTGGTGGCAAAATGTCTCACGGGCTATTTAGAATTCCACAACACTATATCAAAAAGTAAAGGAGAAAAGGGACAACCTTGTCTAACCCCCCAATGCAAATTAAAATGCTCTGAAAAATTATTATTAATATATAATCTAGCAACAGGGGAGCTATACAATGTTTGAATCATTTGTATAAATCCTGGACCTATACCAAACCAATCCATAGCCTGATACATGAAGATCCATTCCACCCAATCAAAGGCCTTCTCTGCATCCAAGGATACCGAAAAGGCCGGATCTTTCATGGCTTTTGTTAAATATAACATATGAAAAGCCAACCTGGTATTATTAGAAGAATGTCTCTGAGCAACAAACCCTGTTTGGTGCATACCAACTATATAAGGGAGAGCCTTAGTCAAACGTAATGCCAAAAGTTTTCCGTCTACATTAATCAAAGAGATAGGCCTGTAGTTTGAAACCAAAGTAGGATCTTTATTTGGCTTTGGTAAAACTATAGTTAACGATTCTGCCATAGTACCTGAAATACAACCTTTAATTAGTTGAGCCTGATTATAAATTTAACAAATGAGGTAAAAGGGTAATTTGGAATGATTTATAAAATTCTACAGTAAAACTATCACCACCCGGAGCGATCCCTTGTTATTAGCTATTCAGCAAGTAAAGGAGATACAGGGTATTCATAGTAACATAGTAGATGACGGCAGATAAAGACCCGAATGGTCCATCTAGTCTGCCCAACCTGATTCAATTTAAATTTTTTTTTTTTTTTTCTTCTTATCTGGGCAAGAATCCAAAGCTTTACCCGGTGCTGTGCTTGGGTTCCAACTGCCGAAATCTCTGTTAAGACTTACTCCAGCCCATCTACACCCTCCCAGCCATTGAAGCCCTCCCCTGCCCATCCTCCACCAAATGGCCATACACAGACACAGACCGTGCAAGTCTGCTCAGTAACTGGCCTAGTTCAATATTTAATGTTATTTTCTGATTCTAAATCTTCTGTGTTCATCCCACGCTTCTTTGAACTCAGTCACAGTTTTACTCTCCACCACCTCTCTCGGGAGCGCATTCCAGGCATCCACTACCCTCTCCGTAAAGTAGAATTTCCTAACATTGCCCCTGAATCTACCACCCCTCAACCTCAAATTATGTCCTCTGGTTTTACCATTTTCCTTTCTCTGGAAAAGATTTTATTCTACGTTAATACCCTTCAAGTATTTGAACGTCTGAATCATATCTCCCCTGTCTCTCCTTTCCTCTAGGGTATACATATTCAGGGCTTCCAGTCTCTCCTCATACGTCTTCTGGCGCAAGCCTCCTATCATTTTTGTCGCCCTCCTCTGGACCGCCTCAAGTCTTCTTACGTCTTTCGCCAGATACGGTCTCCAAAACTGAACACAATATTCCAAGTGGGGCCTCACCAATGACCTGTACAGGGGCATCAACACCTTCTTCCTTCTACTGACTACGCCTCTCTTTATACAGCCCAGCATCCTTCTGGCAGCAGCCACTGCCTTGTCACACTGTTTTTTCGCCTTTAGATCTTCGGACACTATCACCCCAAGGTCCCTCTCCCCGTCCGTGCATATCAGCTTCTCTCCTCCCAGCATATATGGTTTCTTCCTATTATTAATCCCCAAATACATTACTCTGCATTTCTTTGCATTGAATTTTAGTTGCCAGGCATTAGACCATTCCTCTAACTTTTGCAGATCCTTTTTCATATTTTCCACTCCCTCTTCAGTGTCTACTCTGTTACAAATCTTGGTATCATCTGCAAAAAGGCACACTTTTCCTTCTAACCCTTCAGCAATGTCAATCACAAACATATTGAACAGGATTGGCCCCAGCACCGAACCCTGAGGGACTCCACTAGTCACCTTTCCTTCCTTCGAACGACTTCCATTAACCACCACCCTCTGGCGTCTGTCCGACAGCCAGTTTCTGACCCAGTTCACCACTTTGGGTCCTAACTTCAGCCCTTCAAGTTTGTTCAACAGCCTCCTATGAGGAATTGTATCAAAGGCTTTGCTGAAATCCAAGTAAATTACATCTAGCATATGTCCTCGATCCAGCTCTCTGGTCACCCAATCAAAAAATTCAATCAGGTTCGTTTGGCACAATTTACCTTTTGTAAAGCCATGTTGCCTCGGATCCTGTAACCCATTAGATTCAAGGAAGTACACTATCCTTTCTTTCAGCAACACTTCCATTATTTTTCCAATAACTGAAGTGAGGCTCACCGGCCTGTAGTTTCCCGCTTCATCCCTGTGACCACCTTTATGAATAGGGACCACATCCGCTCTCCTCCAATCCCCAGGAATCACTCCTGTCTCCAGAGATTTGTTGAACAAGTCTTTAATAGGACTCGCCAGAGCCTCTCTGAGCTCCCTTAGTATCCTGAGATGGATCCCATCTGGTCCCATCGCTTTGTCCACCTTCAGTTTTTCAAGTTGCTCATAAACACCCTCTTCCGTGAATGGCGCAGAATCTACTCCATTTTCTCGTGTAACTTTGCCAGACAATCTCGGTCCTTCTCCAGGATTTTCTTCTGTGAACACAGAACAGAAGTATTTGTTTAGCACATTTGCTTTCTCCTCATCACTCTCCACATATTTGTTCCTAGCATCTTTTAGCCTAGCAATTCCATTTTTTATCTTCCTCCTTTCACTAATATATCTTAAAAAATTTTTATCTCCCTTTTTTACATTTTTAGCCATTTGTTCTTCCGCCTGTGCCTTCGCCAAACATATCTCTCTCTTGGCTTTCAGTTTCACCCTGTAGTCCTTTCTGCTCTTTTCTTCTTGGTTTTTTTTATATTTCATGAACGCCAACTCTTTTGCCTTTATTATGATCAGGAATATAAGGTCTCTGCTTATACAGATGATATATTGCTTCATTTGAGGAATCCTGGCACAATTATTCCATATTTGCTTGAATTGATAGAGAAATTTGGGAAATTTTCAGGTTTTAAAATAAACTGGAATTAATCAGAAGTTCTTTCTCTAAATGTACATTGCACAAAAGGTTTATTTGATTCATTTCCTTTTTTTATGGAAGGAGGAAGGAATAAAATATTTAGGTATTTCATCCTCCTCGAAACAGATCCAAACCTTACAAACCTCCAAGAGAACATCACATCATGCATAATGAGACTTCACGCCTGGTCCCTCTCAGTACAGATGAAATTAAATGAATCAAAAACAAAATTACTCTGGCTCAGCCCAAAATTAGCTCACCTGCCCGCCCTCTTCACCCTACCCACAGGCCCTGCTCTACACCTTGAGTTCTCAAGCAAGGTCCTTGGCATCACTATCGACTCCTCCCTTTCCCTCAACGATCACCTGAATTCCCTGGCAAAATCTTGTTTTTTCAGCCTCCACATGCTGAGGAAAGTTAGATCCTATTTTCACCAAAAGCATTTCACCATCCTTGTACAATCCATCATCCTATCCAAACTCGATTATTGTAACGCCATCTACTTAGGCCTAACGAAAAAAAGTCTTCGTAGACTCCAGCTTATCCAGAACACTGCGGCTAAGCTGATTTTTGCTAAACGCAAATATGACCACGTCTCCCCTCTACTTACCAATCTTCACTGGCTCCCAGTACTTTCCAGAATTCATTTCATATGCTCCTGCCTGGCTTTCAAGATCATTCACGGCATCCTTCCGCCCCTAATCCCTCTATCCTTCCTTGCCCCGACACCAACTACCACCAGATCTGCCCACAGACATAAACTTTCCTTCCCCTCTCTACACGGCATCCTCCACGCAGGTAAACTGGGTAGATCCCTCCTCTCCAAAATCACCGGCCTCTGGAACGACCTCACTGTCCCCCCGCGGCGGAACCTGGACTCCCTCCAACTATTCCGAAAACAACTGAAAACCTGGCTTTTCTCTAGCATATAATAATCTCTTCTCCTGATTACATCCCCTCTTTTTATGCTTTGTAAACTCTTTCTCTTCTCTCTTCCCATATTTTTTAAACTCTGTAAACTGTGTCGAGCTCCACTTCAGTGGAGAAGATGCGGTATATAAACCCAAGGCTTAGTTTAGTTTAGGTATTTGGATAAAAAACACGCTAGAAGAAACAATGAAAGTGAATGAAAAATTTTTATATCAGAAGGTAACAGAATTGTGTGAGCAATGGAATCCTTTACATCAGTCTTGGGGGGGGGGGGAGTCCAACTATTAAGATGATGATTTTGCCTGTGGTTTGTTACCAAATGTGTATGATACCAGTTTTTTTTTTTTAGGGGTCTTTTTATAAAAAATTAAATAATATTCTTACAAAATTTTCTAGAATTGCCTTAGTGTCTTTACAAAAGCCAATTGCAGAGAGAGGGGTAAATTTTCCCAATTTCTATAGGTATCATCAAGCCTATATTATGCGCCAGGGTATGTATTGGGTCCTCCCAGAACTCATGGAAAAGCTCCCAGACTGGTTAGGATTGGAATGGCAGCTTCTGTTTCCTCTCAGACTTGGCCATGTTCTTAGTACCAAAATGCCTAGAGTACATAAAGAAAACAGAATATTAATAGATATATGGAAAATTGTACGATATGTCAATAATTTAACACCTATTCCAATTCAAAAATCTACAAACCAAACTATATGGCTGAACTCCAAGATTCAAATTGGCGGATTTCAGATTGTCTGGAAGTATTGGATAAAAACAGGTATACGCACGTTAGATGATGTTAAATCTAATGGTAAACTGCTGGATTTTTCACAGTTGCAACATAAATTAGGCCTTGATAAAAATCAAAATTATAAATGGTTGCAACTGAAGCAGGCTATTCAGGCGGGGTTCCCTGAATAGAAAACTCTTAATAATCAATATAGTTTAGAATTCTTATGCTTTCAGGCAGACTTCCTGGGACACCAGGCCGCACGGTGGTACAAATTATTATCTGGGTATATGAATAAAAACCCAAAAACTGGACTTAGAGATATTTGGAGCATTGAGATTAAGCATCAAATTACTGCGTCTCAATGGCCACGAATTTGGTCTTGGAGGATGAAATGTACAATGTCTGCATCTATGAGACAAACGTGGTTCTTTAGCACTCTCCAGACCAGTAGAGGTTAATCTTTACGAATGGGTATATATCCAATCATGACCAGCAGGTGGAGACTGAAAACAAAACTGTGGGACAGTATATAATATACTCCCTTCTCTATTTACATCAGTCTTCTTTCAGTCTCCAGCAGGTGTTGAGTGATCTGTACCCATCTCCCTTGGTAGGGCTGTTGGAATTTGTTTAGGGGGTTTCTAGTCCCTGTTTTTGGCCGGACAGAGCTTGGGCGGGCCCTGTTTGGGGGTCCGTCCGACCTCGGGGGTGTCAAACCTGGCGGGTCTCGAGCGGGGTCCCTCCCCCCACTTCCTCCACCTCCCCACATTTTTCTAGAGGAGCCTCAGCAGTAAGCCTTGCCCCCTAAATCAAGCAAGGCATATTGCTTCGAGAGCCTGTGGAGTCTGTTCTGTAAAAAAAAAAAAAAATCCTGAGGTAGTGCTGGTCTGGAGGGTTGTTTCCCTTTAAGAAAACTGTATTTTACTGTATTTTTTCATCTAACTGAAACTTTTTTATAGCTAGGTCGCATATGGAGCAATGAGCACTTCTAAGGGGAAAAAGTGCTCATTGTGCTCCAGGCGCGAGGCACTCGCGGCCGGCCTGTGCAAGCGGTGTTCAGGCCGGTGCGGTGGAGGAGCTCCGTCGGCAGCAGCTGCAGGCGCCCAGAGCTCCCCGCCGATGGTGCCTCGCGAGTCGGCTGGGAGCAGTGGGGAAGCCCGGTCTTCACCAACCGCCCACGGAGGGATTCCCCGAGCCGCCGACGGTCGGGTTGTTGGGGATTCCCTCTCAGCTGATATTTTGACAGCTGATGCCGGCTTGCCTGTTTTAGCGGCTGGGACTTTTCAGGCTTCTCAGCCGCTACAGGCTATGGAGGGAGCATTTTTGGCGGGAAAGTCGCCATCTTCTCAGTCTGGCCCCTCCATTTTGTCTTCCACCTCAGATGACCTTCCCCCTGTATTGGAAAAACAGGGGCAGATTTCGGCTGGGTCCCCTGCTGTGGCAGGGAGTCCCTTGGGACCCTCGGGGGGTTTTTCTCCTGATTTATTTTTTTCCTTGTGCAGAGCCTATTTTCAGGCGGCTGGGGGTCCCGGTTGCGCTCAGGGGGTTTCGGGGAGTGGGGTTTCCTCCGCGCTCCCTGCGGCTTTGCCTCTCTCGGCTGTTGTGGCGTCCCCTCCTCCTCCTCCCTTATCCAAGCGTCCGCGGGTGTCTTGGGATGAGGATTTATGGTCGGAGGAGCGTGTCGGTCTGGATGAGGACCTGGACCTTTCTGAGGAGTTCCAGGACCCTCTCGAGGGGACGGCCGCTGGCGGCGGGTTGTCGGGTTTCCCGTCCTCCGGCGAAGAGGCGTCCGTGGTGCGCCTTTTTCAGCGAGATGAGCTGCCGGACCTAATTCAACAGGTCTCTTCGGTGTTGCGTTTTGAGGATGCGCCGCCGGAGACTCCGCGTGTGGGGGACCCTCTGCTGCGGGGGATCCGTTCCGTTTCCCGCTCTTTTCCTATGCATCATGATATTCGGGATATTATTCTGGAACAGTGGAAGACGCCAGAAGCGCCGTTTCGTTTGGCGCGCAGCATGGCTCGTTTGTATCCCATCCCGGAGGGGGATTGGGCTACTTTAGCATCGCCAGTCGTAGACGCGGTGGTCTCGGCGATTTCTAAGCGGCATACCGTGCCTGTTGAGGGCGGTTCTGCCTTGCGGGACTCTGAGGAGCGCAAGTTGGAGAACATCCTTAAGCAAAATTTTCAGGTCTCTGCCTTTGGGGTCCAGGCGGCTATTTGTGGGGGACTGGTCGCTCGCGCCGTGTTTCGGTGGGCTGAGCGTGTCCTGGATCGGGAGTCTGATGACTGGTCTCTGGTGGATCAGGAGGTGGCGAAGATTGAGATGGCTGCCTCGTTCCTCTCAGATGCTCTATATGACTTGGTGCGGATCTCGGCTAAGTCTATGGCCTTTGGTGTGGCCGCGCGGCGTATTTTGTGGCTGCGCACTTGGGCGGCCGATGCTGCGTCCAAAGCTAAGCTTACTAAATTTCCCTTTCGGGGGTCCTTTTTGTTTGGGGAGGAATTGGATAAGTTGATTCAGACTCTGACAGACTCAAAGGTGCCCCGTCTGCCTGAGGACCGTGCCCGCCCTGCGTCTCGGGGTGGCGCTGCCCGGGGGCGTTTGCGGGAGTTTCGCAAGTATCGCCCTGGGCGTGGGGCTGCTTCTTTCCTGGCTCCAGGTTTTTCCCGGGGTCGGTTCTTCCAGCGCATGCAGCCCTTTCGGAGGGCCCGTCGGGGGGCAGGGAATCCCTCCGCCGGTTCCCCCGCTTCCCGTCCTGCACAATGACTCTTTGCCGGCGCCCCCGGTGGTTCCGGTGGGGGCCCGGCTGCGCAAATTTTTCCCCAAATGGGCCGAGATCACGTCCGATCAGTGGGTCCTGGAGGTGGTGCGGGACGGTTATGCCCTGGAGTTCGCCCGCTCTCTGCCGGACTTTTTCCTCGCTTCTCCATGTCAGACTCCTGGGAAGACGCAGGCTTTTCGCCAGACCCTTCAGCGCTTGCTAGATCTCAAGGCAGTTGTTCCAATGCCCCTTCCGGAGTGGGGCACGGGCAGGTACTCCATTTACTTTGTGGTGCCCAAGAAAGAGGGGACTTTTCGGCCCATCCTGGATTTGAAAGGGGTCAACAGGGCTCTCAAGATTCCTTCTTTCCGCATGGAAACCCTGCGGTCGGTCATTCTGGCGGTTCAGCCGGGGGAGTTTCTCACTTCTCTCGATCTGACGGAGGCCTACTTGCATGTTCCCATTCGGGCCTCTCATCAGCGCTTCCTTCGCTTTGCGATCTTGGGTCGGCACTATCAGTTCTGTGTGCTTCCCTTTGGGCTGGCCACGGCTCCCCGGACGTTCACCAAGGTGATGGTGGTCGTCGCGGCAGCCTTGCGGTCGGAGGGCATCCTGGTGCACCCCTACCTGGACGACTGGTTGATTCGGGCAAAGTCGTTGCAGGAGAGCTACCGGGTTATGGCTCGGGTGGTGGAGTTTCTCCGGTCGCTGGGCTGGGTGGTCAACCTTTCCAAGAGTCGGTTGGTCCCGGCTCAGCGTCTGGAGTATCTTGGGGTTCTGTTCGACACCTCCTTGGGGAAGGTCTTCCTTCCAGAGGCCCGGGTGAGCAAATTGCAATCTCAGATTCACCTTCTTTTGGCGTCCCGGTGTCCTCGGGCGCGAGATTTCCTTCAAGTCTTGGGGTCAATGGCGGCGTCCCTGGACGTGGTGAGGTGGCCGCGGGCCCACATGCGTCCTCTTCAGTATGCTCTGCTCCGGAGGTGGTCTCCCCAGAGGCACGGTTTGGAGGTTCCTGTTCCCCTGCGAGGCATGGCGCGCTGCAGTCTGCGCTGGTGGCTCCGGACCCCTCACCTGGTTCAGGGGGTGGGTCTGGATCTCCCGCAGTGGACGGTGCTCCTTACGGATGCGAGTCTCCTCGGTTGGGGGCTCAGTGTTTGGGTCACTCAGCTCAGGGTACCTGGTCCACGGAGGAGGCCTCCTGGTCGATCAACGTGTTGGAGACCAGAGCGGTCCGGCTGGCGCTGTTGGCTTTCCACTCCCTTTTGTTGGGCAAGTCGGTCAGAGTCCTGTCGGACAATGCCACGGCGGTGGCTTATGTCAATCGTCAGGGGGGCACCAAGAGCACTCAGGTGGCGCAGGAGGTGGCTCGGCTCATGGTTTGGGCGGAGTCCCATCTTCTGGACCTCTCGGCCTCTCACATAGCCGGGGTAGAAAATGTTCAGGCGGACTTCCTCAGTCGTCACTTCTTGGATCCAGGAGAGTGGTGTCTCGGCGCCGTGGCGTTTCAGTTGATAGTGCAGGCTTGGGGCCAGCCCCTGATGGACCTGATGGCCACGAGTGGCAACGCCAAGGTGCCCCACTTTTTCAGTTGTCGCAGGGACGGTCTGGCCGAGGGTCTGGATGCTCTGATTCAACCGTGGCCAACAGAGGGGCTGTTGTATGTGTTCCCTCCTTGGCCATTAGTGGGCAGAGTACTGCTTCGCATTGTTCGCCATCCGGGGCTGGTGGTTCTGGTGGCTCCGGATTGGCCTCGTCGTCCGTGGGTTGCGGATCTGGTGAGGCATCTGGTGGTGGATCCTCTTCCTCTGCCTCTCGTGTGCGATCTTCTGACGCAGGGTCCCATTCCCATGTTCGACCCGTCTCCCTTTTGTCTTACGGCTTGGCTCTTGAAAGGGGTCGCCTTAGTAAGAAGGGATATTCAGATAAGGTGATCTCTACACTTTTGGGGTCCCGGAGGCTTTCTACCTCTCGGGCTTATGTGCGGGTTTGGCGTCTTTTTGAGGGATGGTGCCGGGCGCGGGGAGTGGTCTCTTTTCGCGCTTCCCTGCCTAACATTCTAGAGTTCTTGCAGGATGGCCTGGATAGAGGCCTGGCTTGGTCTTCTCTCCGGGTTCAACTTGCGGCCCTGTCGGCTTTTCGAGGGTTGGCTGACAGGTCAGCGTTTGTCGGCCATTCCTGATGTACTTCGCTTTCTATGGGCGGCGAAGTTGCTCAGGCCTCCCCTACGGCCCTCGATTCCCTCTTGGGATCTCAATCTGGTTCTCTCTGTTTTGGTGCGCCCGCCTTTCGAACCGTTGGATGGCTGTTCTTTGAAGGACCTTACTCTGAAGGCGGTCTTTTTGGTGGCCATTACTTCCGCTAGGCGTGTTTCTGAGCTACAGGCTTTTTCTTGTAGGGCTCCCTTCTTGGAATTTTCGAGGGAGCGGGTTGTCTTGCGGCCTGTTCCTTCCTTTCTGCCAAAAGTAGTTTCTCCTTTTCATGTCAATCAATTGGTGGTCCTCCCGGTCTTGGGTAGTCGGGAGGGCTGTTCTGAGCAACGGCAGCTGCGCAAGTTGGATGTCGGTCGGGTCCTTCGCTCTTATGTGCAGCGGACCCGGGAATTTCGGAAATCCGATCATCTCTTTGTCCTTCTGGCGGGTCCTCGTCGGGGGGCTGGCGCTTCTAAGGCTACTATTGCGCGCTGGATCAAGGAGACGATTGCTTCCGCTTATCTTCTGAGATAGAAGCCGGTTCCGGAGTTTCTCAAGGCTCATTCCACTCGGGGTCAGGTGGCTTCTTGGGCTGAGTCGTCGCTCGTGCCTCCAGTGGATATTTGTAAGGCTGCGGTTTGGTCCTCCTTGCATTCATTTGTTAGACATTATCGGGAAGATGTTCAGGCGCGTCGGGACGCGGTGTTCGGTGAGCGTGTTCTGATATCGGCCCTTCGGGGGTCCCGCCCGTGAGAGGGACTGCTTTGGTACGTCCCATTCGTAAAGATTAACCTCTACTGGTCTGGAGAGTGCTAAAGAAGGAGAAATTAGGTTCTTACCTGCTAATTTACTTTCTTTTAGCTTCTCCAGACCAGTAGAGGTCCCCACCCTGTCTGTTGTTGTTGTTGGGGCTGTTTCGCGGGCAGTTTTTGTTTTTTGCTGCGGGTTCTAGTATTTTTCTAGGGCCGGGGAGAATTAAAGAACAGCGGCTGTGGCTCGGCTGGCTTAGCTGGCGAGCTGTGGGGACATTTTCCTTCGGGTATTTCTCCTCTGCATTTTCCAACAGCATTTGGGTATGTTACTTGTTACTCCTGTTCGGAGTATTGTTTTCTTTCTGTCTTTCCAGTTCTTGGTTCTGCTTGGCTATTCGGCAGACTGAGGGAAATAGAGAAGGGAGTATAGTATATACTGTCCCACAGTTTTGTTTTCAGTCTCCACCTGCTGGTCATGATTGGATATATACCCATTCGTAAAGATTAACCTCTACTGGTCTGGAGAAGCTAAAAGAAAGTAAATTAGCAGGTAAGAACCTAATTTCTCCTTTTTCCTGTTGCATAGAGCATTCTGGACCCCTGTTCGTTTACAAAAATTGGATTGCTCTAAGTCTAATAGATGTTGTCATGGTCTAAAGTCCCCGCATGGAGATGACAATCTATTGTTTTATTGTCCATTTATTATGGCTTTTTGGAAGTCGATTTGGGGCCAAATAAATTGTTTGTTAGAGAATCATGTGGCATTGTCATATGACACAGTTTTATTTGGCATGTCTATGAGAGCCAAGAGCCAAATATCTTCCAATAATAACAAACTTTTAATGATTCTGACAGGAGTTGCCATTCAACAAATAACGCATAATTGGAAAAATTGGAATAGACTGAATTATAGTTTTTGGTGGAGATCAGTGTGTCACATATATAAAATAGAAAGAACATTTGCTGTTCAAAAAGGATATTTTAATAAATTTAAGGATGTGTATGGGCCATTAATAAATTATTGTAATGAATAGATATCATTTTCCCCTGATTAACATAAATGAAAAAATGGAGAGGGGGTGGTTTTTTGGATTTCATTATTTATGAAGGTATGGAAGAATTTATTATATTTATATGTATTATTTAATATTATTATGATGGTAGGGGAGGGGATAAATTTTATTTATTGAAAATGTTTGTGGAATTTCAAGTGATTTATTAGTTAAATTGTCATTTCTTTCTGTGCACTTGATGTTAAACATAAAATGAATAAAGAATTTAAAAAAAAAATTCCACAACATACTCCACCCCTTCCAATCAGGCTTCAGGACCAATACAGTACAGAGACACTACTAGGCTCTCTCCTGGACTCAGCCTGACAACACTTGAGCAAAGGCAAAAAACGCTAATCATATAACTAGATCTCGCTGCAGCATTTTGATCTGGTTGATCACAACCTACTACTACAAATATTCGAGACAATAGGAATCACAGGCAGGATACACTCGTGGTTCCAAGGATTCCTACAATCCAGAAATTACAGGGTAAAACCAAAGAAAAATCAAAATCCTGGTACAACCCCTGCGGTGTGCCCCAAGGATCCCCACTGTCTCCAACACTCTTCAATCTATATATTGCTTCACTAGGTGCCTGCTTAGACCAACTAAATGTAACACCATACATCTATGTAGATGACATCACCATACTTCACTTTGACCAGCTGACCCTCACAGCAATAAATGCACTACACAAAACAATGGATGAAAATCCACAAACAAATTAAACCTTGACAAAACAAAGTTCCTACTTCTCAAAACCAGCAGAACCCCTACCATAACGAACCTTGAAATAAAGTCCATCTCATACACCATACAACCCCACCTAAAAATACTAGGGGTAATGATAGATAGAGGCTGTACCATGCAACTACATATCAACAAAACAGTCCAGAAAGCCTTCGCAGTCATACATAATCTAAGGTAAATCTGAAAATTCTTTGATATAACACAATTCAGACTCCTGGTCCAGGCACTAATACTAGGCCTACTAGACTACTGCAATATCATATACCTACCCTTCCCCATCACCATGATAAAACAACTACAACCAGTGCAAAACACAGCCCTTAGACTGATCTAATCACTGAAGAAGTTTGACCACATCACCACTGCATATCAAGACACACACAGGCTACTGGTACAAGCAAGAATACTTTTTAAATTCTACTACATGCTCTTCAAAACCCTACATGGCAATGGACCACTCACTTAACTCGGAATAACTCTTCCAGACCAAGGAGCACTCAGACCCCCTTCACCCACCCCCCAATCAAAGGCATTCAGCGTAAAAAAAATACACGACGGACTACTCGCCACGCACAGCCACATCTCCAATCTACTGATTTCAGCACCAAACTACAGAACCTTCAGGAGGGAAATAAAAACCAGGTTGTTCAAGAAATATGTCAAGACAAACTCCTGATACAACCAATCACTCCATTACCAGACTCCAAATAGCTTCCCTGTAATCTTCTGGAAATGACCAGAATCTCTTCCTTTTGTAGTCAGCCTAGAACCGCAAGGCATTGGCAGAATTAAAAAAAACATATGTAATGATACCAAGTCTTCTAGTCTCAAAAGGTCCTCTTGCAATTTAACAACTTTGTGTCAGCAAATGTAATGATTTATTTATTTATATACCACTTAATCTGTCCCGGCGGGCTCAAACTCTAGTGCAGTGATTCCCAACCCTGTCCTGGAGGAACACCAGGCCAATCGGGTTTTCAGGCTAGCCCTAATGAATATGCATGAGAGAGATTTGCATATGATGGAAGTGATAGGCATGCAAATTTGCTTCATGTATATTCATTAGGGCTAGCCTGAAAACCCAATTGGCCTGGTGTTCCTCCAGGACAGGGTTGGGAACCACTGCTCTAGTGTACCTGGGGCAATGAGGGGATTAAGTGACTTGCCCAGGGTCACAAGGAGTAGCAAGAGATTTGAACCCACAACCGTAGGGTGCTAAGGCTGTAGTTCTAACCACTGCACCACCCACTCTAGTATCTCACTATTAAGACCTGTCGCTTCTATCTCTTCAGTATCGCCAAAATTCGCCCCTTCCTCTCTGAGCACACTACCCAGACCGTTGTCCATGCTCTTGTAACCTCACACTTGATTACAGTAGTGCGTTCTACTAACTGGTCTCCCGCAGTGTCACCTCTCCCCCTTGCAATCTGTGCAAAATCTGCTGCATCACTCATCTTCTGCCAACCTCGCTATGCTCATGTCACCCTTCTCCTTAAGTCACTTCACTGGCTCCCTATCTGCCATCGCATACAGTTGAAGCTCCTATTGCTGACCTACAAGTGTGTTCATTCTGCTGCCCCTCAATATCTCTCTTCGCTTCTCTCTCTTTATACACTTCCCAGAGAACTCCGTTCCTCGGATAAGCTGCTCTTGGCTGTCCCCTTCTCCTCCACTGCCAAATCCAGACTTTGTTCCTTTCATCTGTCTGCCCCAATGCCTGGAATAAATTACCTGAGTTTGTCCATCAATCCCCTTCCCTAACTGGGTGTTTAAAAGCAGACTGAAAACCTACCTTTTTCATATAGCCTTCAATCCTTAACCAGCTGATTAACCGTTTCCTTTAACTGTATCTATGACATCCTGTTTGCCGTTTTGGCTATTTAGATTGTAAGCTCTTTCCAGCAGGGACTGTTTTCTTCTTCTTTGTGACTCTGTGCAGCGCTGCATGCATATGGTAGCGCTATAGAAATAATTAACAGTAGTAGTAGTATTTATTCCCATCTCTAGATCATTTGATAAATGTTAAAAATCAGTAGTCCCAGCATAGACCTCTGGGGAACCCCACTAGTTATCTTTCTCTATTGAGAATATTAACCACATATCATCCCCATGGTGGATACTTAACAACCAGCATTTAAGCATAGTTAACGGTCCCCCACAGAGTAGCAGGAGCAGCTCTGGCCAAGTTATTGAGCAGTCTTGATGTGGGTCTTTATCTGCTGTCATTTACTGTGATATATAAGTCAGCTGTAGTGAGACACAACCTTTTTATCCCTCAGTCAGGGGAAACCCCAAGAAATGAAGCAGCTCCTTAAACTCACGCTTGGATGCTACTATGTAATTTAGAGTCCTGGTTTTCCCATTGTTCACAGATGGTGGTTCTTATGTCCCCTGATGTGTAGGCCATCATCCTGTGTTGGGAGCTATTCTGCCCTATGGAGTCTTGGAGTTTGGAAAGGGGGAGTGAGGGCCATGTGATTGTCCACATTTTTTCCCCTTACAGAATGTCCTGGACTGTCAGACGAGAAGGAGGAGGAAGACTTGGTTTCAGCAGAGGAACTGATAATGGAAGAAGAAAGTCTGGAAACACTGCATCTTAAGGAGTTTGAGGTATTTCCCAGACGAAAACGGAAAAAGAAGAAAAGGAAAGATGGCAAGAAATCCAATGAAGGTGAAAAGTCATGGGTGGGCCTCTAGAGAAGGGACATGGAAGTTTTGGGGAAGTAATAGTATTGAGCATGTGAATAGTGTGTTTCATTCTTACATAAGAACATAAGATTTGCCAGTGGTCCATCGTGCCCAGCTGTCACAGAAAAGTGGTTGAACTATGTGTTTTCTTCCCAGGCCTGGCTTCTGCTCCTCAGGTCGCTGGCGACAGCATTCACACACCCTGCAAGGGAGGGAGAAGCACAGACTCAGGTCTGTTGCTTCCGATAGTGGAACGTTGGTGCAGTGAATCAGGGCTGTTCGAGTCTTATGACCATATGCTGATTCTCTTCTTGTGAGTTAAAGCATTACCCTTGAAGATACCTCTATTGTCATGAAATCAAAAGGAAAGTGGTTAGAGCTGCTGCCTCAGCACCCTGAGGTTGTGAACTTTGATCCCAGCCTGCTTCTGGTTAAGTCGCTTAACGCTCCATTGCCCCAGGTACCATAGTTAGATTGTAAGTCTGCTGGGACAGATAGGGAAAACACTTAAGAGCAGACATGGGCAACTCCGGTCCTCGAGGGCCGGAATCCAGTCTGGTTTTCAGGATTTCCCCAATGAATATGCATTGAAAGCAGTGCATGCAAATAGATCTCATGCATAGTCATTGGGGAAATCCTGAAAACCCAACTGCATTTCGGCCCTCGAGGACCGGAGTTGCCCATGTCTGCATAAGAGTATCTGATTACTATTCAATGTACTGTAAACTGCTTTGGATGAATCTCTTGATGAAAAAGGTGTTAATACATCCAAATCACCATAAAATGATCCAGCTTCCATCCTGTCATGAGTATGAGTCATCTTAGTCTGTCTCTTGGACCAAGGTAGGATGATGGGGGCGCGGAGTTAGCTACCAGGGCTTGAGGTGGTGGAAAATTAGGAAAGCTTGGAACAAGGATTGAGACAGACATAGTTTTGGTTTTTTTCTTCACACTTTTAGGTGAGTTTCTCAATAATTGATGCTGCCTTTTGTGGAGACAATGATGGAGGCATCACATTTTATGCTCAAAGGATCTTGAACACTAAACTAAACAAAAATTAGTTTTATAGACCGAGTCATCAATCAAGAGGAGCTCGACAATAATGTAAAACATAAGACATAAATTTGACAAGAAAAAGTAGACTGCAATAGTTAATTTCCAAAATGTTTAGCAAACAAAAAAGTTTTCAGAACTTTCTGGAATAAAGCAAAAGAACCTAAACTTCTTAATGTAAGCGATAAAGCATTCCAGAATTCAGTTAATTTAAAAGCAAAAAAATAACTAAATCTCTTCAAGGTTCTGTTTTTACCACTGAGAGAGGGAAATGTAAGTTTTAATTCTTGAGAACTTCTGGCAAGATGAGATAAGAACATAAGAATTGCTGCTGCTGGGTAAGACCAGCGGTCCATTATGCCCAGAGTCCGCTCACGTGGCGGCCCCCAGGTCAAAGACCAGTACTCTAAAATGAGTCCAGCCTCACCTGTGTATGTTCCAGTTTAGCAGGAACTTGTCCAGTTTAGTCTTGAAACCCTGGAGGCTGTTTTCCCCTATAACAGCCTCAGGAAGAGCATTCCAGCTTTCCATACCACCCTGGTCCCTTTCCCTCCACCACCCTTCTATGCTCTTCTCTCTCCCTCCAAACTAATCATTGCCATAAAGCAAGGTCCTGCGATGACTTCATCTGCTGGCTCTGCTCAGGGAAGAAGTAAGTGATGTCGGAGAGGATGGACCGGCAGACACGGGGAGTTGCTGCAAGGTCCCGCGATGACTGTGTCCACTAGTCCACCCCCTCAGACGTCACTTACTTCCCTGAGCAGAGCTGGCAGACGCAGTCATCGTGGGACCTTACAGCAACTCCCCATGTCTGCCGGTCTACCCCCTCTGATGTCACTTATTCCGGATGCATTGCCATCGATGCTGGGGGAGGGGTTGTCGATCTCCTGGGGGGGGGGGGGTGCCCAGCGCTGCTGATCTTTCCCAGGGGGCCTTTATTGCCAAAGGAAACCCCCCCAAAAAAACATCAGTCCTCTGTTTCTTTAGCAGGCCCTCCTGACAACTTTGGGCCCTAGGCACGTGCCTACTGGCCCTTCCCATTAATCTGGCCCTGGGCAAAAGCTAGGAGGATGCTAGGGTGCATAGGAAGAGGTATGGTCAGTAGGAAAAAGGAGGTATTGATGCCCCTGTATAAGACTCTGGTGAGTCCTCATTTAGAATATTATATACAATTCAGAAGGCTGCACCTTCAAAAAGATATAAAAAGGATGGAGTCGGTCCAGAGGAAGGCTACTAAAATGGTGTGTGGTCTTCGTGATAAGGCATATGGGGACAGACTTAAAGATCTCAATCTGTATAGTTTGGAGGAAATGCGTGAGAGGGGAGATATGATAGAGATGTTTAAATATGTGGCACAAATACACATAAGGCAAGTCTCTTTCAACTGAAACTCCAGATTGAGAGGGCATATAATGGGGTCAATTAAGATGTGATAGGCTGAGGAGTAATCTAAGGAAATGCTTTTTTACAGAAAGGGTGATAGATGTGTGGAACAGTCTCCCGGAAGAGGTGGTGGAGACAGAGACTGTCTGATTTCAAGTAAGCCTGGATTAGGCATGTGAGATCTCTTAGAGAGAGGAAGAGATAATGGTTACTGCGGATGGGCAGATTGGATGGGCCATTTGGCCTTTATCTGCCATCATGTTTCTAAATGGAAGAAAAAATAGCTGACCTGGTAAAATGGTGAGACAAGACTTTTTCAGATATCAATGATAGGAAGAAGTGCAAAAGTGGCATTGTGAGACTCAAAAGTGAAGGGAAGAAATATGTATAAGCTGATAAAGAAGAGGCTGAATTGCTTAAATATTTCTGTTCTGTGTTCATGGCTGAAGCCCTGGGAACGGGACCGCAGAAGACAAACCCGAATAAGGATGGAGTAGTGGTAGACCCTGATCGATTTTCAGAGGGTTGTGTTCGTGAGGAGCTAACTAAATTAAAGGTAGACAAAGCGATGGGGCTGGATGATGCATATCCGAGGGTGCTGAA
Source organism: Geotrypetes seraphini (assembly GCF_902459505.1). Lineage (NCBI taxonomy): Eukaryota > Metazoa > Chordata > Amphibia > Gymnophiona > Dermophiidae > Geotrypetes > Geotrypetes seraphini. The sequence continues at coordinate 268,872,422 of NC_047088.1, read as the reverse complement.
GGAACTTAGGGAAGACTGACCTTTTCAATGAGTCTCTAGAGTCGGGAGTTGTACCGGAGGACTGGAGAAGGGTGGATGTGGTCCCTCTCCACAAAAGTGGAAGTAAGGAAGAAGTAGGGAATTATCCCAGGACAAGCAGGCAGCATATTCTTTACGCATGGGTGACGTCATCGACGGAGCCCTCGGTACGGACCTTTTTAACTAGAAAGTTCTAGTTGGCCGCACCGCGCGTGCGCGAGTGCCTTCCCGCCCGACGGAGGAGAGCGTGGTCCCCAGTTTCTTCGTTTCCGCGGAGCGAAGAAGACGCGTGTGTTTTTCAACGGCCGTTGAACTCACTTTTTTGCCTTCCCGCTCGCGAAATTTTTTTCCATTTTCTTTTCTTTTTACCTTCGGGTTTCTTTTTCTTTGATTTATCAAAAAAAAAAAAAAAACAACTTATTTTTTTACCCTTTTTTCGTCTTTGCCCCGGCGGGGCCTGTTGCCATTATACAGGCCTCGGGGTTCGATTTTGCGGAGGCTGTTTTTCCCTTCATGCCCCCGCAAGCCGGTTTTAAGAAGTGCCAGCGGTGTGCACGCCCGATCTCCCTCACTGACCCACACAATTGGTGTTTGCAGTGTTTGGGTCCGGAGCATCGGGCGGACTCTTGCACCCGCTGTGCCACTCTTAAAAAGCGAACACTCAAGAATCGTCAAATCCAACAAAATCTTTTGTTCGGCACCGGGTCGACGATGGACTCCTCGGCATCGACAGCGGTACCATCAAAATCGGCACCGCCTACTTCGACACCACCCGACCCCACATCGGCGCCGCTGGCGCCAGGTAAGCCGGCTAAGAAGCCTCCCTCTTCCCTCGAGCGTCCACCAGCCACAGTGGCGACACCGACCTTGCCGGCCTCGTGCCGACCCCGAAAACGCTCCGCCCCTATTTCGGTGAGTGCCTCGTCATCGGCCTCCTCATCGCCGGGGCGTGGAGCGGCACCTAAGGAACCGAAGCAAAAGAAAGCGGTTCCGGTGCCACCCCTGGATGACCGAATTGCGGCCATCCTCCAATCTCAACTACAGGAACAGCTGCAGCACCAACTCCAGCACCTGTTACCTACTATCCTGGCACCGCTCCTTTCAGTACCAGACCGGCCCGAGCCCCGTACCGAGCCACCGGTATCCACCCCATCGGTACCAATTAATACCTCCATGCCGATTCTTTCAGCTGAGCAACTTCATGCCCATCCTGTGGTTCACTCCCATACCACTACGGATCCACCTCAGGACCGGGCAGGGCACCATTCTTCCCGGGACCGGGATCGACGCCGGTCCTCTTCTCCCGGTACCGTTTCGGTGCGCTCTGGGAAATCTTTATCCAAGACTCACCATACTGAACCTTCCACCCCGGTGTCTCGGCACGCGCACCCAGAGGTTCGGGACCCAGATTTATGGGAAGAGTCCCACCCCCGGTACCGAGGAGGATCTCTCCTCATCCGATGAGGATCCCTCAGCACCCGATACCACCTCCAAACCTGAGCAATCCTCCTTCTCAAAGTTCCTTAGGGAGATGTCAGCAGCTTTATCCCTCCCTCTGGAATCAGACTCCAAAAAATCCCAAGCATTTTTGGAGGCTTTGGATTTTGAACAACCTCCTAAGGAGTTTCTTAAGTTGCCCGTACACGACATCCTACGGGAGACTTTCTACAAAAATTGGGAGAACCCCCTCACAGTACCTGGGGCCCCCCGCAAGTTGGATAACCTCTATCGAGTTATCCCAATTCCAGGATTCGACAAGTCCCAATTGCCCCATGAGTCTCTTCTTGTGGAATCCACCTTAAAGAAGACTCAGGGCTCCAGTGTCTATGCCTCCACCCCTCCTGGCAGAGAGGGTAAAACCATGGACAAGTTTGGCAAGAGGCTCTATCAGAATGCCATGCTAGCCAACAGGGCGAACAATTATTCCTTCCATTTTTCATTTTACATGAAACACTTGGTTCAACAGCTGTCCGCCCTCCAAAAGTATCTTCCAGAGAGAAAGGTTCCACTTTTTCAACAGCATATCTCTGGTCTCCTTCAATTAAGAAAATTCATGGTCCGCTCTATCTATGACTCCTTCGAGCTCACCTCCCGTGCCTCTGCCATGGCTGTAGCCATGCGCCGCCTGGCCTGGCTGAGAGTCTCAGATTTGGACATTAACCACCAGGATCGTCTGGCCAACGCCCCCTGTCTTGGGGATGAACTTTTTGGAGAGTCCCTGGATTCCACCACCCAGAAACTCTCTGCACATTAAACCAGGTGGGACACCCTGATCAAACCCAAGAAGAAGGTTCCGCCTGCCCGACCTTACAGGCCTCAATCCTCCTATCAGCGTAGGTTCTCAGCCAGGCCACTCAATCCGCCTTCCCAACAACCTCGGCGGCCCCGGCAGCACCAACACCAGGCACAGGCTCGTTCTCAGTCCAATCAACCCAACAAGCCTCTTCCTTCTGCTAAACCTTCTCAGCCCTTTTGACTCTTTTCTCCAGGGCATAGCCAGTCTTCCGCCTTCACTACCTCTTCCACAACCAATCGGAGGTCGTCTCCTCATATTCTTCAGCCGTTGGGAGGTCATCACATCGGACCAGTGGGTCCTCAACATCATCCGCCACGGCTATTCTCTCAACTTCCAGACTCTTCCACCGGACAACCCTCCCGTAGAGTCTGCTTCTCACTCCTCCCAAACCCCCCTCCTCCTGAGGGAGGTTCAATCCCTCCTTCTTCTCAATGCCATCGAAGAAGTACCTCCGGAACAAAGGGGTCAGGGATTCTACTCCCGCTACTTCCTGGTTCCCAAGAAGACGGGAGACCTCCGTCCCATTCTAGATCTCAGGGACCTCAACAAGTATCTCGTCAAGGAAAAATTCAGAATGCTCTCCCTTGCCACGCTTTATCCTCTTCTTTCTCAACACGACTGGCTATGTTCCCTGGACCTCAAGGAGGCCTACACTCACATCCCAATCAATCCGAATTCACGCCGCTACCTGCGGTTCCAGGTTCGACACCGCCACTATCAGTACAAAGTGCTACCCTTTGGCCTCGCTTCATCACCCAGGGTATTCACCAAGTGCCTTATTGTGGTAGCGGCCTTCCTCAGGTCTCACAATCTCCAAGTGTTCCCCTACTTGGACGATTGGTTGGTGAAAGCACCTACGTCTCAACTTGTGCTACAAGCTACTCATCACACCATCTCTCTCCTCCACCTCCTGGGGTTCGAGATCAACTACCCCAAGTCGCATCTGCTTCCCACCCAGCGACTTCAATTCATCGGAGCAGTTCTGGACACCACACTAATGAGGGCATTTCTCCCCTCCGATCGTCAGCGGACCCTGCTCCATCTCTGTCGTCAGGTGCTCATGCATCCCTCCATCCCTGCCCGACAAATGATGGTCCTCCTGGGTCACATGGCCTCGACAGTACATGTCCTTCCTCTGGCACGTCTCCACCTCAGAACACCTCAATGGACTCTCGCCAACCAATGGTCACAGACTACGGATCTTCTTTCTCATTGTTTATTGTTTATTGTTTAATTAGTTTCTTGATTAAACGCTTTATCGATTCTGCAAAGCGTTGTACAAAACACTAGATAAAATAACATTGCAACAAACAGAATTACCATTAAAACAAACTTTTAATAAAATGAAAATACAAAACTGTTAGACGAACTACAACACGTACTAGGTTAAGTAAGGACGCACTAACAAAAGATACATGAAGGAAAGAGGGAGGAAATACAATAATTATAGTAAATGAGAGAGACATTAAGGGAAAGAACAAAAGGGCAGGACTTAATGGAGAAAAAAGAAGGAAAGAAAAGAGAAAAGAAAGAGAAGAAGAGAAAAAAAAAAAATTAAGAAATAACAACTTCAATTAAAAGCATCTTTAAAAAGGAAACATTTTAAGCTACTTTTAAACGTTCTTAAATTATTTTCTGTTTTTAGATAAAGCGGAAGAGCATTCCAAATCGTAGGAGCAGTTACAGAGAAGATAGAGGTTTGGCGTGTACCAATTATCCCATCTCTGTGACATCGTCTCTTCAGCAATCTCTCCAATGGTGGTTGAACTCCTCAAATCTTTCCAGGGGTCTGCTCTTTCATCTGCCCCCTCACTCCATGATCATCACCACAGATGCCTCCCCCTATGCGTGGGGAGCCCACCTAGGAGATCTACGCACCCAGGGACTTTGGACCCCACAGGAGCGTCAACATCACATCAATTTCCTGGAACTCAGAGCCATGTTCTACGCCCTCAAAGCTTTCCAGCATCTTCTCTGCCCTCAGGTTCTTCTCCTGTGCACAGACAATCAAGTCGCCATGTACTACATAAACAAGCAAGGCGGCACCGGATCTCGCCTCCTTTGTCTGGAGGCTCTACGCATCTGGACCTGGGCCACGGCCCGCAATCTCTTCCTCAAGGCTGTCTATATCCAGGGCGAACAGAACTCCCTGGCCGACAATCTCAGCCGCATCCTTCAACCTCACGAGTGGACACTGGACCCTTCAACACTCCACTCCATCTTTGCTCGCTGGGGCACTCCACAGGTGGACCTCTTTGCAGCACCTCACAACCATCAGCTGCCCCAATTCTGCTCCATACTCTTCTCTCCTCATCGTCTGGCACCAGATGCATTCCTGCTCGACTGGAGGGATCGGTTCCTTTATGCCTTCCCTCCACTTCCTCTGATGTTGCGGACCTTGTCCAAACTCCGCAGGGACAGAGCCACCATGATTCTCATCGCTCATCGGTGGCCTCGACAACACTGGTTCTCCCTCCTGCTCCAGCTCAGCTCCAGGGAGCCCATTCCTCTTCCTGTGTTTCCTACTCTGCTTACACAGCAGCATCAATCTCTACTACATCCCAATCTGTCTTCGCTCCACCTGACAGCTTGGTTTCTCTCGGGCTGACCTCCCCTGAGAATCTATCTCAGCCTGTCCGTCTCATTTTGTACGCCTCCAGGAAACCGGCCACCCTCCAATGTTACCATCAGAAGTGGACCAGGTTCTCCTCTTGGTGTCTACTGCATCATCACGATCCCACCTCTTTGGCAGTGGAAACTATACTGGAATATTTGCTCTCGCTGTCCAATGCTGGCCTCAACTCTACCTCCATCAGAGTCCACCTCAGTGCCATCACTGCGTTTCATGAGCCTATCCTCGGAAAACCTCTCACAGCCCATCCACTGGTTTCCCGGTTCATGAGAGGCCTCTTCAATGTCAAACCACCTCTGAAGCCTCCTCCTGTCGTCTGGGACCTGAATGTGGTTCTATCAGCGCTCATGAAACCTCCGTTTGAGCCTCTTGCCACAACTTCGCTCAAATTACTTACCTGGAAGGTGCTTTTCCTCATTGCCATCACCTCTGCCAGGAGGGTTAGTGAGCTGCATGCACTGGTCGCCGATCCACCATTCACTGTTTTTCACCATGACAAGGTGGTTCTGCGTACCCATCCCAAATTCCTTCCCAAGGTGGTCTCAGCTTTTCACCTCAACCAGTCCATTGTGTTGCCCGTCTTTTTCCCTAAACCCCATTCTCATCCTGGGGAACAGGCGCTGCACACGCTGGATTGTAAGCGTGCCCTTGCCTACTACCTTGACCGTACCAGGGCTCACCGCTCATCTCCTCAGCTCTTTTTGTCCTTCGACCCTAACCGTCTAGGTCGGCCTGTCTCCAAACGGACGCTTTCCAATTGGCTTGCTGCCTGTATTGCGTTCTGCTATGCTCGGGCCGGTCTCTCACTGGAAGGTGCTGTCACGGCCCACAGAGTCCGAGCTATGGCTGCGTCTGTGGCTTTCCTCCGTTCCACGCCCATCGAGGAAATCTGCAAGACGGCCACTTGGTCCTCAGTTCACACGTTCACTACTCACTACTGTCTGGATGCCTTCTCCAGACGGGATGGACACTTCGGCCAATCTGTGTTACAAAATTTATTTTCCTAATGGCCAACCATCCCTCCTCCCTCTTTGTTAGCTTGGAGGTCACCCATGCGTAAAGAATATGCTGCCTGCTTGTCCTGGGATAAAGCACAGTTACTTACCGTAACAGGTGTTATCCAGGGACAGCAGGCAGATATTCTTACGTCCCACCCTCCTCCCCGGGTTGGCTTCTTAGCTGGCTTATCCTAACTGGGGACCATGCTCTCCTCCGTCGGGCGGGAAGGCACTCGCGCACGCGCGGTGCGGCCAACTAGAACTTTCTAGTTAAAAAGGTCCGTACCGAGGGCTCCGTCGGTGACGTCACCCATGCGTAAAGAATATCTGCCTGCTGTCCCTGGATAACACCTGTTACGGTAAGTAACTGTGCTTTACAGGCCAGTAAGTCGACTTCTGTGGTAAGCAAATTAATGGAAACACTTTTAAAACAGAGAATGATGACATTTCTGGAATCCTGTGGATTACAAGACCGGAGGCAACATGGATTCACTAGAGTTAGGTCTTGTCAGACAAATCTGATCAATTTCTTTGACTGGGTGATCAGAGAATTGGATAGAGAGAATGCACTAGATGTGGTGTGTTTAAATTTTAGCAGTCTTTGACAGTGTTCTTCCATAAAGGTGGTAGATGCATGAAACAGTCTCCCAGAAGAGGTGATTTGAGACAGAGACTGTGTCTGAATTCAAGACAGTCTAGGATAGTCACGTGGGATCTCTTAGAGAGAGGAAGAGATAATGGTTACTCTGGATGGGCCATTTGGCCTTTATCTGCCTGATGTTTCTATCCTTTTTTCATAACCTTTTGAACATGCTGGCTGTTGTCTGGGCTTCCAAGATGGAACTTTTAAATCGTTTCCATGCCTGACATTGAATAGCTGCAGTCATTTCCTAGTGTCTTCACTCCCAGTTATTTCAAATTGATTGTGTTATGAAAACTACTACTATTTATCATTTATATAGCACTGAAAAGCAAATGCAGTGCTGTACATTTAATAAGTATGAGGAAAGCCAGTAATATCAATCTCTTGAAGCCTATCCAGTAAGAGAATGATCAAATAAGAGTAAAAGTACAGATTCATCTTGATTGAGTTATCTGGATTTTAGTGGCAAGTTCTAAGAACGCTGTTTCACTACTATGTGACTTCTGAAAGTCAGTCTGATGTTGGTGTAGCACATTATATTATTCCTAGAACATATGAAGTTGTTCAGCTACTAACTGTTCTAATATTTTAGAAATAAGAGGAGGGGGGATTAATCTTGGAGGAGATAATTCTGTGGTACAGGATGGGTTCTGCAAGGTCATGTTTCCTGGCTTGCAAGTGATGCTGTTGGTTCTTGAACTTCAGAGGTTTGAATTAGGAATGCGAGACTTTTGCCTGACAGGTGAGGATGCTTCTGCAGTCTATGGCTATGCTGTGGCTTAGGGATGAATGTCATAGCTTGGGTTGAGTTGCTCTAGGAGGAGCTCTGATCATGTGTGCCAGAGGAGGAGTCCTCGCTGGTTCTGAGAAAACTTCAAGGGAAGAAGCCGAGTGCTAGGATGATCAGCCCCACAGTGGGAGAGTCAGTTGATGTCGGTGGCTTGTGAGAGCAGAATAGAGAAAAAAGGAGGCTCAGGGGAGATATGATAGAGACCTTCAAGATCATGAGGGGCATAGAGAGGGTGGATAGGGACAGATTCTTCAGACTGAAGGGGACAACAAGTACGAGGGGGCATTCGGAGAAACTGAAGGGAGATAGGTTCAAAACAAATGCAAGGAAGTTTTTTTTCACCCAAAGGGTCGTGGACACTTGGAATGCGCTACCGGAGGAAGTGATCAGGCAGAGTACGGTACAGGGATTCAAACAGGGATTGGACGGATTCCTGAGGCATAAAGGGATCGTGGGATACTGAGGGAGGAGCTGGGATGTAACACAAGTATAGAAAGCTAACCAGGTAATAAGTATAGAAACCCTACCAGGTCGTGCATGTGCAAGACCGGAGGGTTAGGACATCGATGGGAAGAAAGGACTTCAATGAGAAACCAAGGTGGCAAGGGAGCCCCTTCTGGTGATTCAGACGGGTCGTGACCTGTTTGGGCCGCCGCGGGAGCGGACTGCTGGGCAGGATGGACCTATGGTCTGACCCGGCGGAGGCGCTGCTTATGTTCTTATGTTCTCTAATACCTCCATGTTGATGCAGGTAGGGAACCCAACCATTAGGCTATCTTGTGGCCTTAGAGAAGTGTTTGTCACATTCCATGGCTTCAGTGGACATGAAGCTGTGGTAGTCTGGACCCATAGGTGTGTTGGTGAGCCTTCAGAGTGGCTATCTTTGCTGGCTGGTGGTGTGCCTTTGATAAACAGCAGATCCCATGGCTACTGTTGGGAGTGGTAGTCTGGCAGTTTAGACAGGTTTGTCCCACTATTCTTGGGGGCTGGGGAGAAGCCCCTTTGGTCAGCCTTTGTGGAGTGTCTTCCACAGTAGAAGTTCTTCCACATGCCTTCTACTTTGTGGAGAGCTGTTGGAAATATCTGGTAGGTTCAGAAAAAGAAAACATTGAGAGACATAAGGAGCTGCACCAGGAACCCTAGATTTTTCTTGGCTCTAGAGAGCAAATCAATTTGAGGATTAGTCTGACAGTTGTACACATGGCTGCATGATCTGGTTTATCAACAGAGATTACAAGTTATTTCCAGTCAGACCCTTTGTTGAATGTACTTTCGATAACCGTAAAATTATAACAAGCCTAATAATAAGAAGTTTTATATGCTGCCTTTCTCTTTGTAATGCCCTGTTGTCTCTTATTCCTGTGCAGAGTTTTTTGATTGCTCTGCAGTTCCTGGGACCCATTTGTTAAAGTTCTCAGCTGGTGCTACTCCAATAAATGAAGCCCTGAAATCAGCAGGAAGTGAGGAGCAAAGAGGCAGAACCCACTTCAGTGTATCCACAGGAGAAGGTCAGGCTTGCTGCATTGTGCTTTCTCTCCATCCATCTCCAGATCGTGTAGCTCAACTACCCACCCTTGACAGTTACCCATCTTCAGTCTCTCGTGTTCTAGGTCCCCCTGCTGCTCTGCTTATTCCTCCCACCTTGTTCACTAATTTATTCTGTTCTGTGAGTCCCCATTTTCGGTGAGCCTCTGCCGTTCCTCCCCTTGTTCCTATTCTTGTGGTTAATTGATTGCTTTTCCCCTCCTTGCTAAGTGATGCTTTTTTTCTCTTTGATTCCCCCACTACTTTCAACATTTTCTTGCCTTCTTCTGACAGGTGCCCTCGCTTACCAACTGAGGAATGAGCTCTTCACCTTTTGTAAGACAGGGGCTACCATTTCATTGCAATGTCTACTGCAACCACTGCTCCTTGGCGCACCAGAGTCTGAAGAGAGGCCGGGTGCACCTGTCCATGCTGAGCCTGTTCATATAGCTGGAAAGATGGCAGATGAGTGTGTACTTTGGACAGATCTTCTAAGACCTGATTTTGGTAATGCCCTGAGGGAGCAGCAAGAGCCTAAGTTCTGTACCTCAAGCGAGAGGTCAGATGAACAGGAAGCACCTGTTCTCCGTGCTCTAATAAATGAACGGGTCGAGAGTACAGGGTTTACCCTTCTACATGTGGCAGCAGCTGCAGGGCAAAGCAGCATTGTGCACATTCTCATGGATGCAGGCTGGGATCCTGCAGTCAGGTAAGTAATGAGGGAAGGGAAGAGGGACTTAAGCATACAGACATACAACGAGAGTGTAGGGATATGTAGTACATGGGAGAGGCACGGTGGAAGTGACAAGGAACTCAAACATGGGGAAAGCATTGTGGGGACCAGGCACTTGGCCTAAGATGCATTAAATCTCCTTCTCCTGTGGTTTTATTTTTCTTCTTTCTGTGGATTGAACCCCGTTCACCATGGATTATCCTTGCAGAGATGATGCAGGGCAAACACCGTACTTAGTCTCTGCTGACAAAAGGACCAGGAATGTTTTTCGGAAGTACCAGGCTGATAATCCAGAGAAGTTTGATTACAGCAAATCACAGGTGAGGGGAGGGAGAGTGAGCAGAGCTTAACTTTTCCTAAGAACATAAGAGCTACCAGACTGGGAGAGACCACAGGTCTATCAAGCCCAATATCCTGTTTCCAACAGTGGCCAACCCAAGTCCCAAGTACCTGGCAAGATCCCAAAGAGTAAAACAGATTTTATGCCACTTATCCTAGGAATAAGCAGTGGATTGCTCCACATTAGGGTGGTTCAAAAAAATCAAGCTCATGGGACATGACCTCCACAAGACTATTTTTGTTTTCTGTCTGCCACTGTTAATTGTACCAAATTATAAGCCTTTTGGTGAATATTTCAAGGTTGCTCAATGATTTTTAATTTAGTACATAAAATGCAAGTACAGAATTTATATTTTCCATCTAAACCTGAATGCGCATGGAAAGTTGTTAACAAGCATGCAGTTATTTACAGCTGAAAATAGGCTTGTTGCCTAATGATTTATTATGCATTTCTCAGTGTTCAGTGATGACTGGTAACTAATGTCGCCATTCCACACTAAATACCAAATGTTTAGGTGCGAATGCTGAACGATGGTCCTATATTCAGTCACTATTTATTAGTGTGGCTTTGGAGCAAGTTGGATAGGTCTTTCTGTGAGCTCTCCAGAGCATCCAGGTGGTTTACAAAATTAGGGGGAAAAGGAAAGGAACTGTTCATGCGAGAGAATGAAAAAAAATTCCAGTTTCGCCTCATCTGACAAAACCTGTTTCACAAGTCAGACCAAAATATCTTAAGAAGGGAATGAAATTTCAAATAAGAATTTTCTGAACATGAGCCCAATGGGAGGGAGTTCATAGCATAGGTACAAATGGAAAGAAGTTTGATTAGGTGGACTAAGGGGGTGGTTAATTGATGAGCAGTTGCTGATCGGAGTGAGCGTAGTCTCTAGGGGACTGAAGGAGATCCTGAATTCAAGGTTTTGAAGGCCGGAGTTAACAGTTTGTGATCTATATGTTCTTTGATGGGAAGTCAATGTCATGGTTAAATCTTTTGGCATGTACGAGTAAACAATGCTTGGCAACAAGGCGAAGCAGGAGCTGCTTCTGCTTTGTGAGTCTTGAATTATACTGCTGGATTAAGGCAATTGGTCTTTCAATGGAGTCATTGACTACCATGATTGATGATGCCAGCTGCTTCAAATACTGGTAGTTTGGACCCTCTCTCCATTTTGCAGGATCTTAAACCAGAAATTGTTGAGCCTTTTCTTGTCCATTTGTGTCAAGAAAAAGAAGAAGACATAAATTGATACTTCTTTAGCACTCTCCAGACCAGTAGTGGTTAATCTTTATGAATGGGTATATATCCAATCATGACCAGCAGGTGGAGACTGAAAACAAAACTGTGGAATAGTACATAAGATATCCCCTTCTCTATTCTTATCAGGCTACTTCAGTCTCCAGCAGGAGTTGAGTGAGCTGTACCCATCTCCCTTGGTAAGGCTGTTGGAATTTGTTTAGGGGGTTTCTAGTCCCTGTTTTAGGCCGGACAGAGCTTGGGCGGGCCCTGTTTGGGGGTCCGTCCGACCTCGGGGGGTGTCAAACCCGGCGGGTCTCGAGAGGGGTCCCTCCCCCCACTTCCTCTACCTCCCCACATTTTTTTAGCCTCAGCAGTCAGCCTTGCCCCCTAAATCAAGCAAGGCCTACTGCTTCGAGAGCCTATGGAGTCTATTCTGTTAAAAAAAACTAAATCCTGAGGTAGTGCCGGTCTGCCTCCCTGTCAATTTACTGTATTTTACTGTATTTTTGCACTAACCGGCACTTTTCTTCTAGCTATGTCACGTATGGAGCAATTGTGCCCTTCTCAGGGGGAGTGGGACACAATTTGGTCCAGCCGCAGGACACTTGCGGCCAGCCTGAACTCAGCGGTTTGGGCCGGTGAGGTGGTGGAGCTCCGTCGACAGCAACTGAAGGCGTCAAGAGCTCCCTGGCCTTAGTGCCTCGCGAGCCGGCTGAAGGCATTGAGGCAGCCCAGTCTTCTTTCACTGCCCCCGGAGGGATTCCCCGAACCGCTGACGGTAGGGGAAAAAGGATTCCCTCCCAGCTGATTTTTCAACAGCTGATGCCGGCTTGCCTGCTTTAGCGTCTGGGACAGTTTAGGTTTCCCAGCCGGGGTTATTTTTGGTGGGATCTTCACCATTTTGACACTGTTCCTTCCATTTTGTCTGAAACCTCAGGTGACCTTCCCCTTGTCTTGCAAACATAGGGGCAGGTTTCAGCAGGGACCCCTGCTGGGGCAGGGAGTCCCTGGGGACCCCCGGGGTTTTTTTCTCCTGATTTAATTTGCGCCCAGGGGATTTCAGGGGTGGTTTCCTTCCGCACCCCCTGTGGCTTTGCCTCCCTCTTTTCATTTGGCGTCCCCTCTTCCTCCTCCCTCATCCAAGCACCCGTGGGGGAAGGGACTTGGATTGCGGATTGGTGGTCGGAGGAGCGTGTTGGCATGGATGAGGACCTGGCCGCTTTGGCGGATTTCCAGGATCCTCTAGAGGACACATCTGCTGGCAGCGGGGCGTCAGATTTTCCATCTTCTGGCGCAGAGGCGTCCGTGGTGTTCATTTTATTCAGAGGGATGCGCTTTTAGACCTGATTTAGCAGGTCTCCTCGGTGCTGCATTTTTGAAGTTGCGCTACTGGAGACCCCGCATATGGGGGCCCCTCTACTTCAGGGTGTCTGTCCTGTTTCCCACTCTTTTCCTGTGCATCAGGATTTTCGGGATATCGTGCTGGTGCTGTGGAATACGCCAGGGGCGCTGTTTCGGTTGGCACACGCCTTGGCTACCTTAATTTCTCCAGTGGTGGATGCGGTAGTCTTTGCGATTGCTAAGCGGCATACCGTGCCTGTTGAGGACGGTTCTGCCCTTAGGGTCTTTGAGAAGCGTACGTTAGAGACACTTCTTAAGCAGAATTTTGATGTCTCTGCCTTGGGGGTCCAGGCGGCTATTTGTGTGAGGCTGGTGGCTCACACCGTGTTTCGGTGGTCTGAGCGTGCCCTGGATCGTGAATCTGATGACTGGTCTTTAGTGGATCAGGAGGTGACGAAGATTGAGATGGCTGCCTCGTTCCTCTCGGATGCTCTTTATGACTTGGTGCAGCTTCACGCTTGGTCGGCGGTTGCCGCGTCCAAAACTGAACTTCGAAAATTTCCCTTTCGGGGGTCGTTTTTGTTTGGAGAGGACTTAGATAAGTTGGTTCAGAGTCTGAAGGCCTCTAAGGTGCCCCGTCTGCCTGAGTCCCCCCGCCAGTTCCCCTGCTGCCCGTCATGCAAGATGGCTCTTTGCTAGCACCCCCTTTGGTTCCAGTGGGTGCCTGGCTGCGCAACTTGTTTCCCAAGTGGGCCGAGATCACGTCTGATCAGTGGGTCCTGGAGGTGGTGCGGGACAGTTATGCTTTGGAGTTTGCCCATTCTCTGCCAGATCTTATATAGCCTCTCCATGACAGGCGGCATGGGAGACACTAGCTTTTCGCCAGACCCTTCAGCGCTTGCGAGATCTCAAAGCAGTTCAGTGTCCCTTCAGGTGTGCGGCACTGGCTGGTACGCCATTTCCTTTGTGGGGCCCAAGAAGGAGGGGGCCTTTCAGCCCATCCTCGATTTAAATAGGGGTCAACAGAGTTCTCAGAATTCTCTTTTTTCGCATGAACACACTGCAGTCTGTCCTGGCGGTTCAGCTGGGGGAGTTCCTGACTTCTCTTGCTCTGACGGAGGCCTACTTGCATGTTTCCATTCGGGCCTCTCATTGATCATGCGATCTTGGTTCAGCACTATCAGTTCTGTGTGCTTCTCTTTGGCCTGACCATGACTCCCCGGACGTTCACCAAGGTGAGGGTGGTCATCGCGGTGGCATTGCAGTCGGAGGGCATTCTAGTGCACCCCTACCTGGACGACTGGTTGATTTGGGTGAAGTCATTGCAGGAGAGCACCCGGGTTACAGCTCGGGTGGTGGAGTTTCTCCAGTTGCTGGGCTGGGTGGTCAACCTTTCCAAGAGTCGGTTTGTCCCAGTTAAGCGTCTGGAGTACCTTGGGGTTCTGTTCGATACCTCCTTGGTCTTCCTTCCAGAGGCCCAGGTTAGCAAATTGCAATCTCAGATTCGCCTCCTTATGGCATCCCGGTGTCCTCGGTTGCAGGATTTCCTCCAAGTCTTGGGGTGATGGCGGCATCCCTGAACGTGGTGAGGTGGACACGGGCCGATATGTGTCCTCTTCAGTATGCTCTGCTCCGGAGGTGGTTGCCCCGCACTCTTCGTTGGTGGCTTCAGACCTCTAATCAGGTTCAGGGGGATCTACCGCAGTGGACAATGCTTCTTACGGATGCCAGTCTCCTCAGTTGGGGGGCTCAGTGTCTAGGTCACTCAGCTCAGGGCACCTGGTCCATGGAGGAGGCGTCCTGGTCGATCAATGTGTTTGTAACCTGAGCCATCCATCTGACGCTGTTAGCCTTCCACTCCCTTTTAATGGGCAAGTTGGTCAGAGTTCTGTCAGACAATTCCACAGTGGTGGCTTATATCACTCGTCAGGGAGGTACCAAGAGCACTCAGGTGGCGCAGGAGGCGGCTCGGCTCAGGCTTTGGGCGGAGTCTCATCTTCTGGACCTCTCGGCCTCTCACTTAGCCGGGGTGGAGAATGTTCAGGCAGACTTTCTCATTCATCACATCTTAGATCCCAGAGAGTGGTGTCTCAGCCCCGTGGCCTTTCAGTTGATAGTGCAGGCTTGGGGTCAGCCCCTGATGGACCTGATGACCACAAGTGGCAATGCCAAAGTGCCCCTCTTCTTCAATCATCACAGGGATGGTCTGGCCGAGGGTCTGGATGCTCTGGTTCAACCATGGCCAACAGAGGGGCTGTTGTAAGTGTTCCCTCCGTGGCCATTAGTGGGCAGAGTTCTTCTCTGCATTGTTCGCCATCTGGGTCTAGCGGTCGTGGTGGCTCTGGATTGGCCTCAACGTCCGTGGTACGCGGATCCTCTTCCTCTGCCTCTCTTGGACGACCTTCTGACGCAGGGTCCCATTCCCATGTTCAACCGTCTCCCTTCTGGCTTACGGCTTGGCTCTTGAAAGGGGTCACCTAGATAAGAAGGGGTATTCAGATAAGGTGATCTCTACTCTCTTGGGGTCCCGGCGGCTTTCTGCCTACCATCCTAGAGTTCTTGCAAGATGGCCTGGATAGAGGACTGGCTTGGTCTTCTCTCCAGGTTTGGCTTGCGGCCTTGTCAGCCTTTCGTGGGTTAGTGAAAGGTCAGCATTTGACTGCCATTCCTGATGTGATTAGCTTTTTGCGGGTGGTCAAGTTGATCAGGCCTCCCATGCTGGCCCTCTGTTCCATTTTGGGGATCTCATTCTGGTGCGCCTGCCTTTTGAACCGTTGGACGGCTGCTCTTTGAAGGATCTTACTCTGAAGGCTGTCTTTTTGGTGGCCATTGCTTCAGCTAGGCGTGTTTCTGAGCTGCAGGCTTTCTCTTGTAGGGCTCCCTTCTTGGAGTTTTCTAGGGAGCAAATTGTCTTGAGGCCTGTTCTTCCTTTCTGCCAAAAGTAGTTTCTCCTTTTAATGTCAATCAATCTGTAGTCCTCCTGGTGTTGGGTAGTCGGGAGGGCTCTTCTGAGCATAGACAGCTGCACACGTTGGATGTGTGTCGGGTCCTTCGCTCTTATGTGCAGCGGACCAGGAGATCAGGAAATCAGATCATCTCTTTGTCCTTCTAGCGGGTCTTCGTAGGGGGGCTGGCGCCTCTAAGGCTACTATTGCATGCTGGGTCACGGAGACTATTGCTCCCGCTTATCTTCTGAGGCAGAAGCCTGTTCTGGAATTTCTCAAGGCTCATTCCACTCGGGGTCAGGCAGCTTCTTGGGCTGAGTCTTCGCTCGGGTCTCCAGTGGACATTTGTGCTGGGTCCGCTTGGAAACAGTGATCAACTTTGAGCTGAAACCTGAAGTGATGTCGCAAAAGAAAGCTACTGTAGAGGCATTTAATTTTCAAAAGAGTGACTATGATAAAATGAGGAAAATGGTTAAAAAGAAGCTAAAAGGATCAGTTGCAAAGGTTAGGACTGTAAACCAGGCGTGCATGTTATTTTAAAATACCATCGTGGAGGCCCAGACCAGATGTATTCCACGTATTAGCAAAGCTGAAAAGAAGAGGAAACGAGAGCTGGCATGATTAAAAGATGAAGTGAAAGAGGCTATCAAAGCCAAAAAAAAATCATCCTTTAAAGAATGAAAAAAGGATCTGATTGAAGAAAATAAGAAGAGACACAAGCACTGGTAGTTTGATGCAAAGCATTGATAAAGAAAGCTAAGAGAGAATATGAAGAAAAACTTGCAAAAGAGGCAAAAACTCAATTATTTTAGTACATCAGAAGCAGAAAACCTGTGAGGGAATTCTTGGGACCGTTGGAAGATCAAAAAGCAAAAGGGGCGCTCAGGGAGTAGCGGAGAGTCTGAATAAATTATTTGCTTCGGTCTTTATGAAAGAAAATGTAAGAGATCCACCTGAACCAGAAATAGTTTTCAAGTGTGATGATGCGGAACTGAAAGAAATCTCAGTGAATCTGGAAGATGTACTAAAATCGACAAGTTAAAAAGTGATTAATCGCCAGGACCGGATGGTATACATCCCAGGGTACAAAAAGAACTCAAACATGAAATTGCTGACCTGCTGTTGGTGACCTGTACCCTGTCACAAAAATTGTCTGTAGTACCTGAAGATTGGAGGGTGGCGAATGTTATGCCAATTTTTAAAAAGGGTTCCAGGGGAGATCCAGGAAATTACAGACCGGTAACCTGACTTGATTGCTGGGTAAAATGGTCTAAACAATTATAAAAAATAAAATTGTGGAACACGTAAACAAACATGATTTAATGAGACAGCATGGGTTCAGCCAAGGGAAATCTTGCCTCACCAATTTGCTTGACTTTTTGAAGGTGTGAATAAACATGTGGATAAAGGTGAGCTGGTTGATGTAGTGTATCTAGATTTTCAGAAAGCTTTTGATAAAGTTCCTCATGAGAGGCTCCTGAGAAAATTAGAGTCATGGAATAGGTGGCAAAGTTCAGTTGTGGATTAGGAATTGGTTATCAGATAGAAAACAGAGGTCATTTTTCTCAATGGAGGAGAGTAAACAGTGGAGTGCTGCAGGGGTCTGTACTGGGACCGGTGCTATTTAACTTATTTATAAATGATCTGGAAATTGGAACGACGAGTGAGGTGATTAAATTTGCAGATGCCACTAAACTGTTCAAAGTTGTTAAAACTCATGCGGATTGTGAAAAATTGCAGGTGGACCTTAGGAAATTGGAAGACTGGGCATCCAAGTGGCAGATGAAATTTAATACGGACAAATGCAAAGTGATGCACATTGGGAAGAATTACCCAAATCACAGTTACCGGATGCTAGGATCCACCTTGGGGTTAGCACCCAAGAAAAGGATCTGGGTGTCATTGTAGACAATACAATGAAACCTTCCACCAAATGTGTGGCGGCAACCAATAAAGCAAACAAAATGCTAGGAATTATTAAAAAAGGGATGGTTAACAGGACTAAGAATGTTATAATGCCCCTGTATTACTCCATTGTGCGACCATATCTGCAGTATTGCATTCAGTTCTGGTCTCCTTATCTCAAGAAAGATATAGTGGTGCTAGAAATGGTTCAAAGAAGAGCAACCAAGATGATAAAGGGGATGGAACTCCTCTCGTATGAGGAAAGACTAAAATGGTTAGGGCTCTTCAGCTTGGAAAAGAGATGGCTGAGGGGAGATAGGATTGAAGTCTACAAAACCCTGACTGGAGTAGAACGGGTACAAGTGGATTGATTTCTCACTCTGTCAAAAATTACAGAGACTAGGGGACACTTGATGAAGTTACAGGGAAATTTTTTTTCACTCGGAGAATAGTTGAGCTCTGGAACATATTGCCAGAGGTAGTGGTAAGAGCGGATAGTGAAGCTGGTTTTAAGAAAAGTTTGGATGATTTCCTGGAGGAAAGTCCATAGTCTGTTATTAAGACATGAGGGAAGCCACTGCTTGCCCAGGATCAGTAGCATGGAATGTTGCTACTCCTTGGGCTTTGGCCAAGTACTACGGTCTATTGGGCTTGATGGACCATTGGTCTGACCCAGTAAGGCTATTCTTATGTTCCTATATGCCTGAAACTTTTTTTCCCATTTGTGCTTTTACCAGACATGTCTCTTGCAGCTTCTTTTAGTTTCGTCTGGTATTCTTTTCTGTGGTGGTCAAGTTTTTTCTATGTATTTTACAAATGCCAACTCTTTTGCCTTTATTTTTTCTGCCACTTGTTTGGAAAACCATATTTGTTTCCTTTTTCTCTTTCTTTTATATTCCTCCTACCAAGATGTGAGAGTTGTGGGTTCAAACCTTGCACTGCTCTTTGTGACCCTGGGCAAGTCACTTAATCCCCAGGTACATTAGTTAGATTGGGAGCTCTCCTGGGAGAACAGTATAGAAAATTAAATAAATAAAAGGTTGGTAGAGATTTTTATTGCACCTTTCAGCCAGGTCTATAAAATACTCAACATAATATTTTATAGACCGCTCTCATATCTTCCTTGAGCTGTTTCTTCTCCAGCTGCTGTAGCCTTTCGTCATAGGATTCTGGCAGTCCTCTCTCTCACGGTTTTACTCTCTTTCAGATTCCTGAGCCACTAACGGCTGAGATTGAAACCAAGAAATTGGAGAAGAGACGTGCACAGAAGACACAAAGGAGACAGCGGGAGAAGGAAGAGAAAGAGAGACATAAGCAGGAGGAAGCAGAGGTTACAGAGAAGATCAGGTTTGCAGCCCTGAGTGACAGGGAGAAGGTGAGAAGACCACGCTTGCCCCTGCTGTGTTTTCCTAGGAACGGCTGGATGGGATAGTGGACTCTAATAAGGACCAATAATATGTATTAAGGGAACAAATATTTCTGTACCTCTGAACTATACTTCTAAAATCATCCTGTTTATTTAACCTTTACCCTTCATCGTCTTATACAATCCTCCAGATCAAACTATTGCACATAACATTTCCAATTTCTTTTATAATTATTTCTTTACAAAATGTTAAGCAATCATGAAAACAATGTATCACTTCTTTCAATCCGCTTAATAATTCTAAATGTCTTGACTTTTTTTGATTGGGTCCTTGTTGTGTTCTGGTTATTTAATTTCCAAAAACAGCCTGATGAATGTATTATTTGGTCAGAAATTCGACGTATCCATCAGTAGCAATCTACTGCTCTATCTAAATCTCTTGCCCTCCTCTTTCTTCAGGAGGAGGATTACATCTGAAAATAGACAATTAAATTGTGACCTTGACTTTTCACGTGTAATGAATCTTGTGATTAGTTATTTGAGGAGGGCAAGAGATTTAGATAGTTAGGCATTCATGTCGAATTTGTGACCAACTAATATATAACCAGAACACAACAAGGACCCAGTCAAAAAAAGTCAGGACATTTAGAATTATTAAGGGAATTAAAAGAAGTAAAGTGGCCCATTATTTTCATGATTGCTTAACATTTTGTACAGAAATAATTAAAGAAATTGGAAATGTTATGTGCAATGGTTTGTTCTGGAGGATTGTATAACAATGAAAAGTTCATGAATGTGAAGGATAAAGGTTAAATAAAAAGGATGAATATTAAGTTAAAGATAACAGTTAAATGAGGGAATACAGGAGAAGTCCACCCCTTTGAGCAAGGTTGGAGTGGTGGTCTCCCCACCTGGCTGATTTTGCTGCATACCCAAGTAACTGGTACCGTGTTGTCAGGAAGAGACTTGCCCTATAGTGCATTCCTTTGGTGGTTTATTTTCTGGTTCTCTTTCCCTCCAGAGAGCTCTGGCTGCTGAGCGGAGATTTGCTGAGCAATTATCCAGCGAAGGAACACCAGTCACCAACATCAAGTACGTGCTGCATTCAGAGCGGAGGTGGGGGTGGCCCCCATAGGAAGCTAGCACCAAATTTGGGATGCAGGTTTAGATTGTGTGAAAGGTGGCTTATGAAATAGCTGGAGAAGGGGGAGGGGGAGTCCATACAGCAGGTGCTAAGGAATCGGCTGGAAGTCACATGATCTTAGATGGCACCACTTTGAATTTATAGTGTTAGGAGTCAGTACTGTCACAGAGCCAAACCAGGCTTCCTTTTAATTAAAAGCAAAGAAATTTCCATTCAAAAGGAACCAATGTGTTTAAAATTTACAGCAATTTCTCTCCTTCAATACCAAGCAAATGTTCAGCGTCAGAAGATCCTAAGAGAATCAGATAGCGCAGTCATTTTTAGTTATGTCATGTTTTCTGTTTCACCTTTCTGAGCTCTAGTGTAGATACCTTCAAAGTAATTAAGCACATGAGTGCAAAAAAATTACAAACTAAAAACAAATTATCATTAAACCACTCCTTCAAACAACACTAACATCTAGCAAAATGAATAAATTGAGAGCTAAACCAAAAGAAAAATATAAAACTTATTCCCAAGCAGGTAAAAAACACACACTCGTAAACCATGTTCAAGCCGTGAAGAGAATTTTAGCAGCCGTATGGTGGCAGGAGCTACTATTCCAACACTTAAAGCCCTGTCCTGGCCTCCTCTTTCAGAAGTTATTGAGATGGAAACCCTTCCACTTTCAAAGGCATAGCTATTTTCTACCCTTCTGTCTTGACTGGGACGAGCAGAATTCATGCTCTCACTTCAGTTCCAGTTGGCATCATAGCCAAAACCAGGTCAGAGATCATAGCTTCAGGACCTGAATTGGGAGGCAAAACATTTTTGCTAACTGATGGCTCCTTATAATCTCAGTGGTGGGTTTATTGGATGTTCCTCTTAATTGCCCACTGATTTGAAAAATCAAGCTCCCAGCTCAAGAAATAACTGTTAAAGGAACTCTTCCCTCTTGAAAGCGAATGTAGTAAGGTAAGAGGGCAGGGATTTTTTTTTTTCAAAGTTCCCTGGTCTGCTCTTACTACTATTTATCATTTCTATAGTGCTGAATGGCGTACGCAGCGCTATACATTTAAGATGTAATAAACAGTCCCTGCTCAGAAGAGCTTACAATCTAATTTGGACAGACAGGACAAATAGGGGTTGGGGAGTTTCTTGCAGAGTGATTGACATAAGTATCTTTGGTGCGTGGCAGTTAAGATGAAAGCAGCCTCAAAAAAGTAAGCTTTTATCTTGGATTTAAAAACTGAGAGACGGAGCCTGATGTAATAACTCAGGCATAATTACTGATTCAGGCATACAGTGCAGCAAGATAGAAGGGACAGAGTCTGGCATTGGCAGTGGAGGAGAAGGGTATGGAGGAACATTTCAGAGGGAGAGCTTAGAGGAAGATAAGCAAGGAGAGATATTGAAGGGCTGCAGAGTGAATGTACTTGTAAGTTAGTAAAAAGAGTTCAAACTGTATTCAGAAAGGGATGGGGAGCCAGTAAAGTGATTTGAGGAGGGGTATAATGCGAGTATGGTAGCTCTCGTGGAATATAAGTTGTGCAGCAGAATTTTGAACAAAGAAGAACTGGTTAGGGCTTTTCAGCTTGGAAAAGAGACGGCTGAGGGGAGATATGAATGAAGTTTACAAAATCCTGAGTGGAGAAGAACGGGTACAAGTGGATCGATTTTTCACTACATCAAAAATTACAAAAACTAGGGGACACTCGAAGTTACAGGGTAGTGCTCTTAAAACCAATAGGAGGAATTTTTTTTCACTCAGACAATAGTTAAGCTCTGGAACATGTTGCCAGAGGATATGATAAGAGCGAATGGCGTAGCTGGTTTTAAGAAAGGTTTGGACAAGTTCCTGGAGGAAAAGTCCATAGTCTGTTATTGAGAAAGACATGGGGGAAGCTACTGCTTGCCCTGTATTGGTAGCATGGATTATTGCTACACCTTGGGTTTTGGCCAGATATTAGGGACCTGGATTGGCCACCGTGAGAATGGGCTATTGGGCTTGATGGACCATTGGTCTGACCCAGTAAGACTATTCTTATGTTCTTATGAAGGGGAGAGAGATGGTTGAGTTGAAGACCTGAGAGAAGCAAGTTACAGTAATCCAAGTGAGAAATAATGAGTGTGGATAAGGGTTTTGGTAGTGTGTATGGAAAGGAGATGGTAGATTTTGGTAATATTATTCTAGAGGAAGAAGCAACAGGCTTTAGTGGTTTGTATGGATCTGAGCGGCGAAGTAGAGAGACAGGAGTTGAAGATGACCCCAAAGTTATGAGCTGACAAGACAGGGAGAAGGAGAGTATTGTCCACTGAAATAGAGACTAGTGAGTTGGGTTTGGTGAAAAGATAAGGAGCTCGGTCTTAGCCATATTCAGTTTTAGATGATGGTGAGACATCAGGCAACAATGCTGCAGGTAGGCTGAGACTCGGACCTGGATTCCTGTAGAGATATCTAGTGTGGAAAGGTAGATCTGAAAGTCATCGACATAGAGGTAATTCTGAAAACCATGGGAGATCAGTGCACCAAGGGAGTGGGTATAGATGATGGAGAAAAGGAGAAGTCCTAAGACAGAGGCTTGGGGAACACTGATTAATAGTGGGATGTCAGTAGAGGAGGATCCACCATTGCATACACTGAATGTGTGATGGGAGAGAGAGGAAGAAAACAGACCCCTGGAATCCTAGTGAGGACAGCGTGTCAAGGAGTAGGTAGTGATCAGCAGTGTTTAGATAGTCATTAGATGGTCATTATTCAAACAAGAGAATTCTATTCCATTCTAGACTTAAGGGCCCTGAACAGATATCTAATGAAACAGAAATTCAGGATCATTTCTCTAGGTTTCCTAATTCTGCTTCTCCAAAAATGGGACTGACTGTGTTCTCTAGAATTTGAAGGATGTTTATACCCATGTATGGTACTGGTGGGAATAGAGAATGACATGGGGATTGTCCCCATCCCATCCCCCGCGAGTTGCTGTCCCTGCCCCATTCCTGCCTTAACCGCACAAACCTCGAACACTTTTGATTTTAAAGTGTTTGAGGCTTATCTGCACAAGCATGAGCTTGTAGGAATGGGACAGGGATAGGAATATGAGTTCCAACAGGGACGGGGAAAACTATCGCTGTGTCATAGATGTAGCAGACTGAAAGTGCTCCTGTCTCCCTCTCTATCTTGATACATCAAAAGAAGGGGCAGAAATATAGTGCACTTCCAGTCAAGTGTTGGAGATACTACGGTTCATCAGAAACTAGCCCAAATTGCATCTGAGCCCTTCACAGAAGCCCTAGATCAATCATCAACCTTTCTTCTACAGCAAAGGGTTAATGTGTTAATATCCATAGTGGAACTATTCTAACAAGTCAACAGGGCCACATGACATCGACGTGTAACACATCACATTTCAATTTGAAACAAACCCAAAGAACATTATCCACACAGTCAACTGGGGATCTGAGATCTGCACTCCTCTCCTGGATGACAATGTGGCAAAAAGTATCCTCTTCCCAGTTCCACAGATTCAGCTGGGCTGGGGTGCTCATGTACATTGGTTTCATACATGGAACAATTTCATCAGCTAAATTTCCTGATGCTCAGGATGGTACGTACTCTCAACAATCAAGAAAGAACTGTTTCCTATATCCTGTGTAAGGAATTCAAAATGTGGAACTGAATCATTTTTAAACAAATGACTCTCAGGGTCTCATATCCAGCAGGCAAAGACTGAGTCAGATCCTACAAATGTGGGACTGTAACAGCTTGATAGCTTGCATGTTGTGGCCACTCCCTCAGTTTGGTTCCAGAATAGCGACAGATGCCATTGGAGCGAGGGTCTTCTGTATCTTCTTGATACCTCTAACAGAATCATGGTTCTGTGGTCTTGTTTGAATTTCAGAGGAGTTTTTGCTAATAACCTCACGTTGGCTGAGGCAGGTTTGGTTCTTTCATCTTTTAGATCTTTCCTAGCATAATCCCTCTTGAGTGTCAAAAAGTTAGCTTTGGCTTTCCTGATGCTGTTTCTCATTGGATCCTACTAAGAAGTTAGTGTACTGGGCTAACGACCAGGGAAGCCCAGTTCAAATCCCATTGCTGTTAACCCTCCATTGTCTCAGATACCTGAATGTAACTCACCATGGGCTGCTGCTGCTGAAAAGGTGTGAGTTAAATCCTGAAAAATAGATTTTAAATGCAAGTCGTTTGTTGGAAAAGCCCTCAACCATGTTCTTGTCTCTCACAAAGCCTGCTTGAATGCCTTATACATCTGATTAAGGTATCAAAACCAGTTCAATTAGGCCTCTAGAAAGTCAATGCATTTCGATGCAGTCCTTAGTTCAGTTTGAAGGTCTTGCCTCTACAACATGGAAAGCTTTTTGTTTTGGTTGCAGAATGAGCTTGCTCCAGTCTGTACTAACTGATCCGCCTTATGCTAGGTTCTACAGCAACAAAGGAGATCTGCACACCCAACAAATGTTCCTGTCATGGAATGGGACGTCAAAGCAGTTTACATATTTTAGGCAGGTATTGATTTTGTACCTGGGACAAAGATGTGTTTAGTAACTTACCCAGAGTCACAAGAAGCTGTAGTGGGAATCGAACTCGCAGAGGCAGATGCTCAAACCAGTAGGCCTCTCCTCTTCTCTGTGGGATTCTGACAGTATTTTTCCCAGACCTCTTGTCTACAAAGATGACAGCGCAGTGCGCACTTTGGATTTCAGAAGCAGAGCAAAGCTCATAGGAAATCCACTTAACTTTAGATTTCTTTTCACCTTAAAAGGATGCAGCTGCTGTGGGCAAAGGTGCAATTTCCAGTTAGCATTCTCTGCTTCCTTTACTTATGCCCAGGCAGGTATCTGGCCAGTCACGGCTCATAATGTCAGTTTTATTGGAATCAGTAGCTCACTTGACATCAGTCTCCATAGAAGATATTTGCACAGTTGCAACTTGGACATCTCATGATTGGTTTAACAGCCCTCCTGATAAAATAGTAGGCTTATATGGACAAAACAACCATAATAATCTTAGTAGAAGTGGAAGGAAATACCTCGGATCTTTAAGAACATAAGAATTGCCGCTGCTGGGTCAGACCAGTGGTCCATTGTGCCCTGCAGTCCGTTCACGCTGCGGCCCCCAGGTCAAAGACCAGTGCTCTAAATGAGTCTAGCCTCACCTGTGTACATCCCAGTTTAGCAGGAACTTGTCTAGCTTAGTCTTGAAACCCTGGAAGGTGTTTTCCCCTACAACAGACTCTGGAAGAGTGTTCCAGCTCTCCACCACTCTCTGGGTGAAGAAGAACTTCCTTATATTTCTACGGAATCTATCCCCTTTTAACTTTAGAGAATGCCCTCTCGTTCTCCCTACCTTAGAGAGGGTGAACAACCTGTCTTTATCTACTAAGTCTATTCCTTTTATTGAACCTTTCGATCATGTCCCCTCTGTCTCCTCTTTTCAAGGGAGAAGAGGCCCAGTTTCTCTAATTTCTCACTGTACGACAACTCCTCCAGCCCCTTAATCATTTTAGTCGCTCTTCTCTGGACCCTTTCGAGTAGTACCGTGTTCTTCTTCAAGTACAGCGACCAGTGCTGGACAACGTATTCCAGGTGGGGGCATACCATGGCCCGGTACAGCGGCATGATAACCTTCTCCGATCTGATCGTGATCCCCTTCTTAATCATTCCTAGCATTCTGTTTGCCCTTTTCCCGCCATCGCGCATTGCGCAGATGGCTTCATCGACTTGTCGACCAGTACTCTCAAGTCTCTTTCCTTGGGGGGGGGGGGGGGTGTCTCTCCGAGTACTGCACTGGACATCTGTGTTCATGTATAAGATTTTTGTTACCGACATGCATCACCTTACATTTATCCACGTTAAACCTCATTTGCCATGTCGCAGCCCATTTCTTGAACGTGTTTATGTGACATTGCAGGTCTTCGCAATCCTTCTGTGTCTTCACTACTCTAAATAACTTCATATCGTCTGCAAATTTAATCACTCTGTGCCTGTTTGAAAAAGAAAAGGCGAGCTATTGTGACTGAGTCTAGTGACTTCAAAAAAGTCTCCATATTGAACTTTTAACAAACAACTTTTCCAGTGCAATAGGTGAGACATTCTAGACCACAGGTGTCAGTCAGTCCTCGAGGGCTGCAATCCAGTCGGGTTTTCAGGATTTCCCCAATGAATATGCATGAGATCTATTAGCATACAATGAAAGCAGTGCATGCAAATAGATCTCATTTATATTCATTGGGGAAATTCTGAAAACCCGACTGGATTGCAGCCCTCGAGGAGGGACTTTGACACCCCTATTCTAGACCATAAGGTTTTAACCTAGAATGTCTCACCTATCTACTGGAAAAGATCTTACCAGGGTAAGTATATAATCTCCTTTTAATGGTGCAAATTTCAAAACCATTAAGTGCTTATATTTTTCAAAGAAGGAAAAATTTAAATTAGAAGGAGCACTTAACTTTGTAGAAGCACTCGCAATCAGTCCCTCCACTGACAGTGGCAACGGTTTTCACTATAAGAGTCTAAGAAGTGACAAATAAGACTAGTTCACAAAGTAGGAACTATTGACACGTGACACAGCATATCTTAAACCCAACTTACTTTATTGAAGCAGAGACCTTGTCCAGTGTTTGACGGACCACACAGGTCTTTATCTATGTTACTAAGTTAGGTTTAAGACATGCTGTGTCATTTGCCAATATTTTCTACATAATGGGGAGGGTTTTTTTATGCCATTGAGGTCACAGTAGCTTGCTTTTTTTTTAACACAGAAGTGACAAAAGTTCTGAGGCTTTTTTCCCCTCTTCTACTATGATTATAAATAACAGAGATACATTGCCTTTCCTGTGTTTGTGTGTGGGGAGTAGTTTTGTATCTGAAATGCAGATTCTTTATTGTCCCTCCAAACTGGCACAGAACAGATGGCAGAACAGTCTCTGTCTCCGGAAGACTGTTTCATACATTTACTACCCTTTCTGTAAAAAAGTATTTCCTTAGATTACTCCTGAGCCTATCACCTCTTAACGTCAACCTATGCTCTCTCAATCCAGAGCTTCCTTTCAAATGAAAGAGACTCAACTCATGCACATTTACATCACGTATGTATTTAAACATCTCTATCATATCTCCCCTCTCCTGCCTTTCCTCCAAAGTATATAGATTGAGATCTTAAAGTCTGTCCCCATACACCTTATGATGAAGACCACATACCATTTTAGTAGCCTTCCTCTGGACTGACTCCATCCTTTTTATATCTTTTTGAAGGTGCGGCCTCCAGAATTGTACACAATATTCTAAATGAGGTCTCACTAGAGTCTTGTATAGAGGCATCAGTACCTCCTTTTTCCTACTGGCCATACCTCTCCCTATGCAACCTAGCATCCTTCTAGCTTTCACAGTCACCTTTTCT
Organism: Geotrypetes seraphini; assembly: GCF_902459505.1. NCBI lineage: Eukaryota > Metazoa > Chordata > Amphibia > Gymnophiona > Dermophiidae > Geotrypetes > Geotrypetes seraphini. The sequence goes on along the minus strand of NC_047088.1, from coordinate 268,845,115 downwards.
GCCTGTTTGGCCACCTTAAGATCATCACATACAATCACGCCCAAGTCCCGCTCTTCTGTCGTGCACATAAGTTCTTCACCCCCTAAACTGTATCGTTCCCTCAGGTTTTTGCAGCCAAAAGGCCTGGCCTTGCAATTCTTAGTATTAAATTTTGGTCCCAGGCTGCCTTAAAAAAGGTTTAAATGAGAAAAAGCCTTTTGCCACCAAAACCCAGATCCAGCATTACTACTTTTTCTGTTGAGGGCAGCCTGTAGCTGTTGTAAGGATTTCTGTATCGTGCTTCTCCTTGGAGAAGACGGTTACTCACATGTAGTAGATGTTTTCTGAGGACAGCAGGATACAAATCCATGCATACTCTCCTGCCTCCCAAAGGAGTTGTATCTTCCTTTAGTTAATTATTGGATTGTCATGGTCTCACATGATCTCTCTTGGCATTGGAGTAAAGTTCTCAGGCCAGGCTCCATCAGATGTCATCCAGGTGGTATGCTGCTGACCTCGGATCACCTGCATTCCTGCCTTAGTGGAAATAATTATAACAGAGTGGTATTCCATTGGTATGGGTGGGATGAGTAAAATCATTCCATGATAAATGTGATTATCATCTGGCAGCCTTTACATCCATTTGCTATTTAAGCTGAGAAATTTCTGTATTTTCCCAGGAAAAGCTGTTTTGAGAAGCAGAAGCAGTCTTCACCTTGAAGAATTACACAAATGGGGTTGAAATGTTTCTTGGAGCCAATTAACTCCCTGAAAATGGAAGGGCACAAGAGAAAAATTGTGAAAAGCTCCATCAAGTGCAAAAATGGCCCATCTTTTGCACTGCTGGTGGATTCCAGAGAAATACGCACCCCCCACCCCCACTACCACCAAAATCAAATGGCCTAGTTCTAGCTTTTGCAGCAGAAAACCTCTCCCCCAACCCCCATACACATATAATTCCATTAGCCATGCTTCATTTGCTTTCCCTGCTTGTTTTATATAAGCAGATCAGTCATTCATAATAGAAATGCATAGAAGGATATTGGTCATTTTAGGCAAAAGAGCAGATACAATTTAATGTGGTAACATGCATGGCGACCAGCAGTCAAAGATGGATGCCTCGGTATCTGGTTCTTAGAAGTTGTAATGTACAGTGCTGCCTGAAACAAAGTGGTAGTGGTGGTGCTGTGGCTGGGATGCCTTTCCCTGAGATCTTTTGAATGTTGCCTCTGCATCAGCCCCAGCTTGAGGAAAAGCTGAGCTCAGGGTCAGACCAGACACTTCCAGATGGCAGAACAGAGCATAGCTGAGGGTCTAGGCCAGTGATGGCGAACCTATGGCACGCGAAGGCCTTGCAGCTGGCACGCGCAGGGCCGCCATCAGGGCAGTACTACCAGGGGGTGCACAGGAGAGAGAGCTGAACGGGGACGATGGGGGACCCGCGGGGTTAAATATAACTCGAGCCGCGAGGCTCATCTTCTACTCCGACTGCCCTGCCGCTCACACAGCCGATAGGAAATCTTCCCTGACGTCAGCGCTGACATCGGAGGGAGGGCTTAAGCAAAGCCCGCCCTCCGACGTCAGCGCTGAAGTCGGGGAAGATTTCCGATCGGCTATGTGTGCGTGGCGGGACAGGCAGGAAAGAGAAGACAAGCCTACGCGGTTCGAGCTACATTTTGCTGAGAAAGTTGCTAAGATGGGCTGGGAGACAAACGGGGAACACAAAAGGGGGAGGGAGTGCGTTTTGGACACAAGGCATGAACTTGGAAGAAAGGAAGGGAGGGAAAGAGATGCTGAGGTGGGGGAGGGAATGGGTTTTTGGACACAAAGCATGAACTTGGGAGAGAGGAAAGGAGGGAAAGAGATGCTGAGGTGGGGGAGGGAATGGGTTTTTGCACACAGAAGGCATGGACTTGGGAGAGAGGAAGGGAGGGAAAGAGATGCTGAGGTGGGGGAGGGAATGGGTTTTTGGACACAGAAGGCATGAACTTGGGAGAGAGGAAGGGAGGGAAAGAGATGCTGAGGTGGGGGATGGAATGGGTTTTTGGACACAGAAAGCATGAACTTGGGAGAGAGGAAAGGAGGGAAAGTGATGCTGAGGTGGGGGAGGGAATGGGTTTTTGCACACAGAAGGCATGAACTTGGGAGAGAGGAAGGGAGGGAAAGATGCTGAGGTGGGGAGGGAATGAGTTTTTGGACACAAGGCATGGACTTGGGAGAGAGGAAGGGAGGGAAAGAGATGCTGAGGTGGGGGAGGGAATGTGTTTTTGGACACAGAAGGCATGGACTTGGGAGAGAGGAAGGGAGGGAAAGAGATGCTGAGGTGGGGGAGGGAATGTGTTTTTGGACACAGAAGGCAAGGACTTGGGAGAGAGGAAGGGAGGGAAAGAGATGGTTGTGTACACGGGGAATAGAAGAAAGGAGAATTATCCCAGGACAAGCAGGCAGCATATTCTTAACGCATGGGTGACGTCACCGACGGAGCCCCGGTACGGACACTTTTAACTAGAAAGTTCTAGTTGACCGCACCGCGCATGCGCGGGTGCCTTCCCGCTTGACGGAGGAGAGCGTGGTCCCCAGTTTCTTCGTTTCCGTGGAACGAAGAAGACGCATGTGTTTTCAACGGCCGTTGAAAAATCAATTCCTGCCTTCCCGCTCGCGTAATTTTTCGTTGTTTTTCTCTTTTTTCCCTTCGGGTTACTTTCCTTTTTATTTAAAAAAAAAAAAAATTGTCGGATTTTCTTTGTTTTTCAGGCCGGCCCCGGCGGGGCCTGTTGCCACCATACAGGCCTCCGACTTTGATTTTGCGGAGGCCATGTTTCCCTTCATGCCCCCTCAACTGGGCTTTAAGAAGTGCCAGCGGTGTGCACGCCCGATCTCTCTTACCGACCCGCACAATTGGTGCCTGCAGTGCTTGAGTCCAGAGCATCGGGCGGACCCCTCCCTGCACCCGCTGTGCTACGCTTAAAAAGCGCACCTTAAAAAATAGGCAGATCCAGCAAAATATTCTATTCGGTACCGGATCTGCCATGAAATCTGCCGTGACGTTGACGGCACCGCAAAAGTCGACACCGACTACTTCGACTCCACCAGATCCTTCTTCGGGGTCGCTGGCCCCAGGTAAGCCGGCTAAGAAGCCTTCCACTTCCCTTGAGCGCCCTCCTGCCACGGTTGCGACACCGGCAACCCCGGCACCGCATCGACCCCGCAAACGCTCTGCTCCGATATCGGTGAGTGCCTCGTCATCAGCCTCCTCATTGCCGGAGTGTAGAGCGGCACCTATGGTACCGAAGAAGAAAAAAGCGGTACCGGTGCCTCCCCTGGACGACCGCATCGCGGTCATACTCCAAACACAGTTACAGGAGCAGCTGCAACAACAGCTCCAACAACTGTTGCCGGCGTTGCTGGCACCGCACCTTCCGGTACGGGACCGGTCCGAGCCTCGCACCGTTCCATCGGTGTCGACCCCCTCGGTACCGCTCAACACTTTCATGCCGGTCCTCTCGGCTGAGCCACATCTTTCCCAGCCTACGGTACAGACCCGCTCTGATGCTGATCCTCCTCAGTACCAGGTACGGCACCGGTCTTCCTCACCCAGTACCGCCTCGGTCCGCTCTGGCAAGTCTCTCTCCAAAACCCGCCATGCCGAGCCCTCCACACCGATGTCCCGCCGTGCGCACCCCGACATCAGGGACCCAGACTTATGGGAAGAATCCCCACACGGTACCGAGGAAGACGCTTCCTCCACGGACGAGGAACCTTCAGTGACTGATACCGTCTCAAAACCTGAACAGTCCTCGTTCACCAAATTCCTTAGGGAGATGTCTGCTGCTCTTTCCATTCCCTTAGAGTCCGACTCTAAAAAGTCACAGGCCTTTCTCGATGCCTTAGACTTTGAGCAACCTCCTAAGGAATTCCTCAAGTTACCCGTACATGACATCCTACGGGAAACTTTTTATAAGAACTGGGAGAACCCCCTCACTGTCCCGGGGGTCCCTCGCAAATTGGATAGCTTGTATCGGGTCATTCCCATCCCAGGGTTTGACAAGCCTCAATTGCCCCATGAATCTCTCCTGGTGGAGTCCACCTTGAAGAAAACTCAGGGCTCCAATGTCTATGCCTCCATCCCTCCTGGCAGAGAGGGAAAAACTATGGATAAGTTTGGCAAGCGCCTTTTCCAGAATGCAATGCTGGCCAACAGGGCAAATAATTACACCTTTCACTTCTCCTTCTACATGAAGCATCTGGTGCAACAACTCTCTGCCTTACAAAAATACATCCCTGAACGTAAGGTACCTCTTTTTCAACAACAAATTTCCAGTCTGCTCCAACTCCGGAAATTCATGGTGCGCTCCATTTATGACTCATTTGAGCTGACCTCTCGAGCGTCTGCCATGGCTGTTGCCATGCGGCGTCTGGCTTGGTTGAGAGTTTCTGACCTCGACATTAACCACCAAGACCGCCTGGCTAATGTACCTTGTCTTGGTGATGAACTCTTCGGGGAGTCCCTGGACTCAACAACCCAAAAACTCTCGGCTCACGAGACCAGGTGGGACACCCTGGTGAAGCCTAAAAAGAAGACCCCGCCTGCTTGCCCCTACAGACAGCAGTCTTCCTACCAACGCAGGTTCTCGGCCAGACCTCTCATCCCGCCTCAACAGCAGCCTCGCCGACCTCGTCAACAGCATCAAACTCAGGCTCGCTCACAGTCTCAACAACCTGCCAAGCCTCTTCCTCCGTCAAAACCTTCTCAGCCCTTTTGACTTTTTCCTCCAGGGCATAGCCAGTCTCCCACCATCATTGCCTCTTCCTCAGCCTATTGGAGGTTGCCTCCAAATCTTCCTCAGCCGTTGGGAGGTCATCACATCAGACCAATGGGTCCTCAACATCATTCGCCACGGCTACTCTCTCAACTTCCAGACTCTTCCACCAGACAATCCTCCCGTAGAGTCTGCTTCTCACTCCTCCCAAACCCCCCTCCTCCTGAGGGAGGTCCAATCCCTCCTTCTTCTCAATGCCATCGAAGAGGTGCCTCCGGACCAAAGGGGTCAGGGATTCTACTCCCGCTACTTCCTGGTTCCCAAGAAGACAGGAGACCTCCGTCCCATCCTCGATCTCAGGGACCTCAACAAGTGTCTGGTCAAGGAGAAGTTCAGAATGCTCTCCCTTGCCACGCCTTACCCTCTTCTCTCTCAACACGACTGGCTATGTTCCCTGGACCTCAAAGAGGCCTACACTCACATCCCAATCAATCCGACTTCACGTCGCTACCTACGGTTTCAGATACAGCACCGTCACTATCAGTACAAAGTGCTACCCTTTGGCCTCGCATCATCACCCAGGGTGTTCACCAAGTGCCTTATTGTGGTGGCGGCCTTCCTCAGGTCTCACGACCTTTAGGTGTTCCCCTACTTGGACGATTGGTTGGTGAAAGTGCCTACATCTCCGCTTGTGCTACAAGCCACTCATCACACCATCTCGCTCCTCCATCTACTGGGGTTCGAGATCAACTACCCCAAGTCGCACCTACTTCCCACACAGCGACTTCAATTCATTGGAGCAGTTCTGGACACCAATCTGATGAGGGCGTTTCTTCCCGCCGACCGACAACAGACCCTGCTCCATCTCTGTCGTCAGGTGCTCCTTCATCACTCCGTCCCAGCTCGGCAGATGATGGTCCTCCTGGGCCACATGGCCTCGACGGTCCATGTGCTTCCTCTGGCGCGACTCCACCTCAGGACACCTCAATGGACTCTTGCCAACCAATGGTCACAGACCACGGACCTTCTTTCTCATCCCATCTCTGTGACATCGTCTCTTCAGCAATCTCTTCACTGGTGGTTGAACTCCTCAAATCTTTCCAAGGGTCTACTCTTTCATCTACCCCCTCACTCCATGATCATAACCACGGATGCCTCCCCCTATACGTGGGGAGCTCACCTGGGAGATCTACGCACCCAGGGACTCTGGACCCCTCAGGAGCGTCAACATCACATCAATTTCCTGGAACTCAGAGCCATGTTCTATGCTCTCAAGGCCTTCCAGCACCTTCTCTACCCTCAGGTTCTTCTTCTGTGCACGGACAATCAAGTTGCCATGTACTACATAAACAAGCAAGGCGGCACCGGATTCCCCCTCCTCTGTCAGGAGGCCCTCCGAATATGGACCTGGGCCACGACCCACAGTCTCTTCCTCAAGGCTGTATACATCCAGGGCGAACAGAACTCCCTGGCCGACAATCTCAGCTGCATCCTTCAACCTCACGAGTGGACTCTGGACCCTCCAACACTCCACTCCATCTTTGCTCGCTGGGGCACTCCACAGGTGGACCTCTTTGCAGCTCCTCACAACCATCAGCTGCCCCAGTTCTGTTCCAGACTCTTCTCTCCTCATCGTCTGACCCCAGACGCATTCCTGCTCGACTGGACGGATCGGTTCCTCTATGCCTTTCCTCCTCTATCTCTGATGTTGCGGACGTTATCCAAACTCCGCAGGGACAGGGCCACCATGATTCTCATCGCCCCTTGGTGGCCTCGCCAACACTGGTTCTCCCTCCTGCTTCAGCTCAGCTCCAGGGAGCCCATTCCTCTTCCTGTGTTTCCTACTTTACTTACGCAGCAGCATCAGTCTCTACTACATCCCAATCTGTCTTCGCTCCACAGCTTGGTTTCTTTCGGGCTAACCTCTTCAGAGAATCTGTCTCAGCCCGTCCGTCACATTTTGGATGCATCTAGGAAACCGGCCACCCTCCAATGTTACCATCAGAAGTGGACCAGGTTCTCCTCTTGGTGTCTACTGCGTCATCACGATCCCACCTCATTGGCGGTGGAAACTGTATTGGACTATTTGCTCTCTCTCTCCGACGCTGGCCTCAAGTCTACCTCAATCAGAGTCCATCTCAGTGCCATCACTGCGTTTCATGAGCCTATCCTCGGAAAACCGCTTACGGCTCATCCTTTGGTTTCCCGGTTCATGAGAGGCCTCTTCAATGTCAAACCACCTCTGAAGCCTCCTCCTGTCATCTGGGACCTGAATATGGTTTTATCAGCTCTCATGAAACCTCCTTTTGAGCCTCTTGCCACAACTTGGCTCAAACTTCTAACATGGAAGGTGCTTTTCCTCATTGCCATCACCTCTGCCAGGAGGGTTAGTGAGATACATGCACTGGTTGCCGACCCTCCTTTCACTGTTTTTCACCATGACAAGGTGGTTCTGCGTACCCATCCTAAATTCCTTCCCAAGGTGGTCTTGGACTTCCACCTCAACCAGTCCATTGTGTTGCCTGTCTTTTTCCCTAAGCCCCATTCTCATCCTGGGGAACAGGCGTTGCACACGCTGGACTGTAAGCGTGCCCTTGCATACTACCTTGACTGTACCAGGGCTCACCGCTCCTCACCTCAGCTCTTTCTGTCCTTCGACCCTAACCGTCTAGGTCGCCCTGTCTCTAAACGAACGCTTTCCAACTGGCTTGCTGCCTGCATTGCGTTCTGTTATGCTCGGGCCGGTCTCTCACTGGAAGGTGCTGTCACGGCCCACAGGGTCAGAGCTATGGCTGCTTCTGTGGCTTTCCTCCGTTCCACACCCATCGAGGAAATCTGCAGGGCTGCCACTTGGTCCTCAGTTCACACGTTCACCACTCACTACTGTCTGGATGCCTTCTCCAGACAGGATGGACACTTCGGCCAATCTGTGTTGCAAAATTTATTTTCCTAATGGCCAACCATCCCTCCTCCCTCTCTGTTAGCTTGAAGGTCACCCATGCGTTAAGAATATGCTGCCTGCTTGTCCTGGGATAAAGCACAGTTACTTACCGTAACAGGTGTTATCCAGGGACAGCAGGCAGATATTCTTAGGACCCGCCCTCCTCCCCGGGTTGGCTTCTTAGCTGGCTTATCTTAACTGGGGACCACGCTCTCCTCCGTCGAGCGGGAAGGCACCCGCGCATGCGCGGTGCGGTCAACTAGAACTTTCTAGTTAAAAGTGTCCGTACCGGGGCTCTGTCTGTGATGTCACCCATGCATTAAGAATATCTGCCTGCTGTCCCTGGATAACACCTGTTACAGTAAGTAACTGTGCTTTTTTGGTCATAGGGAAGGAGTGAGGTACAGACAGTGGCATACCAAGGTGGGGGTGGGGGCGGTCTGACCCGGTTTTACGCCCCAAGGGGGTGCACAGCTGGCCACCTTCCAGTGTTCTCCCTAGGCTGGCAAACTGCGTCTCTTTAGCCACTTGAGTGCCACCGCCGCCATTGGGAACAGGCCGGTGCCAAATTCTCCCTGCTTTTCCCTGTGGGGCCGACCAACTCTCGCCACCCGCGTCAATTCTGATGTCGGAGAGGACGTTCTGGGCCAGCCAATCGCTGCCTGGCTGGCCCAGAACGTCCTCTCCGATGTTAGAATTGACGTCGAGTGGCGAGAGTTGGTCGGCCCCGTGGGGAAGAGAAGCAGGGCGAACTCGGCGCCAGCCTGTTTCCGATAGCGGCAGTGGCAGCCTATTCCCCAGTGGCGGTGGCAGCATTTTCCCAATGGTGGCGGCATAGGGGAGGGCAAGTAGAAAGAAAGAAAGGGGGGGACAGGGAGCCAAAAAAAAAAAAAAGAAAGAGGGCTGGGTGAAACAAAGAAAAATGGGGCATGGAGAGAGAGAAAGACAGACATACAGAATGAAAGGGGGTATGGAGAGAGAGAAAAAGAAAGAAGGGGGCAGGGTGAAACAAAGAAAAAGTTTGGGGAGGGAATGAGGTCTGGAGGAGAGAAAGCATACAGGAGGCTGAAAAAAGGGAAGAAATATTGGATGCACAGTCAGAAGAATAAAGTGCAACCAGAGACTGATGAAATTACCAAAGGTAGGAAAATGATTTTATTTTCAATTTAGTGATCAAAATGTGTCCGTTTTGAGAATTTATATATGCTGTCTATATTTTGCACTATGGCCCCCTTTTACTAAACCACAATAGCGTTTTTTAACGCAGGGAGCCTATGAGCTTCAAGAGCAGCGTGGGGCATTCAGCGCAGGTCCCTGCGCTAAAAACCGCTATCGCGGTTTAGTAAAAAGGGAGGGGGAATATTTGTCTATTTTTGTATAGTTGTTACTGAGGTGACATTGCATAAAGTCATCTGCCTTGACCTCTTTGAAAACCCGCGGAATATAAATGATAATTAACATTTTCTCTGCATACAGCGTGCTTTGTGTTTTTAAAATTTTGTTGGTAGATCATTTTGACTTGGCCACAAAGGTAAGGGGGAGGGAGGGGAGCTGCTGAAAGAGTCTACCTTGACGTGGTTGCAGGCTTACAAATCTTTTGGTCAAAGAGTGCGGCGACAGAGAAAAGTATGTGTGTATTCGGCCCATGAATGAAATCATTAAAACATTATAAATTGCCAATAAATTGAAATGAAAACCAAAGGATTGTGAATCAAATTGATTCTCTGACAATACAAAGATTCCAACCTTTAAAAATGATGTTACATAGTTCAGGCAACTTTATAAAGAGTTTTTAGATACTAAAATCTTGTTATTAAGGTTTAATTGAGGTGCTGGCACTTTGAGGAAATTCTTTGGTTTTGTGCAGCAGTTTGGGCACTCGGGCTCAAAAAGGTTAGCCATCACTGGTCTAGGCAGTCTTATGCTATAAGATTAAGAGCTGATAAATTTGATATCAGCTAGAGTGCTTGTAATCAGGGGTGGGTTCTACTATATAAAACTTAGCACACCCTATTTCTCAGTATCCTACAACTGGTCTAGGGGTTCTCAGGACTTCCTAGCAAAGAATGAGTATGCAGAGAACTGCACACTAGTCATTGCCAAGTAACGAGATTACTCATGCTCAGTTTCCTTCCAACAGGCGCTGCTGGACGTGTGGCGAATCCCTACTGGGAAGAATCCCCTTCCAGTACCTTGACTTTTCTTTCTGCTCCACAGCGTGCCTGCAGCTACACAGGAGAAGCAGAGCAGCCAAATCTTAACTTACTGGCCAGAAGCTTGCACCAGCCATGACTGTATGCTGTGGATTGGTTAAAGTGATCCTGTTCTAGGGCTAAGATCCACTGGTTTAACTCTGATAGCAGGGCTTGCAGTCCCGTGGCTGTGAAAATCTCCATAAGGACGAGCATGCACTTGCTGCTTGACATAGTAAAATCACTTTTTAAACTCTGATTCCAAGCTTGGAGACAAATGTTGAGATCATTAAGTAATAAAATCTTTGTTTACCTGAATTGACAAACATCTCATTTAGTAATTCATGTCATGTGGAAAATTGGATGCTGCACACTGGTAAGTGGAAGACCCCCCCCTCTTCTCATGTCATGTGCTGATATGACCCAGGTCGTCTGTAGAATAGCACGAGCTGAAGATTTAAATCTTCAAAATCTATCATGGGGCAAGTACCAAGCGATTCATGCTGGGTGGGGGAAGAGTAGATGAAGGAGCATTAAGAGCGCAGTCGTGGGCAGGTGGAGGTGGGAGATTGGTTAATCTGTCCCTGCATCCTGGCTCTAAGGACAGAGTTCCGGATGGGGTGTTACAATGCAAGCTTGGTACTGCGTTTGTTGTGTTTCACCTCTTCTGTCCTAGAGGTTTGAAGGAAGGTTGTGTCTTGAGTTAATTTAACATTGTCTCACCTGGCCCTTGATGCTTAACATCAAAACATATGTACATCAAATTATAGACTGATGTAAACACAAGGCTAGTGTTGGTGCCAGAAGCTCAGTGCAGCTGTGAAACATGGGGTGATCGATCATCTTTAAGAAGTTATAGTGCCAAATTCCTGACAGATGAGGAAGGCCTTAAGCTGCTTCCTGAAAGCAACAGGCAGAGCACATTAAACAGCTTGCTCTTTCATTCAAATATTAAGCACATTTGCTTTCTTGTATTTTAAAAACCAGTGGTACAACCTGTAGCTTTTTCTAAAGTTCTACCTACCTTTGGAAAGGGAGACAAAAGGTTACAAAATACTGAGAACTTCTTCAAAAGGTGGCTTAAAGCCAGGTACCACCAAGAAGATTTTAGATACATAGTAGGATGAGGCAATACATTTTTTTAAAAACCCCATAAGACTTGTACATTGATTACATTGTACAAGACCAAACTCAAAGAAAAAAGAAAAGATTAGTACTCCAAGCTGGTAGGCATGGAGTCTATAGACTCAAAAAAACTTTTCAATCTAGTAAAAAACCTCACCAACACCAAACCTTACCTAGCAGCACAAGGAAAGCACCCTCCAACAGCCACTCAACTCGCAGACCACTTCAAAAACAAGATTACAACAATCAGGACTATCTTCAATAACACACATGCCCTCCTCGACGAGATAACAACAAATCCCCCAATAGGAGAAGCCACTGCAGCAGACAGGACCTGGACCGAATTCCCTGCGGTAAACTGGACAGACATGAATCGACTCTACAAAAAATACAGTCATGCCTCATGTGACCTGAACTATTGTCCCGCGTATCTAATAACCAATGCCACCCCCAAATTTAGGGCCAGCCTCATGCAATGGATCCAAATTACACTCACTGAAGGTCAATTCCCGCAGCACCTAGGAGAAATCATAATCACTCCAATTGTGAAGGACCACAAAAGCCTTATAGATAACCCCGCTAACTACAGAACCATCCCCTCAATACATATGTCAAACTTATAGAAGAACTAGTTGCACAATTCCTCACAAATTACCTGGAAGACCACAATCTTCTCCACCCCTCTCAATCGGGATTCAGATCCAACCACAGCACGGAGACTTTACTAGTAACCCTACTAGACACAGCCCGACAGCACCTCAGCAAAGGCAGAAGGATGCTGATAATTCAACTCAATCTATCTGCAGCATTCGATCTGGTCGACCACACCATCCTACTACAGACACTAGAAGCCATAGGGATCTCAGGCAAGGTATACAATTGGTTCGAAGGATTCCTTAAATACAGATCTTATAGAGTAAAGTCAAACAATCTTAAATCAGAACCATGGTCCAACCCCTGTGGAGTTCCTCAAGGTTCACCACTCTCACCTACTCTCTTCATCCTCTTCTTATCCTCCCTTGGGTCTACCCTAGACAATCTGAATGTAACTTCATTTAGCTACGCTGATGACATCACCATACTCCTACCCTTTGATGCTCCTGACCCAACTTCTACAGAAAAATTGAAAAAAACCCTTCAAGCAGTGGAAAAATGGATGGCAGATCACAAATTGAAGCTGAACACTGACAAAACAAAATTTCTACTGCTTGAAAAGGATAAGAATCCCTCCATCACAGAACTAGAAATAAACACCTCCAAATACCCTATACAACCTACCTTAAAACTCCTAGGAGTAACAATAGACAGATGCTGCACAATGAATGCCCAAATAAACAAGACCACCCAGAAAGCATTTCTAACCATGTGCAATTTAAGAAAAATCAGAAAATTCTTTGACAAAGAGCAATATAGGCTAGTAGTCCAATCCCTAGTACTAGGTCTATTGGACTACTGCAACATACTCTATCTGCCTTGCCCTGCAACAATGATAAAACAACTACAGACAATTCAAAACACTGCACTCAGATTAATCTACTCACTGAGAAAATTTGACCACGTCACCGCGGAAACCTGGACTCTCACTGGTTACCAATACAAGCACGAATTCAATTCAAACTATACTGTCTATTATTCAAAGCAATAAATGGCACAGCCCCCAATTACCTAAACAACCGCCTGTACCAAAACGCCACCACTAGGCAAAGAAGAACTAAGACCCCTTTTACTTACCCCCCACTCAAAGGCACTCAGCGCAAGAAGATATTTGACAGTCTGCTGGCGACGCATGCAGCGAAACTGGACCACACTATCTCCAACCTGCTGATAACAACAAACGACTACAAATATTTTCGCAAAGAAATCAAAACCCACCTATTCAAAAAATTTATACAGATGGCTTAACCCCAACCGGACCCCCCTCAACGCAACTCCCCTCTCCTCACCAGTTCCCTTCTCTTTAGCATCAAGCATGTCAACTGCTTCCCTAATGGTATATATACTGGATCTGCACTATTTCCTATTTGTACAGCATCTTGTAGCTCTTGAAATATACAGCTCCATTATTCTTGTAACTTCTCCTGGAAATGACCAGAATTCTCTCTGTAATTATCCTGGAAATGTCCAGTTGTCTCTTTTGTAATCCGCCCAGAACTGCAAGGTTGAGGTGGAATAGAAATCAGTAATGTAATGTAATGATTAGAATTTTTAATTCCATAAAGCACAATGCTCTCATAGTAGATGACGGCAGATAAAGACCCGAATGGTCCATCCAATCTGTCCAAACTGATTCAATTTAAATTTTTTCTTCTTAGTTATTTCTTAGCAAGAATCCAAAGCTCTACCCGGTACTGTGCTTGGGTTCCTACTGCCGAAATCTCCGTTAAAATCTACTCCAGCCCATCTACACCCTCCTGGCCATTGAAGCCCTCCCCAGCCCATCCTCCACCAAATGGCCATATACAGACACAGACCAAATGGCCATCCCAGCCCATCCTCCACCAAATGGCCATATACAGAGACAGACCGTGCAAGTCTACCCAGTACTGGCCTTAGTTCAATTTTTAATATTATTTTCTGATTCTAGATCCTCTGTGTTCATACCATGCTTCTTTGAACTCAGTCACAGTTTTACTCTCCGCCACCTCTTTCGGGAGCGCATTCCAGGCATCCACCACCATCTCCTGGTAACCTCCTTCATAACCTCAAACGCAAATCCTTCATCTACGCAGATGACATCACAATAGTCATCCCACTCACCACCTTCTCCCCAGATCTACTAGCCTACATCACAAGCATACTTAATCAGATAGAACTCTGGATGCTATCCTACAGATTAAAACTAAACCCAGACAAAACAAAATTCTTCCTAACCTCCCCCAATGAAAAAATCAAAGACTCCACAATCCAAGTGAAAGGCTTGGTCTTCCCCCTCGAACAAACAAAAATACTGGGAATCACTCTAGACAAACATCTATCCCTAGAAAATCACACCGATCTTACTGTCAAGAAATGCTTCTCGGTGCTCTGGAAACTGTGCACCATAAAAAAATACTTTGACGTTTCCAGCGGCCCCGCCTGTCTGCAACACTCTCGGCCAGCAACCTTCGCAATTCATACTGCTCTATCACGGTAACGCAGAGGAATCCCGGCAAAGTTGCTATAGCGGCCGAACAAAGAGCTGCAACATGTGCCTACTTCTTATCTGGCCGCAGCAGATCACCTAACGGGGTTGGAAGGCGGGTAAGTTGCCCGGGGAGCCCCTGGAGTCACGTCCTGAGGATCCGGGCAGGAGAACGAGTGAAACCGCGAGCCTGGAATGTGCTGTGCCACGAGCCAACAGACCATTCGATTGGGCCTTGCAGTTACTGTTGCCGTCACTGCTCGAGCACACGGTTGAACATTTCAGAGCCAAGTTCGCTCTCCTCAGCTTGCCGGTGGATATAACTGGCTTATTTCTTGTCAGCTGCACTCTCCCCCGACTTTGGTTCTAACTTGCATTCGTCTGAAAAAAAAAAAATTTCTCACGACCAAGGAACGACCTCAAGGCAGTACGAGACAACTTTTTAAACTGTTGCTATTGAATCTGATTTAGTGCCACCTGATTTACTGCTAATTTAACTATTAATTTAACTGTTGCTATTGAATCTGATTTAGTGCTATCTGATTCACTGCTAATCCTAACCCTAACACTCGAGGAGCGCAGAGAGAGGGGGGACATGATCAAGACGTTCAAGTATCTTACGGGCCGCATCGAGGCGGAGGAAGATATATTCTTTTTCAAGGGTCCCACGACAACAAGAGGGCATCCGTTGAAAATCAGGGGCGGGAAACTACGAGGTGACACCAGGAAATTCTTTTTCACTGGAAAAGTGGTTGATCGCTGGAATAGTCTTCCACTACAGGTGATTGAGGCCAGCAGCATGCCTGATTTTAAGGCCAAATGGGATCGGCACATGGGATCTATTCACAGGGCAAAGGTAGGGGAGGGACATTAAGGTGGGCAGACTAGATGGGCCGTGGGCCCTTATCTGCCGTCTATTTCTATGTTTCTAACCTAGAAATTGGGAGTAACAGAGACACCAAATAGCCATTACGACAAGGAGTCATTTTAATCTGCAAACATGAATTTCCTACTGATTTTACTAATCTATTTAATATGCGATAACATTAAGGATGTTTAAGTCACTCTAGCCACAACTATACTCAGCCCATTATCCTGATCTTATAATTAACCAACAGGAAGACAGAGCAAACCATATTAATGTAATCTCGAGCAACGGAAGACATCAACGTACCCTAAAAAAAAGGATAAGGGAAGTAAAACCTATTAGAACCACTACATCTACCAAACCTATCATATCCACTTCTGTTCCTTGTGCATTTCTTAACACCAGATCTGTCAGGAATAAAGCATTTTTAATTAAAGATTGGATCATCAGCAAGCAAATAGCCTGTCTTTTTCTAACGGAAACGTGGCTATTGTTTGAAGATGACCCAATAATAAATGATCTTCTACCAGATAATTTTAAAATTCACATGCTATATCGTGATGGCAGAAGAGGGGGAGGATTAGCAATTGTTTCTAAGGAAGGATTTGTAGTTTAACTATTGGGAGTGGGTCATTGGTTATGGGCAGACTTGATGGGCCGTGGCCCTTTTCTGCCGTCAATTTCTATGTTTCTATGTAATTAGAAATATTAGCCTATAAAATTAGCAATAAGGAACTAGAAGATTTCCTTTCATGTATATTATTCTTTGTTCCACTGAAAAGTTGGCCAAAAGCTAGAGAGGACTTTTGCAAATTTGTCCTACATAACTCAATCACTTCATTACATAATTGCAGGAGACATAAACTTACATTTAGATGAAGTGGACAATCCAGAAGCAAAAGACTTATAAAAACTTTCTATCTCTACTTAATTGCAATCTCCCTTTACCCACACAAACACATGAAAAAGGCCATCATTTAGATGTGGTAGCTATGTCCACAAAGGAGATCTTAGACCCTTCCATCTCTCTTTCAGATGGTACTTGGTGTCACGATATCTGGTCTGACCATTTCACTTATTTCAATTTAATCTGGACTCAGCTAAAATCTAAGACACATCCACGGACAAAAAGAGAATACCTTACAAGGGGCCATATAAATCCAGAGGAATATTGGTCACAATATGATCTACAAGTGAAGATAGAAGAAAGATTGATTTCTGTGATCACTGGATGAAAACTAGCACATCCATTTTAGATAAAATTGCCTCTAAACAAAATAGTAAAAGCTACTCAAATAAATACAACAAATGGTTTGACATCAAACTCCTAACAATGAAAAAACGGGAAAACTGTCAGACCAGAACAACTGGAGATCCAACATAAAACTCTACAAACAACAGATAAAAGAAAAACGTAAAACATTTTACTCATCCAAAACTAACTCATTCACTACCTCTATCTCAGAAATCACCCACAAAGCAACAGAAGTACTAAATCAGATGGAACAATGGATGACTGAATTCAGACTAAAGCTAAACTCAGAGAAAACAAAATTTTTTATAGCATCGCCACACCCACTTGACACTAAAGCAGTGTTTTTCAACCTTTTTACACCTATGAACCGGCAGAAATAAAATAATTATTCTGTGGACCGGCATTGGTCCGTGGACCGGCGGTTGAAGAACACTAGGCTAAGTCGTGGGCCAAACCCCGCCCATCTCTACCCAATCTCCACCCCAGACCCTGCCCCCATAATAGTACTAATTTTACCTTGCACGTCCTGTGCATCATCTGGAAGCCTTCCCTCTGACGTTGCAATGTCAGAGAGAAGGCTTCCGGTTCAGGCGCAGGATGCCCATAGGAGCCACTGCCCGTGGCTTTGAGCACTGAATCAGTTAGGAAGAGGGAGCTGGCTCAAAGATAACGCCGCTTCGATCGCACTGTGGACCGTCGGTTGAAGAACACTGTTTTGGGCCTGATGCACGTGCTGGCCCTGTGGACCGGCAGGAACTTTCTGTGGACCGGCACTGGTTGAAGAACACTGCACTAAAGCATCTCCTATTCAACCCACTATGAAGGTATTGGGAATAACACTGGACCAGAGCCTGACCATGAAAAACTCCTTGATTAGAAAGAAGCTTCGGTCCATTAGAGCATGTTTTGATGTCTCATCATTTAGAATTCTGGTACAATCCCTTATACTGAGTCAATTTGATTATTGTAACATCACCTACTTGGCACTCTCCCAGAAGAATATGCGGCGATTGCAACTGGTACAAAATGCAGTGGTTAGGCTTCTTTGTGGACAGAAGAAATTTAATCATGTAACACCTTCCTATCAACTTATACACTGGCTGCCGATGGAGGCATGTGTGAAATTCAAGTTTGGTTGTTTTTGCTTCAAGTTACTAATTATATAACAGACCTTTTCTCTTTCACAATCAGCAGACATAAGAGAAGCTCACATCCGAACTTTGTTTCTCCACCGGTTAGAGGTTGTAAATTTAAAAGTCATCACCAACATCTTTTCTCACATCAAGCAGCCTTATGGAGTAAAGATCTGGAACAACTGCTCATGCCTACTACTTTTAGGGAATTCAGGAAACGCCTAAAAACACATCTGTTCCTGAAGTACTTAGGTAACTGAACTATACAATCTTAGTCTTCAACAAATGATCTTTAGAACTGTTAATCACTTAACTCTGAACTTTGTTAATTCCACTCAATCTGTAACATCTTTTAGTCATTGTAAACCGCATAGAACTTCATGGTCCTGTGGTATATAAACTGCTATTATTATTACCCTATTTTTTTCTGCGGCCCTCACAATTAAAGTTTAACATCTTTCCTTTCTCAAAACTGACACATTTCAATCACTGCATGGAAAATAAAATCATTTTCTTTAGCACTCTCCAGACCAGTAGAGGTTAACTTTACGAATGGGTATATATCTAATCATGACCAGCAGGTGGAGACTGAAAACAAAACTTTGGGACAGTATATCCTAGCCCCTCCTCTCTATTTCCCTCAGTCTTCTTTCAGTCTCCAGCAGGTGTTGAGTGATCTGTACCCATCTCCCTTGGTAGGGCTGTTGGAATTTGTTTAAGGGGTTTATTGTCCCTGTTTTTAGCCGGACGGAGCTTGGACGGACTCTGTTTGGGGGTTCGTCCGACCTCGGGGGTGTCAAACCCGGCGGGTCACGAGCGGGGTCCCTCCCCCCACTTCCTCCACCTCCCCACATTTTTTTAGAGGAGCCTCAGCAATAAGCCTTGCCCCCTAAATCAAGCAAGACTATTGCTTTGAGAGCCTGTGGAGTCTGTTCTGTAAAAAAAAAAAAAAAAAAAAATCCTGAGGTAGTGCTGGTCTGGAGGGTTGTATCCCTTTAAGAAAACTGTATTTTACTGTATTTTTTCAACTAACCGGCACTTTTTTACAGCTAGGTCGCGTATGGAGCAATGAGCACTTCTAAAGGGAAAAAGTGCTCATTGTGCTCCAGACGCGAGGCACTCGCGGCCGGCCTGTGCAAGCGGTGTTCAGGCCGGTGCGGTGGAGGAGCTCCGTCGGCAGCGGCTGCAGGCGCCCAGAGCTCCCCGCCGATGGTGCCTCGCGAGTCGGCAGGGAACGGAGGAGAAGCCCGGTCTTCTCCGTCCGCCCACGGAGGGATTCCCCGAGCCGCCGACGGTCGGGTTTTTGAGGATTCCCTCTCAGCTGATATTTTGACAGCTGATGCCGGCTTGCCTGTTTTAGCGGCTGAGACTTTTCAGGTCTCTCAGCCGCTGCAGGCTGTGGAGGGAGCTGTTTTGGCGGGAAAGACGCCATCTTCTCTGTCTGGCCCCTCCATTTTGTCTTCCACCTCAGGTGACCTTCCCCCTGTTTTGACTATGCAGGGGCAAGGTTCTGCTGGGTCCCCTGCTGTGGCAGGGAGTCCCTTGGGACCCTCGGGGGGGTTTTCTCCTGAATTTTTCTTTTCTTTATGCAGAGCCTATTTTCAGGCGGCTGGGGGTCCCGGTTGCGCCCAGGGGGTCTCGGGGGGTGGTTTTTCCTCCGCGCTTCCTGCGGCTTTGCCTCTTTCGTCTGGCGTGACGTCCCCTCCGCCGCCTCCCTTGTCCAAGCGTCCGCGGGTGTCGTGGGACGAGAATTTGTGGTCGGAGGAACGGGTCGGTCTGGAGGAGGACCTGGACCCTTCTGAGGAATTCCAGGACTCTCTGGAGGGGACGGAAGCTGGCGGCGGGTTGTCGGATTTCCCGTTCTCCAGTGACGAGGCGTCTGTGGTGCGTCTTTTTCAGAAAGATGAGTTGCCTGACCTTATTCAGCAGGTTTCTTCGGTCTTGCGTTTTGAGGACGCGCCGCCGGAGACTCCGCGTGTGGGGGACCCCCTGTTGCGGGGGATCCGTACCGTTTCCCGCTCTTTTCCTATGCATCAGGATATTCGGGATATTATCCTGGAGCAGTGGAAAACGCCGGAGACGCCGTTTCGGCTGGCGCGCAGCATGGCTCGCCTGTATCCCATTCCTGAAGGGGATCGGGCTACGTTAGCTTCGCCGGTCGTGGATGCGGTGGTCTCGGCAATTTCCAAGCGGCATACCGTGCCTGTTGAGGGCGGTTCTGCCTTGCGAGATCCTGAGGAGCGCAAATTGGAGGGCCTCCTTAAGCAAAATTTTCAGGTCTCTGGTTTTGGGGTCCAGGCGGCTATTTGTGGGGGACTGGTCGCTCGCGCCGTGTTTCGGTGGGCGGAGCGGGTCTTGGATCGAGAGTCTGACGACTGGTCTCTGGTGGATCAGGAGGTTGCGAAGATTGAGATGGCGGCCTCATTCCTCTCGGATGCTCTCTATGACTTGGTGCGGATCTCGGCTAAGTCTATGGCTTTTGGCGTGGCCGCACGGCGTGTGTTGTGGCTGCGCGCTTGGGCGGCGGATGCTGCGTCCAAAGCTAAGCTTACTAAATTTCCCTTTCGGGGGTCGTTTTTGTTTGGAGAGGATTTGGATAAGTTGATTCAGACTCTGTCGGACTCGAAAGTTCCCCGTCTGCCGGAGGACCGTGCCCGCCCGGCGTCTCGGGGGGGTGCGGCCCGGGGGCGTTTGCGGGATTTTCGCAAGTATCGCCCTGGGCGTGGGGCTGCTTCTTTCCAGTCTCCGGGATTTTCCCGGGGTCGGTTCTTCCAGCGTATGCAGCCCTTTCGGGGGGCCCGTCGGGGGGCAGGGAATCCCTCCGCCGGTTCCCCCGCTTCCCGTCCTGCACAATGACGCCTTGCCGGCGCCCCCTTTGGTTCCGGTGGGGGCCCGGCTGCGCGAATTTTTCCCCAAATGGGCCGAGATCACGTCCGATCAGTGGGTCCTGGAGGTGGTGCGGGACGGTTATGCCCTGGAGTTCGCCCGCTCTCTGCCGGATTTTTTCCTCGCTTCTCCATGTCAGACTCCGGGGAAGACGCAGGCTTTTCGCCAGACCCTTCAGCGCTTGCTAGATCTCAGGGCAGTTGTTCCAGTGCCCCCTCCAGAGTGGGGCACGGGCAGGTACTCCATTTACTTTGTGGTGCCCAAGAAGGAGGGGACTTTTCGGCCCATCCTCGATTTGAAAGGGGTCAACAGGGCTCTCAAGATTCCCTCTTTCCGTATGGAAACTCTGCGGTCGGTCATTCTGGCGGTTCAGCCGGGGGAGTTTCTCACTTCTCTCGATCTGACGGAGGCCTACTTGCATGTTCCCATTCGGGCCTCTCATCAGCGTTTCCTGCGCTTTGCGATCTTGGGTCGGCACTTTCAGTTCTGTGCGCTTCCCTTTGGGCTGGCCACGGCTCCGCGGACGTTCACCAAGGTGATGGTGGTCGTCGCGGCAGCCTTGCGGTCGGAGGGCATCCTGGTACACCCCTACCTGGACGACTGGTTAATTCGGGCAAAGTCGTTGCAGGAAAGCTCCCGGGTTACTGCTCGGGTGGTGGAGTTTCTCCGGTCGCTGGGCTGGGTGGTCAACCTTGCCAAGAGTCGGTTGGTCCCGGCTCAGCGTCTGGAGTACCTCGGGGTGCTGTTCGACACCTCCTTGGGGAAGGTCTTCCTCCCAGAGGGCCGGGTGAGCAAATTGCAATCTCAGATTCGCCTGCTTTTGGCGTCCCGGTGTCCTCGGGCGCGAGATTTCCTCCAGGTCTTGGGGTCGATGGCGGCGTCCCTGGACGTGGTGAGGTGGGCGCGGGCCCACATGCGTCCTCTCCAGTATGCTCTGCTCCGGAGGTGGTCTCCCCAGAGGCACGGGATGGAGGTTCCGGTTCCCCTGCGAGGCTTGGCGCGCTGCAGTCTGCGTTGGTGGCTCCAGACCCCTCACCTAGTTCAGGGGGTGGGTCTGGATCTCCCGCAGTGGACGGTGCTCCTGACGGATGCGAGTCTCCTGGGTTGGGGGGCTCAGTGTTTGGGTCACTCAGCTCAGGGCACCTGGTCCGCGGAGGAGGCCGCCTGGTCGATCAACGTGTTGGAGACCAGAGCGGTCCGTCTGGCGCTGTTGGCTTTCCACTCACTGTTGCGGGGCAAGTCAGTCAGAGTGCTGTCGGACAATGCCACGGCGGTGGCTTATGTCAATCGTCAGGGGGGCACCAAGAGCACTCGGGTGGCGCAGGAGGCGGCTCTGCTCATGGTTTGGGCGGAATCCCATCTGCTGGACCTCTCGGCCTCTCATATAGCCGGAGTAGACAACGTTCAGGCAGACTTCCTCAGTCGTCACTTCCTAGATCCAGGAGAGTGGTGTCTCGGCGCCGCGCCGTTTCAGTTGATAGTGCAGGCTTGGGGGCAGCCCCTGATGGACCTGATGGCCACGGGTGGCAACGCCAAGGTGCCCCGCTTCTTCAGTCGTCGCAGGGACGGTCTGGCCGAGGGTCTGGATGCTCTCGTCCAGCCGTGGCCAACGGAGGGGCTGTTGTATGTGTTCCCTCCTTGGCCGCTGGTGGGCAGAGTGCTTCTTCGCATTGTTTACCATCCGGGTTTGGTGGTGCTGGTGGCGCCGGATTGGCCTCGCCGTCCATGGTATGCGGATCTGGTGAGACACCTGGTAGCGGATCCTCTTCCTCTGCCTCTCTCCGACGACCTTCTGATGCAGGGTCCCATTCCCATGTTCGACCCGTCTCCCTTCTGTCTTACGGCGTGGCTCTTGAAAGGGGTCGCCTTCGCAAGAGGGGATATTCAGACAAGGTGATCTCTACTCTGTTGGGGTCCCGGAGGCTTTCTACCTCTCGGGCTTATGTGCGGGTTTGGCGTCTATTTGAGGAATGGTGTCGGGCGCGGGGAGTAACCTCTTTTCGCGCTTCTCTGCCTAACATTCTGGAGTTCTTGCAGGATGGCCTGGATAGAGGCCTGGCTTGGTCTTCTCTCCGGGTTCATCTTGCGGCCCTGTCGGCTTTTCGAGGGTTAGTGTCAGGTCAGCGTTTATCGGCTCTTCCTGATGTGATTCGGTTTTTGCGGGCGGCCAAGTTGCTTAGGCCTCCCCTTCGGCCCTCGGTTCCCTCTTGGGATCTTAATCTGGTTCTCTCTGTTTTGGTGCGTCCTCCTTTCGAGCCTTTGGACGACTGTTCTTTGAAGGACCTTACTTTGAAGGCGGTCTTTTTGGTGGCCATTACTTCTGCTAGGCGTGTTTCTGAGCTGCAGGCTTTCTCTTGTAGGGCTCCCTTCTTGGAGTTTTCTAAGGAGCGGGTCGTCTTGCGGCCTGTTCCTTCCTTTCTGCCTAAGGTTGTTTCTCCTTTTCATGTCAATCAATCGGTGGTTCTCCCGGTCTTGGGTGGTCGGGAGGGCTCTTCTGAGCAACGGCAGCTGCGCAAGTTGGATGTCGGTCGGGTCCTTCGCTCTTATGTGCAGCGGACCCAGGAATTCCGGAAGTCCGATCATCTCTTTGTCCTCCTGGCGGGTCCTCGTCGGGGAGCTGGCGCTTCTAAGGCTACTATTGCGCGCTGGATCAAGGAGACGATTGCTTCCGCTTATCTTCTGAAACAGCAGCCTGTTCCGGAGTTTCTCAAGGCTCATTCCACTCGGGGTCAGGCGGCTTCTTGGGCTGAGTCGTCGCTCGTGCCTCCTGTGGATATTTGTAAGGCTGCGGTTTGGTCCTCCTTGCATTCTTTTGTTCGTCATTATCGGGTTGATGTGCAGGCGCGTCGGGACGCGGTGTTCGGTGAACGTGTACTGGTATCGGCCCTTCGGGGGTCCCGCCCGTGAGAGGGACTGCTTTGGTACGTCCCATTCGTAAAGTTAACCTCTACTGGTCTGGAGAGTGCTAAAGAAGGAGAAATTAGGTTCTTACCTGCTAATTTACTTTCTTTTAGCTTCTCCAGACCAGTAGAGGTCCCCACCCTGTCTGTTATTGTTGTTGTTGGGGCTGTTGCGCGGGCAGTTTTTGGTTTTTGCTGCGGGTTCTAGTATTTTTCTAGGGCCGGGGAGAATTGAAGAACAGCGGCTGTGGCTCGGCTGGCTTAGCTGGCGAGCTGTGGGGACATTCTTCCTTCGGGAATTTTCTCCTCTGCATTTTCCAACAGCATTTTGGGTTTGTTATTTGTTACTCCTTTCGGAGTGTTGTTTTTTCTCTCTGTTGTTTTCCAGTTCTTGGTTCTGCTTGGCTATTCGGCAGACTGAGGGAAATAGAGAGGAGGGGCTAGGATATACTGTCCCAAAGTTTTGTTTTCAGTCTCCACCTGCTGGTCATGATTAGATATATACCCATTCGTAAAGTTAACCTCTACTGGTCTGGAGAAGCTAAAAGAAAGTAAATTAGCAGGTAAGAACCTAATTTCTCCTTCCCTACCTTTGTTGTCTGGTAACTTTATTTTTCTGTGCTTTTAACTATGTTTCCAGGGCCTCCTGCATGCTTCTCCTTTGGTCCTCCTACCCTCCCTGAACCAACATCTAATAATAATAATAATCAGTTTATATACCGCAAGGCTGTAAAGTTCTATGCAGTTTACAATAGTTTAAAAAAACAAACAATAAAAGAAGTTGAATAGAACTAAAAAGGTTAAAAGCCAATAATTAGAGACACTAAAATGATCAAAATAATGTATAATAAAATTTTTACGAGAGGGCACTCTAAAGTTGAAAGGGGATAGATTCTGTATGAATGTAAGCAAGTTCTTCACCCAGAGAGTGGTGGAAAACTGGAACGCTCTTCCAGAGTCTGTCATAGGGGAAAACACCCTCCAGGGATTCAAGACAAAGTTAGACAAGTTCCTGCTGAACAAGAACGTACACTGGTAGGGCTAGTCTCAGTTAGGGCACTGGTCTTTGACCAAAGGGCCGCCGCGTGAGCAGACTGCTGGGCAGGATGGACCACTGGTCTGACCCAGCATCGGCAATTCTTGTTCTTATGTCAGACTCTGGAAGAGCGTTCCAGTTTTCCAGCAATCTCTGAGTGAAGAACTTTCTTACGTTCATATGGAATCAATCCCCTTTCAATTTTAGAGAGTGCCCTCTTGTTCTCCCTACCTTGGAGATGGTGAACAACCTATCCTTATCCACTAAGTCTATTCCTTTCAGTACCTTGAATGTTTCGATCATGTCCCCTCTCAATCTCCTCTGTTCGAGGGAGAAGAGGCCGGGTTTCTCTAATCTTTTGCTGTACGGCAACTCCTCTAGCCCCTTAACCATCTTAGTCGTTCTCTGGACCCTTTCGAGTAGTACCGTGTCCTTCATGTACGGCGACCAGTGCTGGACGCAGTACTCCAGGTGTGGGCGCACCATGGCCAGTACAGCGACATGATCTAATCTAATCTAATCCTTAGGTTTGTATACCGCATCATCTCCACGTTCGTAGAGCTCAGCGCGGTTTACAGTAGAAGAAATAGGAAATAGGGTTAGAGGTAGAAGTGTGAAGAAAATTTAGAGGACTTGGGATGCCAAGATAAAAGAGCTTCCTTGATTCCTAATTTGGAGGGAGACTTACATTTTTTGAGAAAAGCCAGGTTTTCAGATGCTTGTGGAAGATTTGGAGAGAGCTCACGTTCCGAAGAGGGGAGGTAAGGTTGTTCCAGAGCTCAGTGATTTTGAAGTGGAGGGAGGTCCCTAGCTTTCCTTTGTGGGAAATGCCTTTTTGTGAGAGGAAGGATAGTTTTAATTTGTGGGAGGATCTGGTGGTATTAGGGTTTGAGGAATTTCAAGAAAGAGGGATAAAGGGAGGGAGGATACCGTGTAGGATTTTGAAAGCTAAACAGGCACATTTATAGTGGACCCTGGCGATTATTGGAAGTCAGTGGAGCTTGGCCAGGAGCGGAGAGACATGGTCAAATTTGCTTTTAGCGAAGATGAGCTTGGCCGCGGCATTCTGAATCCGTTGGAGTTTGTGGAGGTTTTTCTTGGTTAGGCTTAAATAGATAGAGTTGCAGTAGTCCAATCTGGAGAGGATGATGGATTGGACAAGGAGAGTAAAATGTTTTTGATGGAAGCAGGATCTAACTTTCCTCAGCATGTGAAGGTTGAAAAAGCATTTTTTTACCAAGGATTGGAGGTGGTCATTAAAGGACAATGTGGAATCAATGATGACGCCCAAGGCCTTGCTCGAGAACTCAAGTTGCAGAGAGGAGCCAGAGGGTAGTGGGAAGGAGGTGGGTAGGTGGTCTAGTTTTGGGCCAAGCCAAAGGAGTCTTGTTTTGGACTCATTCAATTTCATTTGCGCAGTGTGGGCCCAGGATTGTAGGTTCATTATACAAGAGGATATGTTCTTAGCCAGGTCGGTGAGGTTCGAGTCAGTCTCGAGGAGGACGAGGATGTCATCTGCATAAGTGTAAATTGTTTCAAGGGGGGATAGGTGGAGGAGTTTCAGGGAGGACATATAGATATTGAAAAGGATAGGGGATAATGGAGAGCCTTGTGGGACTCCACAATTCGGTTTCCAGGGGGAGGATGAGGTGCCATTGATGTTAACAATGTAAGAACGAGAGCGGAGGAATTTAGAGAACCAATCTAGGACTGTGGAGTTGATGCCTATCTCAGAGAGTTGGTAAACAAGAATATCATGGTGGACAACGTTGAAAGCAGCGGAAAGGTAAAATTGTAGGAGGACGGCGAACTTGTTTCGAGAGTGAAGTGGTTGAACCCTTGAAATCAGGGAAGACAGTAGGGATTCAGTGCTGAAGTTAGGACGATAAGCCAAGATAAGCTAGAGGACTTGGAGAACTGTTCTCGCCGTGGGAACCTGCGCTTCATTGGACTACCTGAAACCATATCTGACACAGTGCTATTATCAGTGGTGGAGTCCTGGTTGGCAAGTGAGCTCCCCATGCCATCTTCCCTGGGCCCGGCCCATTTTGAAAGGGTACATAGGGTGGGTCCTAGAGTGGGACCTGAACAAAGACCCAGAGGTGTCATTGGAAAACTACACAACTATTGTTATAAAGTGGAACTGCTGAGAGCCTTTCGTGCCCGACGAGAGCCATTGACCTATGAAACCTTACCGGTGCGCATTGGTCAGGATTACTCTGCTGCGCTGACTGACCGGCGCAAAGTCTTTCACCCTCTTTGCGCTAAGCTGGTGGAACAGAAGAGGCGATTTATGTTTCTTTATCCTGCAGTACTAAAAATACACCAAAATGGGAAATGGCACGTGTTTGACTCTGCAGATTCAGCTGGGGAGTTCATTAATCGTGCTGAGTCCACTGCTGGAGCTACTTGAATACTATGTACTGTGTTTATTGCAATGCTGGTATTGGGGGTTTGCAATTACTGATGGTTATTTATAAGCTGTATGTGCAGTCTGTATTACTTTCTGAGGAAGGCAGGGAACTGATAGCCTCACAGACGTGATCTGCTATCCTAGGACCTGGAGGGTTTTAGGTTAGCCCAGTATCTGTTTAGGCGGGGGGATGGGATGGTAGGAGAGGGAGGGGGGTTTGGGGGTGGTTTGTGTAGGGGTGGGGGGGAGTTGGGTTTGAGTTTTGGGGTATCAAACATGCAGCATATCTTTGTGTTTTCCATTCCAGTGCAGTTTCTGAGATCACCAGGTATTGGGCTCACTTTAGTTTCACCTATGGACAGCTTTGTTTTGCGTTCTCCTTGGTCTGGCTGGGAGCCTGGGAGATCCTGTGAGTGGAACTGGGTGGTTACTTGCTCATTTCCTTATCCATGAATTCTCATACTTTTCGAATATTATCCTGGAACGTATGTGGTATAACCTCCCCTGTTAAGAGAAGTAAGATTCTTCAGCGTCTTCAGCATCATAAAGCTGACTTAGCCTGTTTGCAGGAGACAAGACTTTCTGATGTTGAACACGCCAAGCTTCTTAGAGGATGGGTGGGACAGATTTTTTGTTCCTCCTCCTCTAATAAGAAGGCAGGAGTGGTGGTGTTGGTACGAAGGGGATTCCCGGGTAAGGTGGAACAGCTTTACCGGGATGCATTGGGAAGGATTTTACTGTGTAAGGTCACTATGTCGGGGTTTGTCATTAATCTGTTAATGCTTTATGCCCCTAATCAATATGATCACTCCTTTTTCACTTCTATAGCGGGTGTGGGCGTCCGTGATCCTACCAACCCTCTTATAGTGTTAGGTGACTTTAACCAGGTCCTGGACCCCACTTTGGACAGAACGGGACCGGGTTCCTCCCAGCAAATTGGCCCCATGAAAGGCATTTCATACTTATGTGACACCATGGAACGGGATTACACCCATCAGTCCCGTGCACATCACACGTTTTCACGCATAGATTACATACTAACATCGACTGCTTACTTATCTGCTTACAAATGCCTCCCTTAAATTCAAAACCAACCTCATGCAATGGATTCAAAGCACTCTCATAGAAGGTCAATTCCCACAAGATCTTGGAGAGATCATAATCACACCCCTACTGAAAGATCAAAAAGGCCCTATAGACGCTCCTACCAACTACAGACCTATCGCTTCGATCCCATTATATGTCAAACTGATTGAAGGACTTGTGGCTCAATACCTCACCAACTACCTATTTGACCATAATATACTTCACTCCTCTCAATCAGGATTTAGATCTCACCACAGCACGGAAACACTACTAGCTACACTACTAGACATAGCCCGACAACACCTCAGTAAAGGACACAGGATCCTAATTATCCAACTAGATCTTTCCGCCGCCTTCGATCTAGTCGATCACACCATATTACTCCAGATACTTGATGCAATCGGGATCTCAGGGGTGGTTTACAATTGGTTCCAAGGATTCCTCAAAACAAGAACGTACAGAGTTAAGACAAACAACACGAAATCTAACACATGGTCAAATCCATGCGGAGTCCCGCAGGGGTCACCACTATCGCCCATTCTATTCAATCTCTTCATCTCCTCCCTCGGCACCACTTTAGACAACCTAAATGTAACATCATTCAGCTACGCAGATGACATAACTATTCTCCTCCCCTTTGAAATCCAAGACCACACCTCAACAGGACACCTGGAAATAATTCTGGATGAAGTAGAAAAATGGATGACAAACCACAAACTGAAACTAAACTCGGACAAAACCAAATTCCTAATGCTTGAAACGGACAAAAACCCATCCATAACAGACCTAGAAATTAAAGCAACCAAATACCCAATCCAGACCTCACTCAGAATCTTGGGAGTGCAGATAGACAGATGCTGCACTATGCAGACCCAAATCAACAAAACTACCCAAAAAGCATTCTTCACAATGCGCAACTTAAGAAAAATAAGGAAATTCTTTGACAAAGAACACTACAGGATAATTGTACAATCCCTGGTACTAGGTCTCGTGGACTACTGCAATATCCTTTATCTACCATGCCCCACAAACATGATCAAAAAACTTCAAACTGTTCAGAACACAGCCCTTAGACTAATTTACTCACTCGGAAAATTTGACCACATCACCAATGCCTACCTAGACTCACACTGGCTACCGATTCGAGCCAGAATTCAATTCAAACTATACTGTCTACCCTTCAAAGTAATTAACGGTACTGCACCCACCTACCTAAATGACCGCCTAAACCGTAACCTTCCAACCAGAACAAGAAGAAAACTGACATCATTCACATACCCACCACTCAAGGGTACTCACCGCAAAAAGCTTTATGATAGCCTCCTGGCAACACATGCTGCAAAACTCGAACCTTCCATCACCAGATTGTTAACCACAACATCAGACCTCAAGACATTCCGTAAAGAAATCAAAACACTGCTGTTCAAAAAGCATATACAATCTACCTAACCTCCCTCACCCCATCCCCCAAGAAACCAAAACACTGCCGTCCAAAACATCTTCCGATGTTATTAAGTCTTTACTATCATTCTGTTATTAAGTCTCTATCCTCAAACTGTATTCTCTATTGTCATGTACCATCCTGGAAATGTCCAGTTCTCTTCTTATGTAATCCGCTTTGAACCGCAAGGTACAAGCGGAATAAAAATCACTAATGTAATGTAATGTAATGTAACAAGCATCCGAAGTGGGACCTCTTTCTGTGTTGGATCATTGTCCTATTTGGTTAGATATCTTATGTGGCACGGAGAACAAGCACGGGAGCACCTGGAGGTTCCCATCCTACTTATTCAAAAATTTGAATTTTCAGAAATATCTCACGCAGAAATGGGATGATTATATGGCATTCAATGCACAACATCGGAACACACCCTTGCTCTTTTGGGAGGCCGCCAAATCTGTACTCCGGGGGGATATTATTTCCTATGTCTTTGCCCATAGAGCCCGCCTTTCCCGGGGACTTCTTCACTTGGAGGGGGAGTATAAGCGTCTGAAATGTGTTCACCTTGTGCATCCCTCTCCTCAATCTCAGGAGGCAATGGTGGTGGCGCAGCATGCTTTGAATACTCTATTACATGAACGCACGCAACATTATTTTCACCATTGTAAGTTTAAATTTTACAAGTTTGGGAATAGAGCGGGGCGGCTCTTGGCTAATTTGACTAAACCTCACCGCTCTAACCGTCACATTTCTCGTATTTTGTTGCATTCGGGTGAGGAGCTCACATCTACTCCTGCCATAGCGGATGGTTTCCTTAAACACTATAGGGAATTTTATGCCTCCAGGGACGGGCAGGGGGGACCAGACGCAGAGGACTATTTAACGGATGCTAGGGTTCCCCGATTGACTTCTGATCATCATTACTTGAATCGTCCTATACAGGGTAAGGAACTTCAGGGAGCGGTTAAACAGCTTAAAGGGGGCACATCGCCAGGCCCCGATGGATTTTCTCCAGAGTTCTATAAACTTCTTTTTCCCTCCCTTTGTGGTCCTTTAGAAGCATATTATACAGTGGCCCTTGAGGGTGGGTCCTTTCCGCTGGGGGCTAATCAGGCATTTATCACTTTAATACCTAAACCGGGTAAAATTGAGACAGATATTGAATCCTATCGACCCATATCTCTAATCAATGTAGATATCAAAATACTGGACAAAATATTGGCCAACAGACTAGCGACCCTGTTGCCCACTTTGATAGTGCAGGAACAGGTGGGTTTTGTACAACACCGTCACTCGGTCCTAAATGTTCGTAGATTACTCACTGCTCTACAGCGTTCAGGGGATTCTGAGCTTCCGGGAATACTGGTTGGCTTAGATGCAGCAAAGGCTTTTGACCAGGTTAATTGGGGATATCTATTCCGAGTACTCACATATATGGTTTTCGATGGGTGGTTCTTGGATATGCTTCACTTACTTTACACAGACCCAACAGCTTGCATTTTAGTCAATGGTACTCGTACACCTGTTTTCCAGATAGCGCGTGGGACGCAACAGGGTAGCCCGCTTTCCCCTCTTCTTTTCTTGCTGTACTTAGAGACCCTCTTCTGCATTCTATCATGCAGGATGATATTATCCAGGGCTTACCTGAGGGCGATTCCCAACTGAGAGTCTTAGCTTATGCGGATGATCTTTTATTAACTCTGGGATCTCCTGAACTTTCTCTTAATAGAGCTTTAGACTTGCTGGATGAGTATAGTATGTACTCGGGTTTGGTATTAAACAAATCAAAGTCCACAGTTTTGCCTTTGACTCCAGAGGTACAGACACAGTGGAGGGGGCCTTTTCCTCTCACATGGGCATCGGGACATCTTACCTATTTGGGTATTGTTATTTTCCCTGACCTTTCAAAACTATATGCTCTCAATATAAACCCTCTAGTTCTTGCCACAGTACAAAAATTGGAGAATTGGAGGGTTTTTCCGCTTTCTTTAATGGGCAGAATAGCATTGTATAATATAGTACTTGTGCCCCAGTGGCTCTATGTGTTTCAAATGATACCTGTATTATTATCCTCCCGTCATGATAAACTACTAGGGAAATGTTTACAAAAGTTCCTGTGGAACGGAAAGAGAGCACGTTTGTCTTTGACTCATCTGGCGCGCCCTAAGGATCGCGGTAGTTTTGGCCTCCGTTGTCTTCGTTTATTGTCCCGGGCGTGCCAGATGAGACATCTGAACGACTGGTATCGGGGGACCAATCACTTTTCGGCTTCCAGACAGGAATTGTCACTTTGTGCTCCATACCATTTTAGTTATCTGCTGCATGTGTCTCACCTGCCACGGAAAACTTCATCGGCACGAGATTTGTTTCTACTACCCTTGCGACGCCTTTGGAAATTATTGTGTAAACAGCTACAGATTACATCTCAGGTGACTCCTTACTTACCACTGCGGGATAATGGTGACTTTACAGCAGGCATGGACCCCGTTTTCTCTCCAGTTTGGACATTACAATCTAACCAATATGTTTTTCAAATGGTACATTCCAATGGCTCTTTGAAATCGTTTGTAGAACTTCAGCAGGACCATGCCTGGAGGCCTATTGACTGGCTTTCTTACCTTCAACTTTCCTCTTACATTAGCTCCTTGCCACGGGACTCCATCGCGGACCGTTGTATGGAACCCCTTTCTGAAGCGTTGAGTCTGTCTGCACAGGTACCGATTCCATTGAGATTTCATCATCGCCATCTTCAGGAATGCCTGGGCGAGCCTTCCTATGAATCCTATGCTTTAAAATGGTCACAGGACCTTTCTTGTGACTTGACAGCTGCCATGATCCGCAGGGGGGTCTTTTGGACTGCTCGTGTTTCACACAATGTGATTCTGTTTGAAATGAACTATAAATTTTTGCACCGGTTGTACAGATCTACTTCATACCAATTTCGGACAAAGATGTGTTTGTCAGATCGCTGCCTTAAATGTTCTCATTCTCCTTCTACTCTTGGACATCAGTTCTGGTCTTGCCCTCGGATTAATGCTTTCTGGCAACAGCTGTGTACTCATATTCAAACCATGTGGAATTACAAATTTTCCTTGGATCAGATGATGCTGTTTACACTGGATCATGTTCCCCTGTCAGCACCAAAGGGGTTTCGGAGCTTTCTTGCTCGTTCTGTGTTATTGGGGAAGAAAACTATTTTACTCCACTGGATTTCATCTGACTCTCTGACGCTTTCTCGTTGGCGGACTCTGATGATACAACAAGCCTCCATGGAGCGATTATGCTTTTCCACATTAGACTCAGCAATGGGCAGGTTGTTTTGTCAATATTGGGCACCTTTCTGGGACACTTTAACATCAAGAGCTCGAAGTCATCTGTTAAATGTATGAATATCTAATTGAGACTGTACTGGAGTGGATTTTTTGTTGTATTTCTTTTCTGTTTGGGATATGGGAGGGGGGGTGGGGGGGGGGGTGGGACGGGGGGGTGGCATTGGATTATGGTGAGTTTGAGCTGTACTTTGGTATTCACGATTCCTTGTTGTACACCATGTACATTTGAGTGTTTGTTATTCCATTTTTGAAAAAATTTAATAAAATATATTTCTCAAAAAAAAAAGATGGTCCAGGATCTGTCAGCTGGGATAGGGTTGGAGCCCATTAGGGTGGGAGTGGGATCGGTGGGCAATAGGGACTTGTAGGAGACTGAAGGAGGGAAGGAGCATCTCAAGGAAGAAACCTTATCGTTGAAGAATTTTGCTAGAACATCAGCTGAGGGAGAGGAGGGGAGCAAGGTGGGGTCTTCTTTTGGAGGTTAGGGAGCGCCAGATGTTGAATTGTGTACTGCTTTGATTGTTGGACCTGGAGATTTTGTCACCATAGAAGTTCTTTCTTGCTTTTTTTAGCGCTGTATTGTACAGCTTGATATTGACTCTCCAGGACTGTCTGTCTATGGGACATTTTGATTTTTTCCATATGCGCTCCAGCGCTCGACATTTCTGTTTTAGCTCTCTTATGATAAGTGAGGTACAAAGGGGCCTTGCGGGGATAGGAGATGGATTTAGTGGAAAGAGGGGCGAGGGAAAGATAGGTGGATTCGGAGAGAGCGATCCAGTTATGCCAAATGGTACTTGAATCTACAGGCTTAGGGGCAGAGGAGAATAGATTGAGAAATTTGGACCAGAACAGGTCGCTTGTGATTTTTTTGCGGAAGGTAATGGGGTTGGAAGTGCGGGATGAGGCCCCAAGGTGCGACATAAAGATGGGGAGACAGAAAGTCCCTAGGAAGTGGTCAGACCAGGGGACATGTTCCCAGCGAATGTCGTCAACTGACATCTTGTGAGCTGTAAGGTCGAGGAAGCTAATGAGGTCTAGTGTGTGCCCCTTTTCATGGGTTGGGGATGGTGCAGTGGGGGGAGGCCAAGGGAGGTGAGGAAGCTAATAAGTTCAATCGTATCCTTGCTGGTGATGTCGTCTAGGTGGAGATTGATGTCTCCGATGATCAATAACCTTTGAAACTTGAGGAAGGCGTTTGTTATAGGCTCAAGGACGAGTTCGGAGGAGTTGATCCAAGGGGTAGGTGGGCAGTATAGGAGCAGGATGCCCAGTGGGTGAGGATGAAGTTCATCGTTGACGGAAGCAAGCATGTATTCTAGTGAGGTGTGTCAACCCCTTTCAAGGAACTGAACATCGAAAAAGGATTTGTAGAGGATTGCCAGGCCACCTCCTTTACAGTTAGATCTAGGTGAAAAGAGACCTTGGTAGCCATGGGAGCAGAGATCATTTTGTGTAAATAGGTCATCTTTTTTAATCCATGATTTCGTGATGCATAGGAAACCAGGGTCAGAATCTTCAGTAGGTCTTTCAGAATTTGAATCTTGTTGCAAGTGGATCTTGCGTTGCAATAAAATGTTGGGACTGGGGTGAGCGAGTCAGAGGCAAGGTTGGGGAGATTGGCAGGGGAGACAAACTTTAAAGAAGCATGGTTGATTCTTCGGGGGTTTTTTTGGGAGGATGTGGTCTGGTGCGAATCAACATGGGGACTTTAAGGCCAGGGCAGATATTATTGGTATTCGCGGAATAGAGAAGATCGGGAGAAGGGGGAATTACGCAGAGGGTGGTGTTAAGGGAAAAGCAAAGTAGGAGGAGAAAGGGCCATGAGGGTGGCTTCATGGTGAGAGGTTGGTGAGCCTTTGGTGAGCTTTTGGGTTGTGAATATATATATAGATTTTTGTTTGTTTGTTTTTGTATCTATTTATTATAGTTTTTATTTTTTGGGGTTTTTTTAGGGGGGGAAATTAGCCCTTGGCGAGCTTTTGGGTAGTGTGTGTATATATATATATATATTTTTTATTTTTGGGGAACAGCTAGGCAACTTGGTATCTAAACAGGAAGAGGATCTAGACAACTAGGTAGAGAGAGGACTAGACAGACTTAGCATACCGGGAAGGAACTGGTATAAAGGTAAAAGGAGGGAGGAGGGACAAGATGGTGGAAACTTCCTCCTTCCTCTGCCTAGGAAGTTGCTGGGGGGAGAACTTCCGGGGCCCTAGGGCCTGAAGAAGACTCCGATGCTGGGGTGGGCAAAGTCAGCCCAAACAGAACCTGCACAGGCAGGAGGCTTTCGGCGATCCCCGATGGCTGGTGGAAGCAGGGGCTCTGAAGAGTAAAAGTAGAGCCCTCCTGCTAGATCGGCGTCGGGCGAAGGAAGAAGCCGCTGGTCTCCTGCAGGCTCGGGAGGGGGGCGGAGCAGTGCTCCCACACTCCTCTCTGCTTGGGGCTGGAGGAAAAAGAAGTTGTCCGTCGCTGGTGGAGATCTCCTTTGAAGCCGCTGGTCTCCTGCAGGCTCGGGAGGGGGGCGGAGCAGTGCTCCCACGCTGCTCTCTGCTTGGGGCCGGAGGAGAAAGAAGATGTCCGTCGCTGGTGGAGCTCTCCTTTGAAGCCGCTGGTCTCCTGCAGGCTCGGGAGGGGGGCGGAGCAGTGCTCCCACGCTCCTCTCCGCTTGGGGCCGGAGGAGAAAAAAGTTTCCCGACGCTGGTAGGGCTCTCTCTCGAAGCTGCTGGTTTCCTGCAGGCTCGAGAAGGGGGCGGAGCAGTGCTCCCACGCTCCTCTCCGCTTGGGGCCGGAGGAGAAAGAAGATGTCCGTCGCTGGTGGAGCTCTCCTTATACTCTTTATACGCTGGTAGGGCTCTCTCTCGAAGCTCTCCTTATACGCTGGTAGGGCTCTCTCTCGAAGCTGCTGGTTTCATTCTCTGATCTGTTCGTAATCCCCTTCTTTATCATTCCTAGCATTCTGTTTGCCCTTTTCGCCGCCGTCGCAAATTGCGTGGATGGCTTCATCGACTTGTCAATCAGAACTCCCAAGTCTCTTTCCTGGGAGGTCTCTCCAAGTACCACCCCGGACATCCTGTATTCGTGCATGAGATTTTTTGTTACCGACATGCATCACTTTACACTTATCCACTTTGAATTCATCTGCCATGCTGACGCCCATTCCTTGAGCCTGTTTATGTCACATTGCAGATCTTCGCAATCCCTCTGTGCCTTTACTACTCTGAACAACTTTGGGTGAATCGATTCGAATCGATTTGCTTTTTTAAAAACTCGGTCTGGCCGATTCCTAAGTGCTGCAGCGTTTAGGCCAGACATGGACAAACTACAGCCCATTTTGGCTTCCAAATTAGTGATGCGGCATGTCTACAAACTGTGCATACACGGACTGGCCAAGGACGCTTGATAAATTCCTTCCTTACGGGGGGCGTGGCTTTGGAGTGTTCCGATATGGTCGGGTAGTTGAGGAGCTCTGTAAAATCAGGCTATTTATGGTATTTTAAAGTATTAAAAAATCGCGAGTCACATCAGTAAAGTTTTGTTTTCGGTAGCAGAATGGCTTCGGGCAAGCAGTGTAAAAGCGCGTCAGCGGGAACAGGAGCAGGAAGTGTCAAGAGGTCAAAGTTGGAGCTGACATCTCCTTCATTAGTTCCGCTTCCAACGGATGAAATAGAGAACAAAGACCTCATGAAGGAATTGCAACAGATTAAAGAGAGTGTTAAATAACGCAAAAAACATAAAAGAGGTCAAAGAAGAGGTAGAAAATTTAAATAAAAGAATGCAAGTAGTAGATTTAAAAATTAAGCATATAGAAAAATGTGGAGAAAACTGAGGCAGAAATAACACAATATAAAAATGATTACAAGGAGATAGAGATATTAAAGAAAAAACTGGAGGATCTGTCTAATCGCGAAAGACGGAGTAACTTAAGGGTGCTTGGGTTACCAGAGGGGATTGAAAAAAATGATCCCATAGCCTTTCTCACTAATTTTCTACCGAAAATTCTGCCAATAAAAAGCAAGTATCCATTGGAACTGGAAAGGGCACACAGGGTCCCAATAAGGAGGTCTAGTAATCAAAAAGGACCGCGTCCCCTGATTTTTAAGATGCTCAGATACCAACAGGTGGAGGAGATTATTAAATTGGCTAAGGCGAACAGAAACCTCAAATGTCAAGATGCAAAGATACATATAGTACAGGATTTTGCAAAAGAGACTGCTTATAAAAGAAAACAACTGTTAGAGTTACGGCCACAGTTAAGAGCATTGGGAGCCAGATATGGTTTAATTTATCCAGCAATTATGAGGGTTACACATGAAAATAAAAAACTTACAACTTTGAAGATTCTGCTAAGTTAAAAGAGTTCCTGGATAGGTGTGAAATGCCTATGGCCACATAGGAATGAAACTGGGTTTTATATCTTTTTCCTATTTCTTTAGTTTATTATAATACTTTGGTTTACTTTTGGTGGTTGGTGAAATATATTTTAAAACCTGGGTAACTCTGCAGTTAATTTTGAATTGGCTCAACATTCTGACAGAGGAATGTAGTCAGTGGAAGCAGCTGCATGGAATGTGGCTGTTTAGTGAGAGGTGTTACAAGATAGTTCTTCCTTATGCCAGAACTGAGCATAATAGATGTGAATATGGCATAACATTAAGGGGAATATGTGAACTTTTTCATTTCCCTAAATGGTTGGAGAGAAGATTTTAAAGAAGGCTAAGCTTGGGTTTGAGAATGATACAAGTCATATGGAGCAGGAACAGATTTAACAATGCTCTGGATGCTATTCAGTAATTGGCAATGGTAACTCTGCATATTCCACAGCAAGGATGTGCTGTGAGATTCTTCAGCACTTTTAGACTCATTCCTCCAAGTGCATTAAAATTTCCTATATGTACTGTTTTTATTCCTGCAGTACTTCTGTCAGAATTTTAAAAGTTACATTACAAGGTATAAGGGAGTAGAAGACAGTAAAGATGTTTGTATACATCTTAGTCTGTGGTGGTTTAATTAAAGTACTGAAGGAAGTAGATTCTTATACCTGAATAGAATGTCAAATGATTTGCAAATTGACATAAAAGGTTGGCAGATTAATGAGAGTTTTCTGCAATATGGTGGGAAGTAAAGGATGTTGGGTATTGTAGTATGAATGGAATCAGTGCATGTATGATACGGTCTGATTCTCATCTTATACCCTGATGTTATTTTTTTGCTTTCCATGGATCCTAATATATTTTGATGCACAGTTAATTTGGAGGAAAGAAGACTATGAGAAATACAGATTTTCAACTCAACAGCTGTATGATGATTTCCATAAAGTTAATCTTGGGATATGCTATATTCTATAGAGTTATGGATTAATATATACAGATACTGTATGAATGTATGATTACTGTACATACAGAAACATATACAAAGAAGATCTTTTGAAGAAAGAAGGAGGAGGATGATGATGGAGAGCAGATCTGATGTTGAACAGAGATTTGGATATGGTATTCGTACCAAGTTGTGGGAATATTGCAAGTTGTTAACATAAGATAGATGGGAATTGATGGCCTGTAATTACTAAAAGTGTACGTGCTGGATGTACTTGGGTTTTGTTTAACTAAAGGTGGGGTGAGAAATGAAAAGGAGATTTAATATAATCTTATTGTTATTTCTTTTCGGAGAGTATGTTATAGATTATTCTCCGAAAAAAAAAAATAGTAGTCAGTCTATTGGATTTTCCTCATTTGCATATGCGGATGATATTCAACTTTTGTATCCTATAAACTCAGCAGATCCAACGGAAATAATAACCATAAATAATAAATTAAACCAAATCAGCAAATGGCTAAAGGACAATATGTTGGCTTTAAACACAGCAAAATCTTCAGTAATGTTTTTTCCATGGAAAAAAGAGCTTAAACTCTCACCACATATACTCCTAGATAGTACCCCTCTTCAAATAGTAACTACAATAAAAATATTGGGAATAACACTAGATCAGGAACTCTCTTACCATAACCAAATTAGCTCAGTAGTCAAAAACTATGACTCATCAGATCACTATCAAAAGTCCTAAAACCAGAAGCTCTTAACACCTTAATCCACTCATTAATCATTTCCAGATTAGACTACAGATAATACAAAATACAGCAATAAAAATTATAACAAATTCAAAAAAATATGACCATGTTACACCACTTTTACAAATTGCTCATTGGCTACCAATAACACACAGAATAACTTTTAAAATCATACTCTTAACATTTAAAATTCAACAATCACATGTGCCACTATTTTTGGACCGTTTTTTAATACCATATTCATCATCTAGGACACTCAGATCAACACAACATCTATTAACTATTCCATCTTTAAAAATAATAGGGACCAGGAGATCTACCATTTTTTCGGTCATAGCACCTCAGCTCTGGAACAATTTACCACTATTTATACGTAATGAACCTTCTTTAGAAAAATTTAAACTAAACTAAACCTTAGGTTTGTATACCACACCATCTCCATAGTCGTGGAGCTCGGCACGGTTTACAGGAATTGGGATGAGAAAGGAACTCCAAGGAAAGGATGAAGATCGGAGGAAAGAAGAATGTTTAGAGGGCTAGGAAACAGAGGAAGGAGTGTTACATTTTTGAGAAAATGTAAGCGTTCCCTTAAAAGCTTTCTGTTCAAGGACGCTTTTCAATATATAGAAAATATTACCTACAAATATTAAATCCCAGTTTTAAATGAGTGTTATGTGTAGGTTGCCAAAATACTCTTTATTTCACTTTATATCTTGGATTTGAGATCCTACCATATATGTTTTCTACGACCCCTCCATATGTGGGTTTTTTTCCTTAAATGTTTCTTTTTCTTTTCTTAAAATTTGTAGTTCACCTCTTTTGCCTTTTATACCAGTTTGTAATAGAATGCCAAAATTTGTCTATATTATCTTGTTTTGTCCTCCCAAATTTGTTAATTGTTATTTTAAAAACAATTGTTATACACATTGAAATATATGATATTGCGTAGATAACAAATCCCAATAAAACTTGAAACTTGAATAAGTGACTTGCAGTTGAGCTCCCTCCTTTTAAACAACACTTCTTCATCTATTTAACTATTTAATTATTAAAAACACCAGCAGGAGTTCCTGGGGAGAGTTGAGCGTGGGAGCCCTTGCTCCGCCCCTCTCCCAGACCAGCGGGGGACCTGAATTTAAAAATCTAAAGCACCAACGGCGCACAGCCTTTACCGGACCCCCTCCAGCCACCAGCAGGAGTTCCTGGGGAGAGTTGAGCGTGGGAGCCTTTGCTCTGCCCCTCTCCCAGACCAGCGGGGGACCCGAATTAAAAAATCTAAAGCGCCAATGGCAAACAGCCTTTACCGGACCCCCTCCAGCCACCAGCAGGAGTTCCTGGGGAGAGTTGAGCATGGGAGCCCTTGCTCCGCCCCTCTCCCAGACCAGCGGGGGACCCAAATTAAAAAAATCTAAAGCGCCAACGGCGTACAGCCTTTACCGGACCCCCTCCAGCCACCAGCAGGAGTTCCTGGGGAGAGTTGCTCCGCCCCGAAGCCCAGAGACTCTCATCGCTCTCCTCAGAAGCAGCTCCCTGCCTTCGGGGCTGCTCCTCTCTTCGGCCCGGTGACTTCGGGCAGCGTGGGAGCCCTGCTCTGCCCCCGAATTCCCCTGCTGGACCAAGTTTTCTTCGAGAGCAGCACCTCTGCCATCGGGTGCTGCTCCTCACTCCAACCGCCACTTCGGGCCGCGTGGGAGCCGTTGCTCCGCCCCCGAAGTCCAGAGACTCTCATCGCTCTCCTTAGAAGCAGCTCCCTGCCTTCGGGGCTGCTCCTCTCTTCGGCCCGGTGACTTCGGGCAGTGTGGGAGCCCTGCTCCGCCCCTGAATTCCTTCACTCTGGCCTCTTATCCTCCTCTGCTCCCTCACAAACACTTCCCACTCCCAAAAACCTCTTCCCAAACTCTCCCGATGCTACATTCCCCTACAACATCTGTCCTGGGCTCAGAATTCCCATGCTAGTATCCTCCAGTACAGTATTTAATTTTATTGCTTTGCAGAATAAGACAATATAGAAAGTACAGATAAACATAAACATACTATCAGGGCCTTCAGGGGGTTGGGTGAATCACCAGCCCTAGAGCCTGCTTTTTTTGTTTGTATGTTTGTTTACTTTTTGCTTAATGCAAAAGTAAGCTAAAAAAAAATATAATACAGAGCTCTAGAGCTAGGAATCTACTAAATCCCCTGAAGGCCCTGATAGCACACCGCTGTATAGAATCCAGGGGTTATTGATAAATAATCAGATTATATTTAACTGCTGATCTAGCACTCACTGTGACTGAATATTGATTTGTCAA
The DNA here is from genome assembly GCF_902459505.1 of Geotrypetes seraphini. Lineage (NCBI taxonomy): Eukaryota > Metazoa > Chordata > Amphibia > Gymnophiona > Dermophiidae > Geotrypetes > Geotrypetes seraphini. The sequence goes on along the minus strand of NC_047088.1, from coordinate 268,804,285 downwards.
GTTTTAACCGTAACTGTCTGAATAGTCTATACAGACCACATCTACATTCTACAACACCACACGTAAAACAATCGTCTCTGTAGTCGCCCCCACTTTATGGAACACACTTCCAAGCCATATCAGGAATGAATCCTCCTTGCCCATATATAGGCCTTTAACTGATCTTTCTTAATCATTACTTTTTTCCATCATTTCAAAAAGCACCGAGGTGCAAACCTCTCCTCCCTAAAACCTGTTCCCCCAGCAAACATGCCCATCCTTACCTCTGACTCTCTCACCCCAGTCCCTACTCTATTGTAATGCCAGGTCCATCAGAAATAAGACCCAAATAGTAAAAGATTTACTTGAGGATTTTGATCCGGGTTTTTTGTGCATCACTGAATCATGGATCGAAAAAGATGACTTACTCACACAAAATGAACTCTGTCCCCCAGGCTACCACGGTCTTTTCTCTCCTAGATTAAATCGAAAAGGAGGAGGTCTAGCCCTTCTCTATAAATTATTCTTTAATGTTGAGCTCTTAGAAAAGGGTAGTCACCCTTCCCTGGAATTCATGCTAGCCTCAATAAATGACGAACTTCGCCCCCACCCATTAGGCATCCTGCTACTTTACCGCCCACCCAACCCCTGGAATAAATCCTCTGACTTTGTTCTTGAGACCATAACAAAGGCCTATCTAAAATTCCAAAGACTACTGATCATAGGTGACATAAACCTTCACCTAGACGACAACACCAACAATGACTCAACTGAGTTCAAAGACTTCCTCACCTCCTTAGGCTTCACTGCTTCCCCGCCCACCTCTACCCATGAAAAGGGGCACTCCATTGACATCATTAGCTTTCTTGACCTGACTGAGCATAAAACTTCCACAGATACGACCCGTTGGGAACATGTCCCCTGGTTGGATCACCTCCTAGGCTCTTTCTGCCTCCCTGTCTTCATGTCAGCCCTTGATACCCCAACCCGTGCCACAAACTCCATCACCTACCGCAAAAAGATCTCAAATGAACTATTCTGGTCCCAGTTTCTCAACAAACTCCCTCCCCTTCCCACTCACACGAACCCTGACTCAATCTGGCACAACTGGGTGACTCTTTCCGAATCCACATACCGTGCCCTTGCCCCTCTAACCACTAAATCCATCTCCTATTCTCACAAGGCTCCCTGGTACCTCCCTTACCACAGAGAATTAAAACAGAAATGTCGGGCCCTGGAACGGAGATGGAAAAAAATCAAAATCCCCCCTAGATAATCAATCCTGGAGAGAAAACATCAAATTCTACAACTCCGTACTAAAAAAAGCTAGGAAGAATTACTATGGAGACAAAATCTCCAGGTCAAAAAACCAAAACAGTACACTGTTCCACATCTGGCGGAACCTAACTTCTAAAAATGACTCCACCCCCTCCCCCCCTCCCATCTCCAAATGACCTAGCCAAATTTTTCAACGAGAAGATCACTACCATAAAGAGCTTGTTTCCCTCAGCTATCTCCTACAACTCTCTCCCCCCGAAAGACTCCGACGCTATCCCTGCTGACAGATCATGGACTACATTCGAACTTGTATCCAAGACCCAGATCTCTAAACTTTGCCTTAAACTTAAATCCTGCAAGTGCATCCTAGATCCCTTCCCATCCTACCTTTACGAAAAAATCCCTACACAGGCCATCTCTTCCCTTACTAACCTCATAAACAAAGTCTTACTATCGGGCCTGTTCTCCACCGAAATGGGACACATTGCCTTATCCCCTCTTCTGAAAAAACCCGATCTTGACCCTTCCTCACCATCGAACTATCGCCCCATAGCAAACATCCCTCTTTTAACAAAACTTCTAGAGACCATAGTCGCCACTCAGCTCTCCTCTTACCTAGAGAGATTCTCCATTCTCCAACACTACCAATACGGATTTAGGCCCAATTTCAGCACCGAGTCCCTCCTAGTTTCCCTAATCTCAAAGGTGCAACAACTACACGCCCGAAACAAATTTGCTGTTCTCCTACAGTTTGATCTCTCCGCGGCTTTCGACGTCGTACATCATGACATACTAATCTACCAACTTTCCGAGATTGGGATTGACTCTTCTGTCCTAAAGTGGTTCTCAAACTTCCTTCGCGATCGTTCCTACATTGTCAACACAAACGGCTCCAAATCCGCTTCATGGACACCATCCTGTGGTGTTCCACAGGGCTCTCCCCTATCTCCTATTCTCTTCAACATATATATGACCTCCCTGAAGCTCCTTAAACTATCCCCCCTTGAAACAATTTACACATATGAAGACGATATCCTCATCCTCCTCGAAACAGATCCAAACCTTACAAACCTCCAAGAGAACATCACATCATGCATAAAGAGACTTCACGCCTGGTCCCTCTCAGTACAGATGAAATTAAATGAATCAAAAACAAAATTACTCTGGCTCGGCCCAAAATTAGCTCACCTGCCCGCCCTCTTCACCCTACCCACAGGCCCTGCTCTACACCTTGAGTTCTCAAGCAAGGTCCTTGGCATCACTATCGACTCCTCCCTTTCCCTCAACGATCACCTGAATTCCCTAGCAAAATCTTGTTTTTTCAGCCTCCACATGCTGAGGAAAGTTAGATCCTATTTTCACCAAAAGCATTTCACCGTCCTTGTACAATCCATCATCCTATCCAAACTCGATTATTGTAACACCATCTACTTAGGCCTAACGAAAAAAAGTCTTTGCAGACTCCAGCTTATCCAGAACATTGCGGCTAAGCTGATTTTTGCTAAACGCAAATATGACCACGTCTCCCCTCTACTTACCAATCTTCACTGGCTCCCAGTACTTTCCAGAATTCATTTCAAATGCTCCTGCCTGGCCTTCAAGATCATTCACGGCATCCTTCCGCCCCTAATCCCTCTATCCTTCCTCGCCCCGACACCAACTACCACCAGATCTGCCCACAGACATAAACTATCCTTCCCCTCTCTACACGGCATCCTCCACGCAGGTAAACTGGGTAGATCCCTCCTCTCCAAAATCACCGGCCTCTGGAACGACCTCACTGTTTCCCCGCGGCGGAACCTGGACTCCCTCCAACTATTCCGAAAACAACTGAAAACCTGGCTTTTCTCTAGCATATAATAATCTCTTCTCCTGATTACATCCCCTCTTTTTATGCTTTGTAAACTCTTTCTCTTCTCTCTTCCCATATTTTTTAAACTCTGTAAACTGTGTCGAGCTCCACTTCAGTGGAGAAGATGCGGTATATAAACCTAAGGCTTAGTTTAGTTTAGTATATATTGCTAATTGTGATTTAAGTAAATACTTATTGGTTTTTGGGATATGGCCTGGAGGAGTTTCTCATTTACTTGATCTAATATGGGCGTTTCAAAGTTAGCATTATGGAGATGGGTGGGGATGGGGAATGAGTAGGGAGTTGGGGTTAAATTTGAATTTTCAAAGTAGGGAAATTGATTATATAATAATTGCTATATGGTATTGTATATTATTTGTGATTAATCAATATAATGGGTTTTTAAATCTTTCCTTTGAATGTTAATGGCCTCAACCATCCAGTTAAAAGAAAGAAGACGTTGTTATATTTGAAACAGCAGAATGTGGATGTTTGTTTCATTCAGGAGACTCACCTGTCTGGGGAGGAATCTAAAAAGCTAATAGGTAATTGGGTGAAAGATTGCTTTTTTGTAAAGAAAAAAGCTGGAGTAGCTATCCTAGTTAATAAAAGATGTTCTGCAACGTTTAATATGGTGGCTGCAGATCCTCTAGGCAGATGGCTGCTTGTAGACATGAGTATGGGCAATAATACCACGGCGCTTATGAATGTATATGCCCCTAATTCGAATCAAATTGAATTTTTTAAGACTCTACAACAACTAGTTTTACCACTGGCTTCTAGCAATTTGATAGTGGCGGAAGACTTTAATGCTGTAATGGATCCTTTATTGGATAAGAATCCTAGTAAGATTAAGAAATCACTGGGTTTAGAAAATGATCGGGAATTTTCGTTTTGTTTGCATGTTCATAAATCTTTTTCTAGAATAGATTATATTTTTGTTTCTTATCAGTTGATACAACAAGTAACGCAAGCTTCCATAGATCCAATAATTCTGTCGGATCATGAGGGTGTATGGATTGATTTAAATTTTGTTGATCAAGATAATGCTAAGCCTGTTTGGAGATTTGATAATGCATTGCTTACGTACCCAGTATTTTGTGAAGATTTTAAATTAAAAATTGATGAGTATTTTCAAATTAACAACACTGAAGAAATCTCTATAGAAACCTTGTGGGATGCTTTTAAGGCAACCATGAGAGGTCAAATTATTGCATTTTCAGCATATATTAAGAAACAATTAAAAAAGCAATTTATTATAGAAAAAGAAATTAAAATCTTAGAATCAAAATTGATTAGAAAATGGGAACATTCTACATTGCAAGATCTTTTAAAAGCTAAATGTAAATATAATGAGATTTCTAAATTGGTTAGGAAGGATATTCTTTCTCAGCAGGTTTTGTATTATGGAAGTTCAAATAAGGCGGGAAGATTATTGGCAAGCTATCTTAAAGCAAAAAAGAGAAAGACAAAAATAAATGCAATTAAGGATGAAAAAGGAGATATTCAGTCTCAAATTGGACCTATATTAAAACAATTTTTAAAGTTTGATAAAGACCTTTATTCTTCTGAGCCTTATTTAGATAGAGAAAAAGATGGTTTAGAATTTTTAAAATTAGTTGAGGGTCCAAAAGTTCCTTTTTTTTTTTTTTTAGTTCAATGATTTTATTGAATATTATAGGAATTATAAACAGAAAGCAGTTCAAACATATAGATCATAATAAAAATCATGTATCAAATATTCGTATCTACAATCATTTGAATAAAACTAGATTAATGAGAAGGATCCAGAGTATCTGGAACTGCTTAGAAAAGGAATAGAAGAAGACAGAGAAGCAGGAGGGATAAGAGAAAGAGAGAGAAAGATAAAGGAAGAGAGAGAGAATGAGAAATAGAGAGAGATATAGAGAGAGAAAAAGAGAGGCAGAAGTGTCTATAGAGCAGAACGAACATATGAATCTAAGAATGGCCAAGGTGATTTGTTTCGTGTCAAGTTTGTGGAAGATCGAGAAAACAATTTCTTCTCATATGCATAAGATTCAAATTTATGGTACATACTTAAAGAGTTCCACCAAAAAGTGTAGTCTAGCAATGAGGATGATTTCCAGTTTTTCAGAATATGCATTAGAGCTGTCACGAACATGGTGTCAATGAGTTTAGGCGGGCAATTTGATTGTGCAAAACATGGGTGTTGGGAACGAAGAATTATAATATCCATGGAGATCACTTCTGAACATTTAGTGATAGATTTTATGGTATCCCAAATACGAAGCCAAAAGGAATGAACCATATTGCAGTGGAAAAGCATGTGATCGAGAGTTCCGGGTGCTTTCAGACAGTTCCAACAGGTAGAATCTTGTTGTAGATTCGCTTTCCACTTACGATATGGAGTCCATACTGCATTCCACATAACAAAGTACATTGATTGTGAAACTCTGGATGATAAAAGAGGACGATTTGTGGAAGACCAGAAGAGTTCCCAATCTATTTCAGAAAGCGTGGTTTTCAAAATAGAGTCCCAATGGTTCATAGATTGAGTTGAAAAAGTGAAGAAGTGATCTCTTAGTATACCATAAAAAAGAGATATTGCCTTACCCTTCAGTAAAGCCAGAGTAGACCAATGACGAACAGTATGAATAGAGGTCATAAAATCAGGGCGTGTATGTATATTATCTAATATTCCAGTAAGCATAAGCCATTGTGATCGTACAGAGGATGGGAGTGAGTATGTGGAACGGAAAATATCAAAGGGGACAAAAGAATTAGAGGAGATCAATTGATGAACAAACCACACACCCGCCCGCTGCCATCTTTTCCATGAGAGGGATCTTCCATTGATCTGAATTTTAGAGTTATTCCAAAGGGACATGAGTGGGCCTTCATCAGCGTGAATTTCAGCCGCTGCATCTAATAGGCGTAAAGCATGCTGCGTTGCACATAATAAAGAATACCTTCTCAAGTGTCTAGGTATTGACACTGTAAGAAAGCACGAGACGTGTAGTGGTGTACATAAAAAGCGTTCCATTTCGAACCATGCTGGTTGATCTTGAGGGTTCGAGTCAACTATCCATTGAGCTCCATATTTGGCTAATGATGCAATGTAATAGTAGTAAAAATCTGGTAGATTTAGGCCGCCATTAATCTTAGAGGCCTTCAGCTTGGCGAGAGCAATACGAGGTTTTTTCTTGTTCCAAATAAATTCAGACATTTTCATATTAAGCCAATGAAAGAATTTTTTCCGGCATAAAAGGGGAAGCATAGAAAGAATGTAATTAATTTGTGGAGCCAGAGTCATTTTAATGGAGGCTATTCTACCCCACCAGGACAGATAAAGCGGAGACCAACGCGTTGTAGTATTTAAAATTAAATTTTTGATTTTGGATATGTTAAGATCCTGAGCATGATCTGGATCTTTATGAATTAGGATTCCCAAATATTTCACAGCTCCTTGTGACCATGGAAAAGAGAAGTGAGCTAGATCTGAGAAGGAAATATGGTCATTAAGAGGAAAGATCTCCGACTTCTCCCAGTTGACAGAGTATCCCGAGAGACGAGAATATTGGGAAACTATGTAAATGAGATGGGGTAGAGAGAAAAGGGGATCTCTGAGAAAGAGGAGAACGTCATCGGCATAAGCTGCCAATTTAATGTCTCGATTGGATGAGGGAATACCTTTTATTAGGGAACACTGTCGGATAGCAGATAATAAAGGTTCCAATGCTAGATCAAATAATAATGGTGAAAGGGGACAGCCTTGACGGGTACCTCTGTAAAGGGAAAATCTATTAGAGAGAGAGTTATTAATCAGGATACGGGCCGTGGGTTGACGATATAATGTTTCTATCCAATTTGTGAAAAAGGAACCAAAGTTGTACCATTTCAGTACTCGGAATAAGAAAGGCCACTCCACTCGGTCAAAGGCCTTTTCAGCATCGATGGCCAGGCCAATCACAGGCTCCGACATTGTTTTAGTCTTAGGTCTGCTGGATTATTGCAACTCCCTATATCTTCCTTGTCCAGCCACTATGATAAAACAACTCCAGACCATACAAAACACCGCCCTCAGATTGATCTACTCACTCAAAAAATATGATCACATAACAACTGCCTTCTTAGACTCTCACTGGCTACCCATACAAGCACGAATCCAATTCAAATTCTACTGCCTGATATTCAAAGCATTACACGGCTCTTCCCCCTCCTATCTAAATAACCGCTTAAACCAAATCTCCACCTCAAGACACAGAAGAACATCGAACCCTTTCGCCTTCCCCCCACTCAAAGGCACACAACGCAAGAAAATGTTTGACAACCTTCTAGCAACACAAGCAGCAAAAATCAACCATTCCATCTCCAATCTTATGACAATATCAGACAACTTCAAAACATTCAGAAAAGAAATCAAAACCCTGCTTTTCAAAAAATTCATCCAAATATCTTAACCCCTCCTCTTTTACCTCCAGAAGATTCACCTACCTTCAGATAACCTTCCCCCAAATTACCCACCTTAACACCTTCCAATTAAACAAATACCATAAATAGATTGTAACCTACCCTCTCTAACTGAATTCCATATGTATTTTTCATACAGTTCTTCACTGTCAGTTTAATTTCCATCCTATAAATTCACATAGAATTTTTCTTTTTTCAACCATCTTTATTTTCTCTTCTTTATTAATTTCCAGGTACTTTAGTTAGATTGTGAGCCTTCGGGACAGTAAGGGAATTTTTTAAGTACCTTCTTACTTCTCATTTATAATCTTAATGTATATTTTCTTCAAACCACTTAGAACCTAACGGATGTAGCGGTATATAAGAAATAAATTACATTACATTACATTACATTTATATGATGAAATAAACGTATATTATCTCCTATATATCTTTGTTTGATGAATCCTGTTTGATCTTTATGTACGAGGGTTGGGATCACTGTGTTAAGTCTTAGTGATAGAATTTTCGCCATGATTTTGTAATCCAAATTGAGGAGAGAGATAGGACGAAAATTTTTAACCATAGTAGCATCCCTATCTGGCTTGGGAATAACTACAATGGTGGCCTCAGTGAAGTTAAATTGTTTGTCCGGAGTGGAGTGGAGGAAATCATAATATGTTAGAAGTTGAGGTGCCAAGAGAGCTCGGAAACTTTTAAAAAACTCACCAGTAAAACCATCTGGTCCAGGGGCTTTCCCAGCGGGTAAGGAAGATATAGCAGTCTCAATCTCATTTGTAGTTATAGGAGCATCTAGTTTTGTTTTAATAGATTCCGATATAGTCGGATGATTTAAAGAAGCAAGAAAAGAATCTATGTCCGAATCAGGGGCCGAAGACTCAGAATGATATAGGGCAGTATAAAATTTTTCAAATTGGGAGGAAATCAACGGTCTGGTTCTTACTAATTGTCCTGATGGGTCTTGAATAGCTGAAATGTGTAAACGTTTTGATTTGGTTTTGAGATATCTAGCTAAAGGGCGACCCATGAGATTATCTCCCATATAGTGACCAGAAGTTGAAATAAAGATATCTCTTCGGGCCGTGCAAGAGACCAAAGTATTATATTCATATTTAAGGTTTTGAATACGTTGGAATAAGGATGGATCATGTAAATGAGTAGACATATGTTGTAATTCTAGGTTTTTAATAGAAATTTCCAATTCTTTTTCTTTTTGCATGGATTGTTTCTTTTTCCAGGAAGCAAGCTTAATCAATTCACCTCTGAGAGAAGCTTTGTAGGCTTCCCAGATGATAGAAGGACAAATTTCTGGATCTTTTGTATTAAATTCGAAGAATTCTGTAGTAAAGGATTTGATTTTGTCCACTATTATCTCATCTAAGAGTAAGGTATTGTTAAGTCGCCAAGAAGGAGATTCTTTGTGCGGAGCAGAAATAGATAAATGCAAAGAAATAGCTGCATGGTCTGTAAGAGATATTGGGTGTATGATAGCGTTTGTCACATCTTGAATGAGAGGAGAGGAAAGAAGAAAGAAATCAATCCTCGAGTAGGTGTTATGTGGCGGTGAAAAGTGGGAATATTCCCTACCTTTTGGATTTAATAAGCGCCATGGATCTACAAGGGAGAAGGCTTCTTTTAAAGCATGTAGAGCTGCAAAAGATTTGGATTTGGAGGGTCTGCAAGAGGATGATCTGTCTATGTAAGTATCTTGAATTTGATTGAAATCCCCGCCCAGTATCAGAGAACGAGAATCGTGTTCAACTAACGCCAGCTGAAGGTCTTTAAAAAAATCTGGGTGGTCCAAGACAGGAGCGTAAATATTAAGGAACACAAAATCTACAGAGTGCAACGCAGCATGTACTAGACACCATCTACCGTCAGAATCCGTTTTAATAGAGTGAACAACAGGGGATAGCTTGTCACTGAGAAGTATTGATATCCCATTTTTTTTCCTCTGAGTTGCAGGAGAATATAAATGAGTGGAATATCCCTTCAATTTAAATTTCAAGGAGGCAGTGGGCGGGAGGTGGGTCTCTTGTAAGTATATCACATCAGGATGTTTATTAGACACATAGTTGGCTATCTTTTTTCTTTTAATAGGATGGTTCAAACCATTCACATTAAAAGAAAGGATATGTAAGTCAGCCATAATCTATTATATGTGGTGTTAGAGCATAGCAGATATCACCTTTATAAGAAAAAAGTAAATGACATAACCAAAATATCAGACAGACACTTCTGCCAGAAGGTAGAAATAAAGAAAGCATAAGATAAAGAGCAAATAGACTAGCAGTGGCAGCATAATACAAGGTCAGAAAAAAGAAAGACCAAAATATCATGTATGGAAGAAAACTGTTTAAGAGTGCTCTTATGAGCACGTAGAGATAACTCATATGGAACAGCTAACATTATTTCACACTCACTCAATTTGAGAAACATGAAAGTGGTGTGCTTTTTCACACTAAGCAATAAATTGTACAGTCTTGTATTAACAAGCTATAACAGCAGAAAATCTTAACAGCAGAGAACATTAACAGCAGGAAACAGATGCAAGCATAGACATCAGTAGCTCAACATGTTAGCGCATTTTCAGAGAGTCCAGGAATGCAGTCAGCTCATCAGGATCAGTGTAAGAAGTGGTGTGGTTATTGTAAGTAACTTTCATCCTGGCAGGATACATAAGGTCCAAAAGTTCCTGATCATATAAAAAGAAGTTTAGAAGAGCCGATATCGCTAAAAGAACTACAGACAGCATTGAAGTCTCTTAGAGTGGGGACCGCTCCAGGTGGTGATGGTTTTACGGTAGAGTTCTATAAATCATTCCAAATTACCCTATTACCTTATTTATTAAATTTATATCAGAATCAACTGAATAAAGGTTGTATTTCAGGCACTATGGTAGAGTCATTAATGATTGTTTTGCCTAAGCCAAATAGAGATCCCGTGTTGGTTTCAAATTGCAGGCCTATTTCTTTAATCAATGTAGATGGTAAACTTTTAGCTAAAAGTTTGGCCATGCGTTTGGCTAAGGCTCTTCCTTATATAATTGGTATGCACCAAACAGGTTTTGTTGCTCACACTCTTCCAATAATACCAGACTGGCCTTTCAGATGTTATATTTAACAAAAGACATGAATGATCCGGCATTCTTTGTGTCTTTGGATGCAGAGAAAGCTTTTGACAGGTGAGCAGTAGTGGCTCGTGGCCAGTAGGGGGTGATGTGTATGGGACGGTAATGGAATGGACATCGGACATGATAGTGCAGTATTTTGTAGAGTTTTCCTACAAAAAAGGGCCTGGTTTTTCGTATGATTCTGGGTAACTCTAGTTAGATACAAGCATATGTGTTAGTTAAGGCCAAGCCCAATAGAAGCGTACGACAAACTGGTGAATAAAAAATCTGAATATGGATGCAGTCAAAGCCAGAAAAACACACTACAGATTAATATAAGGGAAAGTAATAATATTATTTTTATGTACTTTGCTATTGGGCTAGATCATGGAGGAAATCGGGATGTGCATGGACTCCATTTTGTTTGCTGTCTTTTCTGTATCTTCTCTGTCTTTGGACTCCATTTTGGGTTCTTTTGTCTTTCTGTGTCTTGTACTCCATTTTGTGATCAGCCTATGTCCCAAGTCTTTGTTCAGGTTTCTTAGCATCGTGGTGTTAATTGATACCAGATGTGCCTTAGGCTGGCTAGGAAGAAGTATCTCAAACTAAGATATAACTTGCTTTAAATATGAATGAAAATACATGGTCTGAATGAATGAAGGGCCCGAAAGTGAGTGATTGTGTGGCTGTGTATTGAACAAAAGAATGGGTTTTGAAAAAACATATTATATATATTTGCAACCTAAAGAAATCTTAAAGCAACATCTGGAAATAATTAGAGTCAGACACTGTGTGTGAAGCTGTCAGCTCAGGGGAAGGCAGCCCCTCTTTTCCTCTAAGGCTGACAAATTTTCAGCACTGTGTGTAGGGCTTAGAACATTTCAGCATCTTGCCTGACACATAGACAAATTGTCTGAAATAAGTTTTAAGAATGATAAAGGAATATTGGAAATGTTATAAAATGTAAATGTATATTCAGAAATGAATGTAAACAAACAAATGTAATTTCTGAAACTTTTATTTTCTTTGTCTAACTTTTAAACACCACCTCTGTTAGTTTGATTGGCTGTCAAACCGATGATGTCACACTGAGCCAAAGGTATATAGTGGGAGTGTTTCAAAATATTGAACTGAGCTCGTTATCAGAAGGCCAGCATTTTGGCAACTATAACGATCTCCCACTAATGCAACTGCTAACGCAATTATGCTTTATTCTTTTGGTTTCATGATTGAAAAATATAAACAATAAAATTCATAATTATATTTTGGTAAAATTTTTGCATTGGTGACATTTTGCATGTTTTTTGTTATTTTTCACACCTTGAGTGAAAGCTAGCAGCTTACTTTACAGCTGCAGCGTTATGAATGCGCCGGCGTCCAATGCCCATGCTCACAGGGTAGAATGGACCTTTATGTTGGCCATGGAGTGGTTTGGTATTGGTTCGGGATTTATACAAATGATTAAAACCTTGTATAGCTCTGTTGTTGCTAGATTATATATTAATAATAATTTCTCGGAAGGTTTTAAATTGCAAAGGGGGGTTAGACAGGGTTGTCCTTTGTCTCCTTTGCTTTTTGATATAGTACTGGCACCCTTGTTGTTAGCTATTCAACAGGTAAAGGAGATTCAAGGTATTCCACGTTCTGGAAAGGAGTATAAGGTATCTGCATATGCGGATGATATACTGCTTCATTTGAGGAATCCTGAGGCAACCATCCCATGTTTATTAGATTTAATTGAGAAATTTGGAAAATTCTCAGGATATAAAATAAATTGGTCTAAATCAGAAGTCCTTCCTCTAAATATACATTGTGTAAGAGGTTTATTTGATTCGTTCCCTTTTATATGGAAGGAGGAAGGAATAAAATATTTAGAAATTTGGATAAAAAATACACTAGATGAGACAATGAAAGTGAATGAAAGACTTTTATTGCAAAAAGTAACAGAGTTATGTGAGCAATGGAATCCTTTATATTTGTCTTGGTGGGGAAGAATCCAAACTATTAAGATGATGATTTTGCCTGTTGTTTGTTACCAATTGGGGATGATACCAGTTTTTTTCCAGGGGTCTTTTTATAAAAAATTGAATAGTATTCTTACTAAGTTTATTTGGCTGGGTAAAATTGCAAGAATTGCCTTAGTGTCTTTACAAAAGCCAATTAAGGAGAGTGGGGTAAATTTTCCAAACTTCTATAGGTACCATCAATCCTATATTATGCATCAAGGTATGTATTGGGTCCTCCCAGAACTCATGGAAAAGTTACCAGATTGGTTATGGTTAGAATGGCAGCTCATGTTTACCATTAGGCTTCGTCATCTTCTTAGTATTAAAATGCCTAGGATACGTAAAAACAATAGAATATTAATGGACACATGGAAAACTTTACGTTATATTAATAATTTAACACTTCTTCCAATTCAAAAATCAACGTATCAAAATATATGGCTAAACTCCAGGATCCAAATAGGCGGTTTTAAGATTGTCTGGAAGGATTGGATTAAAGCAGGTATACGAACCTTAAATGATGTAAATTCTAATGGTAAACTGCTGGATTTGTCACAGTTGCAATATAAATTTGGCCTTGATAAAAAACAAAGTTATAAATGGTTGCAACTGAAGCAGGCTATTCAGGCAGGGTTCCCTGAATGGAAATCTCTTAATAATCAATTTAGTTTAGATTTCTTATGCTTTCAGGCAGACTTTCTGGGTCACCAGGCTGCACAGTGGTATAAATTATTATCTGGCAATTCGAATAAGAAACCAAAGACTGGACTTAGAAATATTTGAGATTAAGCATCAAATTAATGCATCTCAATGGCCACGTATTTGGTCTTGGAGGATGAGATGTACAATGTCTGTGTCTATGAGGCAAACATGGTTTTTCCTGTTGCATAGAGCACTCTGGACCCCTGTTCGTTTACAAAAATTGGATTGCTCTAAGTCTAATAGATGTTGGCATTGTCATCTCGAGGCTAGAACTTTAGATCATTTATTGTTTCATTGTCCATTTATTAAAGCTTTTTGGCAGTCAATTTGGGATCAAATAAATTGCTAGAAAATCATGTAGCATTGTCATATGACACAATTTTATTTGGCATGTCTATGAGAGCTAAAAGCCAATTATCTGCTAATAATAATAAACTTTTAATGATTTTAACAGGAGTTGCCATTCAGCAAATAACATATAACTGGAAAGATTGCACAAGATTAAATTACTATTTTTGGTGGAACTCAGTGTGTCACATGTATAAAATGGAAAGAGCGCTTGCAGTTCAAAATGGATATTTTAATAAATTTAAGGATGTGTGTGGGCCATTAATAAGGTATTATAATGAATAATCGGCATTTTTCCCTACTTACTTAAAATATATTGTTTTGTGGGTGGGGGGTGGGTTTTGTGGTTTTCATTATCAAAGTGTAAAACAAATGATCTAAATTATTATATGATATATATTATATTTGAATATAAGTTTTGGGAGGGTGGGGTGGGATATAATCTTTTTCTTGAGAAATTGTAGAGTTTCAAGTGATGTATATTAAATGATGATTTTATTGTACACTTGTTGAAAGATTTAAAATGAATAAAGATTTATTTTAAAAAATCCTTCCTTACCCCGCCCCTAACTAAATGTAGAGCTGGCCCTATTAGCGGTCATCTCTTTCTGTTTGCCTCCTGTATGAGCAGCCAGAGAGGAAGGAGGGACACAATGGCTGGATCTTGGAGGGCAAACCCCAGCATGCTTTAGTCTCCCGCTGCTCGTCCTCTCTCCCAGGTGCACGGCTCTCTGTCTCTGCACAAACCTCCGTATGTCCTTGGGGTTAACCCTTCCTGTGCCTTGCAGCCTCTGCTTTTCTCCCTCCCTGAGGCAGGAAGCTGCCTAACAAGCTCTGTTGTACCTCCCTCCCTCTCCTGCCCTAGCCTGCATTCCAGTTGAGACCAGACTTGATGGCAGCTCTGCACCTAACCCTCCCCCCCTTTCCTGGGAACTCGGTGACAGCAAAAGAAAACCAAATAAAAAACAACAAAAGTGGGTCACCTCTAAGGGGCATGAAAGCTGAAGGGGGCAGAGGGGAGAAGGGCCTGTCCATTGGGAATAAAGGCATGCACACCCTTTTGACCCTATAAGGGCTGCACATGCTCATCTCCCTTTGTTGCTTTCTGCCTGTTGACGTTTGGCGGCTGCATGAGTAGCAGTGAGTGACATGGTCTGTTCTCCAGCTCAAAAAAACGCCCCATGACCAGAAAGGGTGGTAGATGCATGGAACAGTCTCCCAGAAGAGGTTGTGGAGACAGAGACTGTCTGAATTCAAAAGGGTCTGGGATATGCATGTGGGATCTCTTGGAGAGAGAAAGAGATAATGGTTAATTCGGATGGACCGACTGGACCATTTGACCCTTATCTGCTTTCATGTTTCTATGACCAAAATAAACCAGAGCAGGTAGGAAGAGGGGCGAGGGGGGCTTTGCCTGTCCTGGTCCTAACTAATCTTGGGAACTTTTAGTCTTGAACTTTCATCTGCACTTTATTTTGTAGTTTGTTGCAGCACCTGGCTGGGTGGTGGTTTCCTCCTCACCCCCTTTTTTCTCTTATGTTTTTTTGTTTTATTTTTGTAAAGCATAAAGGAGTTCATTCAAGGTTACTTTTGCTTCCTCTCCCAGTGATTGTCTTTATTTTCCTTTGTGAAGGGACCAGATCTACATGGGCAGTGGTTTTGGGGTTGTTTTTTTAGGAAAAGTTCTCATGCAGAGCCAACCTTAGGAGGTGGGTTAACCAGGGCTTTTGTTCAGCTGGTACAATGTATGCACCTAAGTAACCCAGAATTAGAGGCCAATTGAATTTTGGTTTTGGTGCTGAAACTAACCTGACATCTTGATTTAGTCCTTCAGTTTTGTTCAAGTGTATATTTGTTTTTGGCTGAAACTGAAACTCTGGAGCAGCTCCCGCCTGAGGTTCCCTATGCAGACCACTTGCCCCCCTTAAAGCATTGGTGGTGCAGTGGAGGCAGGAGTGATCCTCACTTGCTCCTGCCGGTACCATTGTCAGCATGGCTGCTGGGACTACAAGACCCCCCTCTTCAGCCCCTCTGGCAAATAGAGGAGAGGGAGAGATGGTGGACAATGGGATGGAGGGAGGGAAGGAACAGAAAGAGAGAAGTTGGACACAAGGGATGGTATGGGGGGATAGAGATACTGGATAGGAAGGTAGTTGGGAAGAGAAAGGGAGAGCTGGTGGACCCTGGGGTGGTGAGGAAGGAGGGAAAGATGCTGGATAAAAGGGGTAGTTGAGAAAAGGAGAGATGGTGGATCTGGGGATCCATCGCTGCAGCTGCAGGGATGGAGATGAAAAACAGGAAAGATGCCAGACCTCCGGGGGAGGGAAGGGAAACAGAAGGGGAGGACAGAGATGGAAGATGGATTGTTAGCATGGAGAAAGAAGAAAATGAAAAATGGGCAGGAGACCCTGGCAAGCGAGTTATCAGAAGACAACCAGAGCCTGGAACCAACATGATTTGAATAATGACCAGACAACAAAAGGTAGAAAAAATAATTTTATTTTTTGTTTTGTGATTACAATATGTCAGATTTGAAACGTGTATCCTGCCAGAGCTGGTGTTAGACCACAAACATGAGCTAGGATTTAACAGAGAGAGGCAGTCTTTTTTATTTTGTTTACACCACAGCGCCAGTATGGGTAGGAGAGGGCAAAGGGGGTGGAGCAGCTATAAAATAAACCCACCAAGATGTTTGAAAAAAACACCCAATTGCGCAGGAAAATCAAATCAAAAAATCAATTCAATAGGCTGAATCAAATAGAAATTTTTTTTCCTGAATCGGGCAGCACTACCCCCTGCCACCCAGTAGGCCAGCAGCAGATGTGATAGCTACGTGCATTCATTCCAAAGAAGAAATAGTCATTGTATATCCCTAGGAAACAATTATGTCAAGGAAAATAAAAATTGACTCCGAGTGCAGGATATTCAAAGAACAGTGGACCTACGATTACTTTTTCATGCAGTATAAGGAGAGAGCTGTTTGGTATGCCAGGATTCAGTGGCTGTATTCAAAGAATACAATTTGTTTCAACATAAAGACAAATATGATTGGTTGGACAGGTGAGAAAAGACAAAATATTAAAACTGAAAAATGGATTGACAACTCAGCAAAATGTTTTTGTGAAGCAGAAGCAGCTAAATATTTTATCATTGCAAGCAAGTTTTCAAGTTGCCAAGCTAATAGCACACACTGGCAGATCATTCGTAGAGGGAGAATTTGTTAAAGAATGTATTTTTTCTGTTGCCAAAGAGATGTGTCCAGAGAAGGTGGATTTATTTAGTACAGTGAGTTTTTCAGGACCTACAATTATACAAAGGATTGAAGAAATGGGGGACAATTTGCATCAGCATTTGCAAAACTCCTAAAAAAAATTTTGCTATTTTTCGTTGGCACTCGACGAAAGCAATGATGATCGTGATTCTGCACAATTTGTGGGACAAATGATCATTTTGAAGTTACAGAGGAGTTTGCTGCACTGTAAAGCATCAAAGGAATAACAACAGGAGAGGATATCTATGAAAAGGTTCGCCAAACTACAATGATTTGGAGCTGGACTAGGCTAAACTAGCCAGTGTGACAATTGATGGTGCTCCTATGAAAGCATGGTTGCACGCATTAACCAAGAGATGGACAAACACAACCATTTGTGTCCAACAGCCATACACTGCCTCATCCACCAACAAGCGCTGTGTCATAAATCACTGAAATTACATTACATTACATTAGGGATTTCTATTCCGCCATTACCTTGCGGTTCAAGGCGGATTACAAAAGGTTAATTTAAAAATAGAGTTACAATGATTGGCTAGAGAGGTAAGTTGTAGGTTTTATAAACATTAACGGGTTGTTGAGGGTGAGGTGGTTTGTAAGAGAATTAATAGTTGGTCATAGTGGAGGTTCTTTTGTTGTTGTTAGTGCAGTAATGGGTAGGTCAGATGTCGGTTTTAGAGTTACTAAGAGGTCGTGATGTTATTGCTGCTTCAGGAATTTCTTGAAAAGTGTGGTTTTTATTTCTTTTCTGAACGTCCTATAGTCTGGGGTGGTCATCAGAAGGTTGGAGATCTGGTTGTCCAGCCTTGCGGCTTGAGTGGCTAGGAGGCCGTCGTGTAGTTTTGTTCTTTTTACTTCCTTGATTGGGGGGGGTATGAATGGGGAGTGTGTTTTTCTGTGTCTGGTAGTGGGTGCTTGGATGAGGCGATTATTCAAGTATGATGGGCTGTCTCCGTGTAGGGTTTTAAATAGTATGCAGTAGAATTTGAATTGGATTCTTTCTTGGATTGGAAGCCAATGTGAGTTGATGAAGGCTTCAGTGATGTGGTCATGTTTTCTCAATGAGTAGATGAGTCTCAAAGCTGTATTTTGGATTGTTTGGAGTTGTTTAATCGTGGTTACAGGGCAAGGAAGGAAGAGGATGTTGCAGTAGTCCAGTATACCTAGTATTAGGGATTGTACTATAAGTTGGAATTGTGTTCTTTCAAAGAATTTTCGGACTTGTCTCAGATTTCTCATGACTGCGAATGGGACTGTCATGAAAGTTGGCTGAATTGAGGGAGTTTTGAAACGTTCTTATGACTTACTTCCACAGGTTTCTGCTTTTCTGCTTTCAAAAATGAAGTACCAGAGCTTAAAGGTGCAGAATGGAAATGGCTCCTTGCCCTTCTGACAGAAGTAACAGAGCTACTCAACAGTTTCAATGTGCAACTTCAAGGAAAGGGGAAGCACATGTGAAAGCATTTGAAGTAAAATTGGACCTCCTCATTAAACAAGTGAAGGAGGAAAACTTCTGTCATATCCCCACTACTCAAAAGCTGTTGGCTGAGAAACCAACAGTTGTATTCCCAAAACAAAAAAAATGTGTGGATTCACTGGAAATGTTGCAAAGGGAGTTTCAAATGAGATTTAAAGAGCTTTAACTCCATGAACAGGACATACAGCTTTTCCGGAACCCATTTTCAGTTGACATTGAAATTGTTGATCCGATTTACCAAATGGAACTGGCTGAACTACAGAATTGTGACTCTGAGAGATGCATTTAAGTCAAACAGCCTTACTAATTTCTATGCATCTCTCCCCTCCAAGACATATCTTAATCTCAGGAACCATGCACTCAAAATGGCAACCATCTTTGGCAGCACCTATATCTGTGAACAAACTTTTTGCTGAAACATCTGAAATCTCCAACCAGATCCAGTGTAACTGATGCACACTTGTATCACTTGTTACGTCTGGCACTGACTATCTCATTAGCCAAAAGCAGGCCCACACTTCTCACTGAAATACTGGTAAGTTTATGTTGGTTAAAATGTTCATTTTAAATATTATATTGTTCTTTCATGGGATTTTTTTGCACTACAAATAAGATATGTGCAGTGTGCATGGGAATTTGTTCATGGGGTTTGTTTGTTTTTTTTCAAACTATAGTCCAGCCTCCAACAGTCTGAGGGACTGGCCCTCTGTTTAAAAAGTTTGAGGACCCCTGCTTTATGCTTTGCCTGGGCTCTTCCTGATCTGCCATTTTAGCTTTCATAGATCAAATTAGTTCTCTGAGAGCCAGGAGTTTTTTGCACGGAGTATACACATAAGATCTCTCACCGTCGGGGATAAGCCGGGGCTGAAAGGCCCTGGCAGCGAAAATGGATTTTTCATGGGTGGAACATCAGACCGGCTGGTGAAAGGAGGAAGACATACAGGTGAGGAAAGGGGTTACTGGGGGAGGGCGTTAAAAGAAGGGACAGATTGAGTGTGAGAGTAGGTAAAGGGGAAGAGCTAATGGGACTGGAAACAGAGGAGGGGGGGGAGGGAAAGAGAGATGGTGGGAGGTGATCTGAAAGGAGAGAAGAGAAACAGAGAAGTTGGATGTGGAGTGCAGGAAGGGGAAAGATACTTGAAGAGAAAGGGAGAGATGGTGGACCTGGGGATGGAAAGAAGGGAGAGATGCAACATCTCTCTTTCCCTCCAACCATTAATGGGGAAGGGAAGAACACAACAATAGAAAAGAGAGGGAGACACAGAGATAGGTATAGGAAAGGCAGGGACACATAACAGGTCATGGACCTGATGGGCTGCCGCAGGTGCGGGCTGCTGGGCGCGATGGACCTCTGGTCTGACCCGGCGGAGGCAACTCTTATGTTATGTTCACCAGCTGGCCCTTGGCAGTCAAAAATGCTCCCATCTTGGCCTGAGGTCTGCATTCTAATATTATTGTTACTTATCTAAAGTTGCTAAGGGAAAAGGAAATGTTTAATGCAAAGTTGTTCAAATTTATTTCGTGTATTTTATGTTGGTTAATGAATGACTTGCCAGGGGATTAGAGTTAATCTAGATAGGTCAGGTTTACTCCCTTCTTTATCTAAACAAAAACTGTTGTGAAAAAATTTGCCTCCTCTTATTAGGGGTGGGCTGGAGCCATAGGGGAGAGGGAACAAATACACCAGGATTCTAAAAGCTCTTAAATATGGTAAGGCACAGAGATTTTACAGTCTCTCATTTCATACAAACCTTAAGTCACAATTTCCCAAACAGCAATACTCTGTTCACCAGCAGCTTTTCTTCGGTCCCTTAGAAAGAATGGATGCATTCCAGCCCTGCTGCCTGTTCTCCCAATGCTTTATGTTTTATTGTACTGAAAAGTGACCTCTAGGTGAAATGCCTGAAGCCCACTTCACAGAACCAAAAGAAGCTTCACCTCAGCTTTTATTCATGAGCAAAAGTATTCTTTATCAAAATAATATTCAGTACATAGTGAAAAAAAATAGAGCACAGCAAAACTGAAAGTTCTATAAAGTTAGCCAGCAACCATCTTGCTGTTTGCAAGAGGTGATTTAAGTCCATTGTTTTTAGGAAAGAATAACCCTCACCTCAGGCCAGAGCCACAGTTCTGACCTCTGAGATCAGAAATGGGCCCTTCAAGTGACCTGCATGGGACAAAATGGAATAGACCCACACAGCCATGCTTGCATGGATTTACACAAAGGATTTCCGGGAACGAAGTAGGCACAAACTCTTTGTTCTCTCTCCCCACATCTTTCCTCATGTCGGCATTAATTGGGAGGTTGCTCTTCTTGTGCTCCTCTCCTCACTCTGCACTTACCATCTTGGGGCACTATATACCTGAAACTAACCTCTGGAATAAATTAGTATGTCATACTACTTTCTCTGGCCTTGTTGAAATCCAGTCTATAGCCTCACATTATTAGGCTGTCATCTCTTTTATTAGCTTTGGCTCTTGTTTGTCTTTCTTGCACACATGACCTGAGCAACTATAAGCACCTCAGAGCAGGACTTCCTCTTCTATGTATATCTAACAGCACTACAGAAATCAGCCATGTTGGCTAGTCTATCATCAGCACCAAGAAAAACCAAGGAAGTAGTATTAGATGTTTTAGCAGTCGGTACCCTTGAGCACCAGCAACTTAACATAGGCGGGCAAAGAGGCGGTTTGCTTTCAATCTCATCTGCATGGCTATTACAAGCTACCCCTGAAACATGATCTTTGGCAGCAGTGTCACCTGGTACTACATTGTGCCCTACTATAGTTGAAACTACAAGTATATAAAAAATAAAAATAAACCAGCAGATTTTAGGAAGTTAAGCCAAGGGAGGTACCATTCCATCTTCAAATGATCTTAATCCTAAAATCCTGCCCTCAAAGGAAGGCCAAGTAAATGTGTACAAGAGGCAAGCAAAGCACTGAAAGAGCCCCAAGTTGACATGCGCATGGATGAGTTTCTTGGGGATGTTTCAGTGTACTTTTTCTCTGCTAAAAGGCTGCAGTTGACTCAATGATTACAATGGAAGTGTTCTTGGGGTTATGATAGAACTTATCTTCTCTGCTCTGTCATGCTGCTCTTATATTTCCATGCTCATCACCATGATTATTGCTTCCATATTTGTTTATTCACATATCTCTTTATCCTCAGTTCTCTCATTTAAGATGTGTCATTTAAGATAGGTCGTTCAAGAAAGAGACCATAGGTTTTTGAGGGGGCTTCTTGGAGTTCTAAGATGGTGATGTTATTAGGGAATGTAGCGTTAAGAACTGTTCCCGGTACAAAGAGTGTCTTCTGGGGTCCTCTGGAGGACCAGTAACGCCCAAGATTAAAACCATTAATCCATAGCTGGCCCTGTAAATACAGAAGAGTCATAAAAACATTAGTGGAAGAGTCAATCATTTTTACAGCCAGTACTATGTTACTTTATTATGGCCTACCATTCCCTTCTCCTTCTACCTCTCCACCTGCCAGAATCCTCACCTTTCCTTCCCTTCCTCACTGCCATCTCTGGTATCTACATATTTCCTTCTTCTACCTCCTGGCATCAATATCATCATCTCTCTCCCACCGCACCATCTTCTCTACAATCCCTCCCCCTCTCTGAAATGTGTATCATCACCCCTCCCACCAGCAAGAGCAGTCAGTCAGGTATAACTCTACCTGCTGTTTCTTGCTCTTCTGCTCATTATTATAGAAATGGATAAGAGTATCACAATTGTGTAATTATGTATGTTGACCTGTAACCCATTCTGGACTCTTTTGGGAGGACAGGCTAAATAAAGAACTCCAGGACACATTCTCTTATGAGACTCTATGACACCTCATGTGACTCTGACTTCAGGAGGAAGCTGCAGGCCAAGGACCTACTCACTTACCCACAGAGCAAACAAAAGAGAGCACAAAACTGCACTATTCTTATCTCTGCAAATTTCATGACATACCTGTTGGGATGTCTACAAAAAGAGAGATTTAGATAGTCAGGAATAAGCTGACTCTTTCCTGGGTTTTTCCCCCATTCTCCCTATGCACTTAATGTGTGAACAGTAAGTTTAAAAAAATTGTAATATAAGAAGGAACTTAGGGAAGCTCTGGCATCTCCACTGGCTGATCTTTTCAATGCTGCTCTAGAGTCAGGACTGGTACCAGAGGATGGATGTAGTCCCTCCACAAAAGTGGAAGGAGGAGGGAGTTACAGGCCGGGAAGTCTGACTTCTGTGGTATGTAAATTAATAGAAACACTTTTAAAACAGAAAATAGTGACATTTCTGGAATCCAGTGGATTACAGGACCCGAGGCAACAGAGTTTCACTAGAGGCAGGTCTTGTCAGACAAATCTGTTCAATTTCTTTGGGTGACCAGATAATGGGATAGAGGGAGTGCATTAGATGTAGTCTATTTAGAAGCATACTTCTCTACCTCACTGTTCTCCATCTTCACCATTACTCATTCTCCCCCTCCGCCACACCCAGTCACCTCCACCAGGTTTTGAAATCTTCAAGCCCTCAATCCTTCCATGCTCTCAACCACTGTTTCACCTCTCCTTGCCTCCACTGTTATCCAAGTCTCATCTTACAACTCTATTCTCTCCTCAGCTCTGGACACCCTTGCTCCCCCTGTTTCTCGCTTTGTCAGGCATACCAAACCTCAACCTCGGCTCACTCCCAGTTTCTGTTACATTCCTGTACTCACTGTGCCAAGCGCCTTTGGCTCAAATCTCGCACCTGTGCTGACTTTCTTCACTTTAAATTTATGCTGACCGCCTTTAATTCTGTATTTACATGGGTCAAGCAAGACTACTACATCCAACTAACTCCCTTTCTTCCAACCCTCGTCTCTTTGCCATGCTTAACTCCCTCCTCAAAGCGACCCTATTTCTGATCCCTCCTTCTCTATCCCCTCAGACTATGGCTGATTACTTCCATGACAAGGTCCGTAAGCTCACCCTTGAATTCACTACAAAGTCTCATCCTTCTCCCCTATCCACCATCCACTCTCCTGAACTTCAAGCTTGCACCACCCCTTCATCATTCACCCAAACAACTCAGGAAGCTTCTCCTGTCAGGTCCCACCCTCTTATCCCTCCGTCAACTACCGCTGACTTTTTTCCTTCTCTGAAATCACAGAGGAAGAAACTGCACAACTTCTGTCTTCAGCCCTTCATGCCCCTCAGATCCCTATTCCTACCCCTCTACTTGACCCCCATCTCATATACTGTTATCCCTCCCATATGCCATATTCTCATGCATATGCAACTGTCCCTGCTGCCTTCAAACATGCGGTGGTTAAGCCGCTTCTCAAAAAACCCTCGCTGGACCCCACCTGCCTGTCCAACTATTGCCCTGTCTCCCTTCTTCCATATCCAAGATACTCAAGCGTGCTGTTCTTCATTGCTGCCTGGACTTCCTTTTAACTTGACAGATTCTCGATCCTTTACAACAGGGGTGTCCACACTTTTTTGGCTTGCGAGCTACTTTTAAAATGGCCAAGTCAAAATGATCTACCAATAATAAAATTTTAAAAAGCACAAAGCAGAGAAAATGTTAATTATCATTTATATTCGGGGGGTTTTTCCAAGAGGTCAAGGCAGATGGCTTTAAAATATGCAATGCCACTTCAGTAACAACTATACAAAAATAGACAAATATACCCCCTCCCCTTTTACTAAACCGCGATAGCGGTTTTTAGTACAGGGAGCTGTGCTGAATGCCCTGTGCTGCTCCCAACGTTCATAGGCTCCATGCGCTAAAAACCGCTATCGCAGTTTAGTAAAAGGGAGCCATAGTGCAGATATAAATTCGGACACATTTTGATCACTAAATTTAAAATAAAACGGACACATTTTGATCACTAAGGGCTCCTTTTACTAAGCTGCGATAGCATTTTTAACACGCGCAGAATTTTAGCGTGCGCTAAACCTGCGCTACGCGGCTAGAATTAATGCCAGCTCAATGCTGGCGTTAGCGTCTAGCACGCACGCTAAAACCGCTATCACAGCTTAGTAAAAGGAGCCTTAAATTTAAAATAAAATTATTTTTCCTACCTTTGCTGTCTGGTAATTTCCTTTGTCTGACTGTAAATCCAATATTTCTTTCTTTCTGCCTTTCTTTCTTTTTGCCTCCTACATGCTTCCTGTCCTCCAGACCTCATTCCATTCCCCAACCAACATCTCTCTGTCCCTCCACGAGTCCAATTTTTTCTTCCTCTCTCCCTGCCCCCTCCCCTTTTTTTCATTCTCTCTCTCTGCCTGCCCCCTTTCTTTCTTTTTCTGCCTTTCTTTTGCTCCCTGCCCCCTTTTCTTTCTTTCTCTCTCTCTCCCTGCCCCACCCCCCCAAGCCACCACTGCCAATTTCTCCCAGCTTCCCGACGCCAGGCCCACAAGCCTAACCAACATCAGAATTGACATCGGGGGGGAGGGGGGAAGGCTGTGGGCCTGGCACTTGTACGCACCTGGTGTTGAGGAAGCAGGGAGAACAGAATGGAAAGGCAACATGAGCCTATCTCGGAGCCCGGGATGGGCTCCGCAATCGACTCGCGTTGCCTTTGCGATCAACCTTTTGGGCACCCCTGCTCTACAATCTGGCTTTCGCCCAACACTCCACAAAGACGTCCCTCACTAAAGTCTGCAGTGACTTGTTCATGGCCAGATCTAAGGGCCTTTACTTGATCCTCATCCTTCTTGACCTGTCTGCTGCCTTTGATAGTTTCAAGTTTATTTAAAATTTGATTTGATCGCAATATCGTGATCCAATGCGATTTACAAATATAAAAACAGGGTTTTAGTTAAAAAAAAACCAAAAACAAAACCCCAATCAAAAACACATACTTTAAGACTATAACAATACATGAAACAGGAGGGAAACAAGTTGGACTACAATGTTTGGGAGAAAAGAGAACATATAAGGTTAGAACATTAGGACAGGGAATTGTTACTCAATTAATTTTCTTTTAGAGGGATATTAGCTCACTGAGGAATATTTGAGTTCTTTTTAAAAGACCTTTAATCTTATTAAGCAACTTTTCTTCCCTGATATAAATTGGAAGTGAATTTCATGTTTGTGGTGCTGTAACAGAGAAAATCGTTTCCTTCCGCGTGTAAATGAATCTTAGGGAATGGACTGCAAGAAGAGATTTCTCCTCAGATCTTAGGGATCTCAAAGGAACATATGGAATCAGGAGTCTTTCTAAGAATGCAGGAGCTTTGTTCATTAATGTTTTATGTGTCAATACTGCTAATTTATAAATGATTCTGTGATTTATAGGTAACCAATGAGCTTTCTTTAAAAGGAGAGTAGCATGATCAATATTTTTCTTTTTGATAATTATTTTTATTGCAATGTTTTGTATTATTTGTAACCTGCATAGTTCCTTTAATGTTATTCCCTTACATAATGCGTTACAGTAGTCAGTTTTTGATATGACCAATGAATGTATTAGAATATTTAAAGACGGATCTTCGTGGAATGGGGTTAATGATCGAATCATCCGTAGCCTGTAAAGCACAGTTACTTACCGTAACAGGTGTTATCCAGGCAGATATTCTTGACTGATGGGTGACGGCACCGACGGAGCCCCGGTACGGACAATTTTAGAGTGATTGCACTCTAAGAACTTGGAAAGTTCTAGTAGGCCGCACCGCGCACGCGCGAGTGCCTTCCCGCCCGACAGAAGCGCGCGGTCCCCAGTTAGTATAAGCCAGCTAAGAAGCCAACCCGGGGAGGAGGATGGGACGCAAGAATATCTGCCTGCTGTCCCTGGATAACACCTGTTACGGTAAGTAACTGTGCTTTATCCCAGGACAAGCAGGCAGCATATTCTTGACTGATGGGTGACCTCCAAGCTAACAAAAAGAGGGATGGAGGGAAGGTTGGCCATTAGGAAAACAAATTTTGCAAAACAGATTGGCCAAAGTGTCCATCCCGTCTTGAAAAAGCATCCAGACAATAGTGAGATGTAAAAGTATGAACTGAGGACCAAGTAGCAGCCTTGCAGATTTCCTCAATAGGAGTGGAACGGAGGAAAGCTACAGATGCTGCCATAGCTCGAACTCTATGGGCCGTGACAGAACCTTCCAGTGTTAGTCCGGTCTGAGCATAACAGAATGAAATGCACGCTGCAAGCCAATTTGATCTCGTACGTTTAGAAACAGGACGTCCCAATTTATTCGGATCAAAGGACAGAAAGAATTGGGGAGCTGATCTGTGGGGCTTAGTATGCTCTAAATAGTAAGCTAGAGCCCTCTTACAGTCCAAAGTATGTAGAGCCTGTTCTCCAGAATGAGAGTGAGGTTTCGGAAAGAAGACAGGTAGAACAATGGATTGGTTGAGATGGAATTCAGAGACAACCTTCGGGAGAAACTTTGGATGTGTACGCAGAACCACCTTGTCATGATGAAAGACCGTAAAAGGTGGATCTGCAACTAGTGCATGTAGCTCACTGACCCTCCTGGCAGAGGTAAGAGCAATAAGGAAAAGTACTTTCCAAGTGAGAAACTTGAAAGGAGTGGTAGCCAAAGGTTCAAATGGAGGCTTCATTAAGGCGGAAAGAACCACATTGAGATCCCAGATTACAGGAGGGGCTTTAAGAGGTGGTTTCACATTGAAAAGACCCTGCATGAATCTGGACACCAAGGGATGAGCCGAGAGAAGTTTTCCATGAACTGGCTCATGAAAAGCAGCAATAGCACTAAGGTGGACTCTGATGGAAGTAGACTTAAGGCCAGAGTCAGACAAAGAAAGTAGATAATCCAACAAAGTCTCCACAGCAAGGGAAGTGGGATCATGTTGATGAAGAAGACACCAGGAAGAAAATCGTGTCCACTTCTGATGGTAACATTGCAGAGTGGCCGGTTTCCTGGAGGCATCCAGAATGGAACGAACGGGCTGAGACAAAGAAGTATTATGAGAAGTTAGCCTGAGAGAAACCAAGCTGTCAGGTGCAGAGACGGAAGGATGGGATGCAGAAGTGTCTCCTGATGTTGCGTAAGCAGAGAAGGAAACAGCGGAAGAAGAAAAGGCTCCCTGGCACTGAGTTGAAGTAGAAGGGAGAACCAATGTTGCCTGGGCCACCGTGGAGCAATCAGAATCATGGTGGCTCTTTCCCTCTTGAGCTTGAACAAGGTTTGCAACATGAGAGGCAGAGGAGGGAAAGCGTACAGGAACAGATTGGACCAATCGAAGAGAAATGCATCCGCTGCCAGACGGTGAGGAGAGTAGAGTCTGGAGCAGAATAGGGGCAGCTGGTGATTGTGAGGCGCTGCAAAGAGGTCTATCTGAGGAGTGCCCCACAGAGCGAAGATGGACTGTAGAGTTAAAGGATCGAGTGTCCACTCGTGAGGCTGAAGAATTCTGCTGAGCTTGTCTGCTAAAGAATTCTGTTCTCCCTGAATGTAGATAGCTTTCAGAAAAAGTTGGTGATCTGTGGCCCAAGTCCAAATCTTCTGGGCTTCCTGGCACAAGAGGCGAGAGCCTGTCCCCCCCTGCTTGTTGATGTAGTACATCGCAACTTGATTGTCTGTGCACAGCAGGAGGACTTGAGGAAAGAGAAGATGTTGGAAGGCCTTGAGGGCATAAAACATCGCTCTGAGTTCCAGGAAATTGATGTGATGCTTCATTTCCTGGGTTGTCCAAAGTCCTTGAGTTTGGAATTCGTTCAAATGAGCTCCCCAGGCATAAGGGGAGGCGTCGGTGGTGATGACAAGTTGATGAGGAGGTAGATGGAACAGAAGACCTCTGGAGAGATTTGAGGATATCAACCACCATTGTAGAGACTGACGAAGAGACGATGTCACAGATATGTGTCGTGAGCAGGGATCCGTCGCTTGGGACCACTGAGTAGCTAGGGTCCATTGAGGAGTGCGCAGGTGAAGACGTGAGAAGGGTGTGACATGAACTGTGGAGGCCATGTGACCCAAGAGTATCATCATTTGCTTGGCAGAGATGGAACGTTGTGGAAGCACCTGCTGACATAGAGACTGAAGAGTTTGAAGACGGTTGGACGGCAGGAACGCTCTCATGAGGGCTGTGTCTAACACCGCTCCAATGAATTTAAGTCTCTGAGTGGGGATGAGATGAGATTTGGGTAGATTGATCTCGAACCCCAGAAGTTGAAGAAACAGGATGGTCTGGTTGGTGGCCAGGAGTACTGTCTGAGATGAATTGGCCTTTATCAACCAATCGTCCAGGTAAGGAAAGACCTGAAGGTGGTGAGAGCGTAAAAAGGCTGCCACCACAATCAGACATTTGGTGAACACTCTTGGAGAGGAGGCAAGGCCGAAGGGCAGCACCTTGTATTGGTAATGACAGTGATTGATCATGAAACGGAGGTACTGTCTGGAGGTCAGATTGACCAGTATGTGAGTGTATGCGTCTTTGAGATCGAGGGAGCATAGCCAGTCGTTTTGATTGAGAAGAGGGTAAAGAGTGGCTAAAGAAAGCATCTTGAATTTTTCTTTGACTAAGCATTTGTTGAGATCTCGAAGATCTAGAATTGGCCTGAGATCTCCTGTTTTTTTGGGGACTAGAAAGTAACGTGAGTAGAATCCCTGTCCCTTTTGATCTAGAGGAACTTCCTCTATGGCGTTCAAAAGGAGGAGGGATTGAACCTCCTGGAGAAGGAGAGAAGACTGAGGAGTGTTCAAAGCAGACTCTCTTGGCAGACTTAGGGTAGGAAGTGTCTGAAAGTTGAGAGAGTAGCCGTGGCGAATGATGTTGAGGACCCATTGGTCCGAAGTGATAACTTCCCACCGGCTAAGGAAAAAAGTGAGACGGCCACCTATAGGTTGAGGTAGGTGGGTAGATGTGGTGACGCTGGCTATGCCCTGGAGAATTAAGTCAAAAGGGCTGCGTAGATTTCTGCTGTGGAGGCGGCTTCACAGGTTGTTGCTGCGGTGGTCTAGGAGTCTGTCGTTGTTGTTGACGCCTAGGTTGCTGGGGAACTGATGGCAATGGACGAGCCACATAACGGCGTTGGTAGGCCGACTGCTGTCTGAAAGGCCGTGCCGGTGGAGACTTCTTTTTTGTTTTGAGGAGAGTATCCCAGCGTGTCTCATGGGCGGAGAGCTTCTGGGTGGTCAAGTCCATGGATTCCCCAAAGAGCTCATCCCCCAGGCATGGAGCATTAGCCAACCGATCTTGATGGTTGACATCAAGCTCGGATACTCTCAGCCAGGCAAGGTGGCGCATGGCCACAGACATGGCCGTCGCTCTGGAGGTAAGTTCGAAGGTATCATAAATGGATCTTACCATAAATTTACGGAGCTGGAAAAGAGAAGACGAACAGTGGTGAAAAGCCTGTCGTTTCCGCTCAGGAAGGTACTTTTCAAAGGAAGCCATGGTGGTAAGGAGATGCTTGAGATAAAAAGAAAAATGAAAAGCATAATTACCAGATCTGTTAGCGAGCATAGCATTCTGGTATAATCGCTTACCGAATTTGTCCATGGCTTTACCTTCTCTGCCAGGAGGGACAGAAGCATATACACTAGTCCCCGCAGACTTTTTAAGCGTAGATTCCACAAGCAGAGATTCATGGGGAAGCTGTGGCTTATCAAACCCAGGAATAGGGATTACTTTGTATAATGAATCCAATTTGCGGGGAGCTCCTGGAATAGTTAAAGGAGTCTCTAGATTTTTATAGAAAGTTTCCCTCAAGATGTCATGAAGAGGGAGTTTCAAAAATTCCTTTGGAGGCTGGTCAAAGTCAAGGGCATCCAGAAAGGCCTTGGATTTTTTAGACTCAGCCTCCAAAGGAATGGAAAGAGATTCGCACATGTCTTTCAAGAAAGAAGTGAAAGATGTGGAATCATGTTTGGAGGATAGATCAGGAATAGCAGGATCATCCTCATCCGAAGAACACTCACCCTCAAAAAGAAAAGGCTCTTCGGAGTCACCCCACAGATCAGGGTCCCTAATATGGGAGCCGTGGTCCAGAGACTCCGGAGTAGAGGGTTCTAGGTGTCGGGATTTGCGTGCCGACTTACCCGACCTCATAGATACGGTACCAGGAGATGTTACCACCTGCAACGGTGCCGAAGTCTGCACCGACTGATGCTGGGCTTTCGGCTCCGGTGCAAGGACTGGCATCGATACCGATGATGCCGAGTGAACCGGTACTGAAACAGTGGATGCTGACAGTAGGGGCTGCTCCACTGCCGGTACCGGTGGTTCAGACCGGACCGGGACCGGAAGGTTCGGTGCCAAAAGAGCAGGAAGGAGTTGTTGTAACTGCTCCTTGAGCTGCACTTGTAGGATAGCTGCAATGCGCTCATCCAAAGAAGGCACCGGTACCGCCTTTTTCTTTTGTGGTACCTGCGGTGCCGCTCGACACCCCGAAGATGAGGAGCCCGAGGTCGAGGGACTCACCTCGATAGGGGCGGAGCGCTTCCGCGGGCGCCTCATGGTCGGCAGGACTGGGCTCGCTGCAATCGAGACTGGAGGACGCTCCAGCGGGGAAGGCTTCTTAGCTGGCTTACCTGGGTGTTGCGACGCCGGCGCAGTGTTGACGAAGAGGGTGCCGACTGCAATGGAGCCGAAGCCGGTGTCGATGACGCGGGATCGGACATTTCGGCACAGAAAAGTAATCGCTGTTGTATCTGGCGATTTTTTAAGGTACGTTTTTTTAACGTGGCACAGCGGGTGCAGGTGGAAGCCTGATGTTCAGGACCTAGGCACTGTAAGCACCAGTTGTGCGGGTCCGTGAGGGATATAGGCCGTGCACACCGCTGGCACTTCTTGAACCCTGGCTGGGGGGGCATGAAAGTAAAAACGGCTTCTGCCAAATCGAAGGCCGAGGCCTCGATGGTGGCAGAAGGCCCCGCCGGGGCAAAACCGAAATGACGAGAAAAATAAAAAGTAAATGTTCGGTTTTTTTGTTTGTTTTTTTTTTAAATAAAGAAAAGAAATGAAGGGAAAAAAACTTCCAAAAAGGTTTCGCGAGCGGGAAGGCGTTAAGGAAAAAATTTCAACAGCCGTTGAAAAAAGCGACTTCTTAGCTCCGCGGAAACTAAGAAACTGGGGACCGCGTGCCTCTGTCGGGCGGGAAGGCACTCGCGCGTGCGCGGTGCGGCCTACTAGAACTTTCCAAGTTCTTAGAGTGCAATCACTCTAAAATTGTCCGTACCGGGGCTCCGTCGGTGCCGTCACCCATCAGTCAAGAATATGCTGCCTGCTTGTCCTGGGATAAAAACAGCTTCTAACCAGTGTACTTATTTGTTTGTGATAGTTAAGCTTCTGGTCTAAAATAACTCCTAATATTTCAATCTTTGAGATTTCTTGTAGTGCAGGGGTGCCCACACTTTTTTGACTCGCGAGCTACTTTTAAAATGACCAAGTCAAAATGATCTACCAACAATAAAATTTAAAAAAAACACAACGCACACTGTACGCATAATATTGTTAATTATCATTCCTATTCCGGGGTTTTTTCAAAGAGGTCAAAGCAGATGACTCTATGCACTGTCACCTCAGTAACAACCATACAAAAATAGACAAATACCCACCCCCCTCCCTTTTTACTAAACCACAATAGCAGTTTTTAGCGCAGGGAGCTGCGCTGAATGCCCAGCGCTGCTCTCGACGCTCATAGGCTCCCTGCGCTAAAAACCACTATTGCAGTTTAGTAACAGGGGACCATATTGTAAAATATAGACAGCAGATATAAATTCAGACACATTTTGATCACTAAATTTAATATAAAATCATTTTTCCTACCTTGTCTGGTGATTTCATGAGTCTCTGGTTGCATTTTCTTCTTCTGACTGTGCATCCAATCTTTCTCTCAGCCTGTATGCTTCCTCTCCTCCACACCTCATTCCCTCCCCCAACTTTCTCTTCCTCTCTCCCTGACCTTTCTTTATTTCTCTCTCTCTTCAAGCCCCCTTTCTTTTTTTCTGTTTCTCTTCTTTCCTTCTGTCTCCCTGCCTGCCCCCTTTCTTTCTTTCTCCCTGCCCTTCCCCAAGCCACTGCCACTGCCATCGGGGAACAGGACCCAAACCACCACCAATGGATAACAGGCCCAAAAGCCACCGCCGCCCCATGCTCTCCCTGCTTTCGGGCCGACCAGCATTCCTCTCCCCGACGTCAATTCTGCCGTCAGAGAGGAAGTTCCGCCCAGCCAGGCAGCAATTGGCTGGCCCGAACTTCCTCTCCGATGGCAGAATTGACGTCGGGGTGAGGAAGACTGATCGGCCCGATAGATCGCCAAGGCAAAGTGAGTCCTGGGTGATCGACTCACTTTGCCTTGGCGAGCTACCTGTCAATCGCGATCGACCTATTGGGCACCCCTGTTATAGTGTTATGTTATTGACGTTTATGTGTGATCCTAATTTTTGCCCTTCGTTCCATGGGAATAGCATAACTTCAGTTTTGGTTGTATTTAAAGCTAGTTTGTTGTCATGTAGCCACTTGGAAATTTC
Organism: Geotrypetes seraphini; assembly: GCF_902459505.1. NCBI lineage: Eukaryota > Metazoa > Chordata > Amphibia > Gymnophiona > Dermophiidae > Geotrypetes > Geotrypetes seraphini. Next base: position 268,771,376 of record NC_047088.1, on the reverse strand, counting down.
CAATAACTTCTTATTGACTGAAGAAACTTATTCCGTAGAATTTGGATCTAAAGGATACAGAAGTTGAACATCATCTGCATATGCAAATGGTATAAATCCAATTGATTGACTAAGAGTTAGCAGGGGGGCCAAGAAGATGTTGAACAATAGAAGCAGTGGTGTACCTAGGGTATGTGGCACCCGGGGCCCATCATTTTTTGACCCCCCCCCCCATCTATATGAAAAATATGATTTTTAGTAACAATCCACATATCGCACCACAAGAGTGTACCTAGGAAAAGGCTGCATCTTAAACACTGCAGTGAGCAATAGAACACCAATACATACATTGTAAAACTAAACAAGCCAGATCCCGCACAGTCAATTGATCCTGTAGTCAATGCCAACTGAAAACTGTGTTCTTTTCATACACACAGAACAGAGATACACCCTCGCCCAATATGGAATAATCACAAACTAAAAATAGAAATATGTAGACAAAAGTTAAACTGAACCGCCAAGAAACCAGACCCTGGATACAATGCAACACCACAAAAAACAGTAACACATGTCCTCTAATACAGTGCAAAATATAAAGACAGTAGATGTAAATTTGAAAAAACTGATACATAACAATCACCACTTTACAAATTAACAAATAAAAATAAAACAAATAATGAGAAATAAAAAAATACCATTTTATTGGACTAATCCCCATAAGCTCGGTCCCCATCCCCGCAAACCACCTGATTCCATCCACTCAAGCCTTGAATTGTTTATATTAAAGTATAAAAAGAAACAATATTCTGTACAATTGTCAATTTATAAATCAGCGTCTTCTCCCCACTCTCTTCCCCATTTCCCTTCAGCATCCTCAGCCCACTCTCTCTCCACTTTCCTTCAACGCACGCACATAAAAACAAGCAAGTAATTTTATATCATTTTCATTCTATTCATTCATAGAAATTAAAGTCTAGATAATGCCAGTCACATAACAAAACATGATTTTACAAAAATAATTCCCTGCACAGTCAAGCCTGCAAGGATTACTAGATGTCTTTCAGCAGCTCCCCTCCCTCCTTCCCCCTTACCTTTGTGGCCAAGTCAAAATGATCTACCAACAATAAAATTTTAAAAACACAAAGCACGCTGTACGCAGAGAAAATGTTAATTATCATTTATATTCCGCGGGTTTTCAAAGAGGTCAAGGCAGATGACTTTATGCAATGTCACCTCAGTAACAACTATACAAAAATAGACAAATATTCCCCCTCCCTTTTTACTAAACTGCGATAGCGGTTTTTAGCGCAGGGAGCTGCGCTGAATGCCCCACGCTGCTCTCGACGCTCATAGGCTCCCTACGCTAAAAAACGCTATTGCGGTTTAGTAAAAGGGGGCCATAGTGCAAAATATAGACAGCAGATATAAATTCTCAAAACGGACACATTTTGATCACTAAGTTGAAAATAAAATCATTTTTCCTACCTTTTTGTCTGGTGATTTCATGAGTCTCTGGTCCTTCTTCTTTCTTCTCCTGCCCCCCCTCTTTCTTTCTCTCTCCCCCTGGCTCCCCTCTTTATTTCTGCCTTTCTTTCTCTCTCCCCCTGGCCCCCCTCTTTATTTCTGCCTTTCTTTCTCTCTCTCCCTGGCCTCCCTCTTTAATTCTCTCTCCCCCTGGCCCTCCTCTTTCTTTCTGCCTTTCTTTCTCTCCCCCTTGATCCCCTCTTTATTTCTGCCTTTCTTTCTCTCTCCCCCTGGCCCCCCTCTTTATTTCTGCCTTTCTTTCTCTCTTCCCCTGGCCTCCCTCTTTATTTCTCTCTCCCCCCCTGGCCCTCCTCTTTCTTTCTGCCTTCCTTTCTCTCCCCCTTGACCCCCTCTTTATTTCTGCCTTTCTTTCTCTCTCCCCTTGGTCCCCCTCTTTCTTTCTGCCTTTCTTTTTCTCTCCCCCTGACCCCTCTTTATTTCTGCCTTTCTTTCTCTCTCTCCCTGGCCCCCCCTCTTTATTTTTTCCTTTCTTTCTCTCTCCCTAGCCCCCCACAAAGCCATCGTGCCAATTTCTCCACTTCCACGATTCTTTCCCTACCCTCACCCCCAAGCCAGCAGCCAATTTCTCCCTGCTCCTTCCCCGATGTCCTGAACTTCATCGGGCAGCAGCAACATTCACAATTCACTGCTGTTGCCCGCTTCAGGCCTTCCTCTCTGTTGGGTCCTGTCTTCATGAAAACAGGAAGTAGGCAGGACCCGGCAGAGAACAAGGCCTGAAGCCGGCAATAGCAGCGAATTGTAAACGCTGCTGCTACCCGAAGAAGATAATGGAGCACCGAGGCAGACCGCTTCTCCCCCCTCCCAGCCGAACCCCCGCTAACCCTCCTATCTCCCCCCCGTGAACCTTTCCGACCCTCCCAGCGAGAGCAGAAAACCTCCTTTGCGGCTTTCTCCTCCCTCTGCCGCATCACTGATGACGTCATCACTGATGCGGCAGAGGGAGGAGAAAGCCGATGCTACTGGAGGGAGGTTTGCTGCTTTCGCTGGGAGGGTCGGAAAGGTTCACTTGGGGGGGGAGAGATAGGAGGGTCAGCGGGGGTTCGGTTGGGAGGGGGGAGAAGCGGTCTGCCTCGGTGCTCCAAGGCCTGGCGCCATTACCTTTTTCGGTTATACCGAAAAAGGTAATGGCGCCGATTTTGCTTTCGCTGGGAGGGTAGGAGCGCGATAGGGACCAGGCCAGTTGTGCACCCCCCCTAAGGCGGCACCTGGGGCGGACCGCCCCCCCCCTTGGTACGCTACTGAATAGAAGGGATAAAACTGAACCTTGAGGAATACCGAAGTTTGTTGAAATTTTACTGGAAGATGAGTTATTAAAGACTATCCTTGATGAATGCTCGGAGAAATATGATTGAAACCATTGGAAGACATGGGCACTTATTCCTAATGATCCAAGTCTAATTAGCAGGAGATGATGATCTATTGTGTCAAAAGCAGATGATAAATCCAGGGATATGAGAAGGACAGATTGATGATCCAAAAAAATAGAAGATATCAGGCCTATTAATGAATGTTTGGTCGAATGATGTTGTCGGAAGTCTGTTTGGTATGGATGTAAAGCTCCAGTTTTCTCGATGAACTCCAATATCTGATTAAAGACTATTTTCTCCGTCATCTTTTCTAGGAAGGGTATTTTTGCTATCGGTCAAAAATTGGTACGATCGTTAAGGTTTCCTTTCGGATTCTTGGGAATTGGGTGGATAGGGATAGTTGAGTGTTTCCATGTTTTGGGAATAGTCCCTTCCTCCAAACTAGTTAATCACAACTTACTCCTTGGTACGCTAATCTTGCTTGGATTCTGTGAATCTGTCCCCTCCTAGTTTGCCTCCTATTTTTCCCAACGCACCTTTAGTGTATGTGTTTGTGGGTCCTCTTCTGCTGCTATCCCGCTAGCAGTTGGCGTACCCAGAGTTCTGTCTTAGGACCTCTTCTCTTCTTTTTCTACACCTCTTCCCTTGGTGCCCTGATCTCCTTCCATGACTTCCAGTATCACCTATTTATTTCAATTTCTATCCCGTTGTCCCCAAATAGCTCAAAACGGGTACAACTTTTCTGCACTCATATAAACCCAGCTATTTCCACCTGGACTGTATCTCTCATCTCTTGCTATTTCTGACTCTCTTCGGGAACACTTCTGAAAATGTATGTTTTTGCTAAATGTGTAAAACTGATGTATATATTTTGTAGTTCATTGTAAATAGCTTTTGCATTTCTCTCTTTAACTCCATCATCCCCTACCATCCTGTATATCTTTTATCTTTCCAGAATCCAGCCTAGGTGACTCCCTTCCTTCCCTTCTCACCTTAAGAAACAACCTAAAGCCTGTGAACCCAAACCATTTTACAACTTTCCTGCATTCATATAAACCCAGCTATTTCCACCTGGACTGTACCTCTCATCTCTTGCTATGTCTTCAGGGACACTTCTGAAAAATGCCCATCATTAAAGTATAAGCTACCTCTAGGAGATAGTCTCCATAGCCACACTGTGAACTCAGCCTAGATCCACCCATCCCTAGGCTCACATTACACACATATAGACCCACCCACCCACCAATCACCCTCCACCTGATGCCCAACCAACACAGAATAAGAGTAACTAAATTAAAAAATATAATTCTACTACCCCAGTGCTATACCTTAAACTTATAATAATCTTGCCCGTATACACAAAGGAGTAACAGCCATGACAAATGGATTGCAGAGAAATGTATATTGGTACTAGATCTCAATGTGTGTCACATTAGGTTAAAAACATATTTAAAAAACATGCACTGCCAAGGATAACTATGCAAATTGAAACCTGGAAAATCAAATTGTTTGTACCAGATCCCTAGTTTGTATCAAGTTAGGATACAACCTTGTATCACAAACTTGTCCTGTAATTATGTCAAATTGTAACCAGTCAACTATATAATATGTATGTTTAACCTGTAAGCTGTTTTGAGCTCTTTGAGGACAATGGGATAGAAAACTAACTAAATAAATATAATTATATGCACTTCCAATTGACAGGAGACAAACTCCCATTCTGGACAATAGAGTTATTCGAAGCAAAAGGCAGGCAAATTGAAAACTGACAGGGTGGTCCGTACAGACTCCTATGTGTATTAACAGAAAGAAGATTATCCAGGTTAAAACCTAATCTTCCATTCTGTTACATAAATATAGAAGACTGTACTCTAGGTCAGTGGTATTCAACCCAGACCTCAGGGACCACCTGGCCAATCGGGTTTTCAAAGTCTCTGTCATCCATATTCATTGTGGATATCCTGAAAACCCGACTGAGGACTGGGTTGAATACCACTGCTCTAGGTGACATAGCAAATCAGTGGCCTAAGGTGGGACTGATGAGCCTTCCCTTTTATTTATTTATTTATTTATAAGATTTACAATTTTACAAGCATAAAATAGCACTTGACATAGAGCGAGTAAATACAATTAACCAAACAAAGCAAAAAGAAAATTAAACTCTTATTTAGTCCACTATATAGGAGATCAAGAAAAGAAATTAACTTTAGTGGAAATTATCGAATAATTAATGATAGAGTAATGGCAATAGATGCACCTTCCTACAGCCGAATGGCAAGTCATATATCATTAGGCACAGTTACAAACCCTTCTTTTGACTCAATAAATTCTAGAATCTGTTTAGGCTCAAGCAGAGGATCCAACAAGTGGAAACCTCTGGGCACTGAGCCTCCAACTGAATACTAAGGAAAAAAAAAACCCTTAAAATAACACATTAAACTGCAGAGCAGAGCAAAAACACTTTTAAGCAACTTGCTAGCAGAAAAAAACTGAGGGGGCAAGAGCTGCTGTCTGGGAAGGAAACAGAGTTCAAAGATGATTGACAGCATTCTGCAAGCAACTTGAGGGTTCAAATTCATAACCCTAGTTTTTAGGATTGCTAGACACATGGAACTAGAAAACTCCTATATTAAATGGCATATCAAATTAATAAATTAAATCAATAGGAGCGTTTTTCTTTGAGAATTTAAAAACAAAACATCATAAATGGAATGCAGTAAACACAAGACAATCCAACCCCCTAGCACAGGGCTGCCCAATTCCGGTCCTCGAGATCTACAGGTAGGCCAGGTTTTCAAGATATCCACAAAGGACATGCATGAGAGAGATCTGCATACCAAAAAGGCAGTGCAGGCAAATCTCTCTCATGCATATTCATTGTAGAGATCCTGAAAACCTGGCCTGTCTATAGATCTCGAGGACCGGAATTGGGCATCCCTGCCCTAACATAAGCCACCCTCCTTCCTTGGATTTCTACCACTTAAAGTTAAATCCACAATGAATCTTAGAGATATGCCACAGTATTATCATCTCTAACTTCCCCTTCACTGCACTTTCATTCTCAGGAGCTTCTACTAATTTCCTGAGGATTTCCTCAAGCCTCTCCTACTTTTAATGTTCCCTCTGAGTTGTGCCCAAGGATTTGATTTTGAATTTTATATTTTGTTCTCGTTACCTTACTCCAGCCTGGCAGCTTGAGGTAAGTGTCCTGAGGAAGGCCTGGCACAAGGAAGGATCCTGAGTAGAAAGCTGGCACTGTGCTATTAACACCCTCCTTCTTCTGATGCCTCATGTGCAGTCCATTTTGAGGCCAACCAGTAGAGATGACGGCATCAATGTTCAAGGAGTACATCTCCCAGTCAGTCATTATATAGGAACCTAAAGTGATGTTGTCAACCAGACCCTGGAAAAAGAGGAAAAGTCAGAAAAAGGAAACCTGGCATCAAGACTACACAAGAGGAGAGACAAGGAAAATGACAAGAAGTAGAAGAAAAGCAAAACAGACTAATGTACAGTGAAAGCCTCAAGATGAGAATATCCCCCTCTGCTAACTCACTCCTAGAGTGTTTAACTTGCAGTTTAAACCAAGTATTGTACGCATATAACATCACCAGAACAGACTCTCAATCAGTAACACAGTAAATGACAGCAGATAATACCAATTTTTTGAAAAATGCAGTAACTCAAAACACAGAGAAAATTGCTTGGAAAGTTCAGTTGCTTGGAAAGAGACTGTCTGAATTCAAAAGGGCCTGGGATAGGCATATGGGATCTCTCGGAGAGAGAAAGAGATAATGACTACTGTGGATGGGCAGACTAGATAGGCCATTTGGCCTTTATCTGCCATTATGTTTCTAGGTAACACAACTCCCCCATCACTGGGAAGAGGGGTACACTTAGTTACTTGTGCCACCAAGGAATCCACCTTGGGCTGACCCAAAAACTGCTGACACCCCTGTGCCAGTGGATACAAGCGGGACATACCTCTAGCACTCTTCAAAGTACCTTCCGGAGAATCAAACTGCTCAGGGATATAAAATTCATATCCGGATGCTAGGGAAAGGTTGCAGAGTGTGAGCGTCCACTACAAAACCAGGGAGAAGAAGTGGATGGAACCAGCTGAGTTTGTAAGTTCAATTGCTACAAAGATTCAGCAGGAAGATAAAGCAGAGCCACAAACTTAATTAAGTGCAGGGCAGTGGAACTTCCTCTCCGACGGCAGAATTGACGTCGGGGAGAGGAAGGCTGGTCGGCCCAAAGCAGGGAGAGCTTGGCCGGTGGCGGGCGGCTTTGGGGGCCTGTTATCCAATGGCAGCGGCAGTGGCTTGGGGGAGGGCAGGAAGGGAGAAAGAGGGCAGGCAGGGAGATAGAAGGAAAGAAGAGAAACAGAAAAAAAGAAAGGGGGCATGAAGAGAGAAAGAAAGAGAGGGCAGGGAGAGAGGAAGAAAACATGGGGGGGGGGAAAATGAGGTCAGGAGCAGAGGAAGTATACAGGCTAAAAGAAGGGAAGAAAGATTGGATGCACAGTCAGAAGAAGAAAGGGCAACCAGAGACTCGTGAAATCGCCAGACAAGGTAGGAAAAATGATTTTATTTTAAATTTAGTGATCAAAATGTATCTGAATTTATATCTGCTGTCTATATTTTACACTATGGTCCCCTTTTACTAAACCACAATAGAGGTTTTTAGCGCAGAGAGCCTACGAGCATCGAGAGCAGCACTGGGCATTCAGCGCAGCTCCCTGCGCTAAAAAATGCTATTGTGGTTTAGTAAAAAGGGAGGGGGTAGGTATTTGTCTATTTTTGTATGGTTGTTACTGAGGTGACAGTGCATAGAGTCATCTGCTTTGACCTCTTTGAAAAACCCTGGAATAGGAATGATGATTAACATTTTCTATGCGTACAGTGTGCTTTGTTTTTTTTAAATTTTATTGTTGGTAGATCATTTTGACTAGGTCATTTTAAAAGTAGCTCGCAAGCCCAAAAAGTGTGGGCAACCCTGGTCTAGAATGTCTGACCTATCGTACTGGACCGAGTCGAGCTTTCCTGGATTGAAGTCTTGGTATACAAAACTAAGCATTAGATTAGATTAGAAATATACATTACCCTTAGGAAAACTTTAAGCAGTGCATCATATAACTGCCATGTAAGATTGGCAAGGCAAGTTATCAAGTGCCCTATTTATGATGCCAGTGTATAATCTTCATGCGGGACCTTGTCAAACACCTTCTGAAAATCCAGATATACAATGTCAATCGGGTCACCCTTGTCTATCTGCCTGTTTACTCCCTCGAAGAAGTGAAGCAAGTTCGTCAGGCAAGATCTTCCCTTGCTGAAGCTGTGCTGGCTGGTCCTCATCAGCTTGTGTCTGTCAAGGTGATCAATGATGCGGTCCTTTATCAGCGCCTCTACCATCTTTCCCGGTACCAAGGTGAGACTCACCGGTCTGTAGTTTCCTGGATCTCCCCTCAAAACTTTCTTGAAGATCGTCGTGCCATTCGCCACTTTCCAGTCTTCCGGAATCGTTCCCGATTTGAACGACAGATTGGCTATTAGTTGTAGCAGTTCAGCTATAGCCCCTTTCAGTTCCTTGATCACCCTCGGATGGATGCCATCCGATCCCGGGGATTTATCATTTTTAAGCCTATCAATCTGCCTGCATCCCTTTTCTAGACTGACCGTCATCCCTGTCAGTTTCCCAGTCTCGTTTCCTACGTATAGCCTGTCGGCTTCTGGTATGTTGCGTATATCCTCTTCGGTAAAGACATGCAAAAAATGTGTTCAGTTTGTTGGAACATAAGAACATAAGAAGCGCCATCTCCGGATCAGACCTTCGGTCCATCAAGTCCGGCGATCCGCACATGCGGAGGCCCTGCTAGGTATATACCTGGCTTATTTTATAGCCAACCATATCTTTATATGCCTCTCTCAAGGAGATATGCATCTAGTTTGCTTTTGAAGCCTAGGACTGTCGATTCCGCAATAATCTCCCCTGGGAGAGTATTCCAGATGTCAACCACTCTCTGTGTGAAGCAGAACTTCCTGATATTAGTCCTGAACTTGCCCCCCTTAGCTTCATTTCATGTCCTCTTGTCCGTGTCAAATTGGACAATGTAAATAATCTTCTCTGCTCTATTTTGTCGATTCCTTTCAGTATTTTGAAGGTCTCGATCATATCCCCATGCAGTCTCCTTTTCTCAAGGGAGAACAATCCCAGTGTTTTAAGTCGATCCTCATATTCCAGTTTCTCCATACCCTTCACTAGTTTAGTTGCTCGTCTCTGCACCCTCTCCAGCAGTTTTATATCCTTCTTTAGGTAGGGAGACCAATGTTGGACAAGTTTCAAGTTTATTAGTTGGCTTGTTCAATCGCTTAATCGGATTTCTAAGCGATGTACAGTAAAATATATATTCATAAGGAAACAAAAACATTACATACACTTAATTAATTATAATATAAAACAAAAGGTAAGAGGGGATGAAATACATTTTTTATAGTAAAGAAAGAACATACAGGGAAAATACAAAAGGAAGTTGGAAAAACAAGAAGAAGCAAAATAATTCACTAAAATAAAACTATAAAATAAAATTTAATTAATTTGCAAATGCATCTTTAAAAAGAAAGGTTTTTAACTCGCTTTTAAATTTCCCAAACACCTTCTCCTCCCGTAAAAACATGGGAAGCGCATTCCAAATCTGGGGTGCTGTACATGAGAAGATAAATTGTCTTCTTGTACTAATAATTTTTAGCGAAGGAATTGATAAAAGGTTCCGTTCACTAGATCGTAAGATTCTTTTAACTGAATAGGGGATAAGTAACCTAAATAAAAATGCTGGCGTCTTATTTTCTAATGTTTTAAAAATAATTGTACATAATTTATGAGTAATTCTATGAATGACTGGAAGCCAATGAGCCTTTTTAAGGAGTGGTGTCACATGATCGAATTTTTTAGATTTTGTTATTAATTTAATTGAAGCATTTTGAATTATTTGTAATCGTTTAATTTCTTGTAAAGCAATTCCTGTAAATAGTGAATTGCAATAATCGATTTTAGACATCACCAGAGAGTGAATAAGAATATTAAGTGCTTTGGGACAGAGGAATTTAGAAATAGATCGAATTTTACGCAACCTATAGAAGGTAGTTTTAACAATACTACTAATGTGATCATGATAATTAAGTTTATTATCAAAAATTACTCCTAGAATTTTAGTATTTCTAACTAATTGAAGAGGAACATTTTGAATCAAAATAGGAGCAACTAGAGAAAAACTTTCCTTCCAAGGAAAAAGCATGATATTTGTTTTTTTGATATTGAGGGCCAATCTGTTTTTGTCCAGCCAATGATGAATTTGCTCAAGTTTTTCATTAATTGTCAAGATTTCATTTATGTTGTTATTGTTTAGGGGGTACAATAACTGTATATCATCAGCATAGGCAAAAACATGAAATCCTATAGATTGACATAATGTCAATAGTGGTGCCAAAAATATATTAAAAAGTAAAGGTGAAAGTATAGATCCTTGTGGAACCCCATGTGATATTTGTGACGGTAAAGATGAAGATTCATTAAAAATTACTGTAGATGTGCGATTACTGAAATAAGATGTAAACCATGCTAGAACATCATCTGTAACCCCAATAGATTGGAGTCTAGCAAGGAGTAATTGGTGATCAATCGTATCAAACGCTGCTGAAAGATCAAGAGATGTTAAAAGCACCGATTGATGATGATCCAAGAAATATTGAATTGAAGTTGTCATACCAATTAGTATTCCAAGTGGGGTCTGACCATTGCCCTATAAAGCGGTATTATAACTTTCTCCGATCTACTCGAGATTCCTTTCTTTATCATGCCCAACATTCTATTTGCCTTATTTGCCGCTGCCGCGCATTGTGCCGACGGCTTCAGGGTCCTATCAATCAGTACACCCAGATCCCTTTCTTGTTCACTTTTTCCCAGAGTTGCACCTGACATTCTGTACTCGTATTCCTTATTTTTACTGCCTAAATGCATTACCTTGCATTTCTCCACATTGAACTTCATCTGCCCTTTCTCCGCCCAGTTTTCTAACCGACACAAATCGCTCTGGAGTTCCTCACTGTCCTCCTGCGATCTGATTGCCCGGCAGAGTTTTGTGTCGTCTGCAAACTTGATGATCTCACTGGATGTTCCGTTTTCCAGGTCATTGATATAAATATTAAAAAGGATCGGCCCAAGTACCGAGCCCTGGGGTACACCACTAGTCACTTTCTCCCAGTCGGAGAACTTCCCATTTATGTCCACTCTCTGCTTCCTGTTTTCCAGCCATTTGCCTATCCATCTTTGTATATCTCCCTCTATGCCATGGCTTTGTCGTTTCATGAGAAGTCTTTCGTGTGGAACTTTGTCAAATGCTTTCTGGAAGTCCAAGTATATTATGTCCACCGGCTTTCCACTATCAATTTGCTTGTTAACGGTCTCAAAGAATTGGAGTAAATTCGTCAAACACGATTTCCCTTTCCTGAATCCATGTTGACTGGGTTTCATCAAGTCGTTTGTGTCCAAGTGCTGAACTATGCTATCCTTGATCAGTGATTCAATCATCTTGCCGGGGACAGATGTAAGACTCACAGGTCTATAGTTGCCCAGTTCTCCTCTCGATCCTTTTTTGAAAATTGGTGTGATGTTCGCTTTCCTCCAGTCGTCTGGTATCTGATGGCTTTGTCCTCCTTTAGTGCTCCCTTTATTCTATGGTCATCCAATGGCCCCACCGCTTCCTTCGCCGGTCGTTTCCCCTTAACATATTGAAAGAATGGCTTAAAGTTTTTTGCCTCCTTGGCTATTTTTTCCTCATTATTTTTTGGCCCTTCTTACCGCCTTGTGGCACTTGCTTTGATATTTGTGCTTTTTCCAATTTTTGTCCGTTTTTGACCTTTTCCATTCCTTAAATGAGGTCTTCTTGTCTCTGATCGCTTCCTTCACTGCTACAGTGAGCCACGCCGGTTCCCTGTTCTTTTTCCTCTTGGATCCCTTCGTGATACACGGTATATATAGATTTTGCGCCTTGATGACTGTGTCCTTAAAAAGGGACCATGCTTGCTCTTGAGTTTTTACAATGCTTATGTTCTTCTTAATCTTCTCCCCCACCATGAGTCTCATCACTTTGTAATTCCCTTTTCAGAAGTTTAGTGCCGTGGCCGACGTTCTAGTCCGATGTTTTGCCCCTGTGTCCAGGTAGAAGCGGATCATATTGTGATTACTGCTTCCTAGCGTCCCTTCTACTTCTACACCTTGCACCGGTCCTCGTAGTCCATTTAGAATTAAGTCCAGAATTGCATTTCCTCTCGTATTTTCCTTGACAAGTTGTTCCAGGAAGCAATTGCCTACAGCATCCAGGAACTTGGTCTCCCTAGCGCAGCCGGAGGTGCCTAGGTTCCAGTCTATCCCTGGATAATTGAAGTCACCCATAATAACCACGTTGCCTCCCTTGCAGTTGCATTTAATTTCATCCGTCATCTCTCCATCAATTTCTTCAGACTGCCCTGGGGATCGGTAGTAGATGCCGATTTTCATTTCCGTTCCTTTTGTCCCTGGAATTTTGGCCCATAGAGACTCTACCCTATTTTTCATTTCCAGCGTGTTCTCTCCGGTAGACTCAATGCCCTCTTTGACATATAGGGCAACGCTCCCATCTTTTGGCCCACTCTGTCTCTGCGGTATAGCTTGTATCCTGGTAGCACAGTGTCCCAGACATTTTCCTCATTCCACCATGTTTCCGTGATGCCGATGATATCAAGGTTATCTTTTTGTGCCATAGCTTCTAATTCACCCATCTTATTCTTCAGGCTCCTTGTGTTCGTGTATATACACTTGAGTTTGCGGCCTGTTACTTTCTTGCATTTCCTTCCCTCTTATGTCCCTTTCGATCTGTCAGGATTTCGGTCTTGCCTATGATCCGGTGAATCTTTCCCACTATCTTTCTGCACGGTATCCTCTTGGTATACCGGTTTCCAAACCATCAACTTTCGGCTTTCCCCTTCTTCCTAGTTTAAAAACTTCTCAATTTTTCTCTTGACGTTGCTTGCAAGCAGCCTCGTTCTGTCTCTGCTGAGGTGGAGTCCATCCTTCCTGAATAGGTTACTCTTCCCTCAGAATGTCTTCCAGTTGCGCACGAAGTGGAATCCTTCTTCCTCACACCAGCGCCTCATCCACGTGTTGACTGCTTGCAGCTCCATCTGCCTCTTCTCATCTGCCCTGAGTACCAACAGGATCTCTGAAAACATTACCCTCTGTGTTCTGGTCTTTAGCTTCCTTCCTAGGATCCGGAACTGGTCCTTCAGTCCTTCCCTGCTGTAGTTCCTGTTGCTCACGTTGTTAGTCCCCACATGGATCACCACCGCCATACCTTCCTCTTCCACACTGTCGATGATCCTGTCGATGCGGCTCACTATATCTTCTACCTTGGCTCCCGGTAGACAGGTCACCAGCCGATCCTGTCTTCCTCCTGCTATGTAGCTGTCAACTTGTCTGATGATGGAGTCCCCCCAATGATTGCTGTCCTCTCAGTCTTCTTTTGCCTCTCTAGCCACAGGTCTGTGTTCCTGGTGTATGTCCATCTCTCCAGCCATAGGTCCATGTCCATATCCTGGCATTGGCTTGCACCGGACTTGTCTTCTTGTGGGTTCCCTCTGTTGTTTCCAGATCTCGCTGCAGTGTAACCTGTGGTTAAATTGTAAAATATATTCTTTCAAATTTGATGGTGGCATTTAATGGTTAGATACATTATAATATTTGGTTTCATTTTATTACTTTCCAAAGCAACAGACTGTTTAGATACTACTCCATTCAAATTGCTTCTCCAGTCTTCCCTTCTACTTACAGAAGAAACAGATACATAGAAAGACATGCATAAATATGCAGAGAAGTTGGAAAGAATTCCATCAGCCATGCTTAGCATGCTGTTCACACTTGTGATTCTATATATTCTTTACCCATGATGTATATTATTTACCTTAAAATCATTAAAGTTTATGCCAAAGTTAATCCTGCCCATGTTTTCCACCAAAATGTCCAGCTGGTCCCCTTTACGGCCTGTCACACTGATCATCAGTACTGAGTCTCGCTCCAATGTTCCCTGGTATACCTGAAACAGAACATGACAGCAAAGGCTTGAAAATTATAAGAAGCTTCATTTCTGCCTTCAAATATTGCCTCAAATGAAATAGAAAGTGGGGTTCCTCAGGAGTCTGTGCAGGGACTGTTGCTTTTTAACACATTTATAAATATCTAAAGATGGGAATAGCTAGTAAGGTAATTAAATTTGTGCTGACACAAAGCTGTTCAAAGTAGAGAGCTGCACGGGAACGGGGACGACGGGAATCCCGCGGGACCCGCGGGCATCCCGCGGGTTCCCCCTTTGGGTCACGGGGATCCCGTGGGGACGCCCCTAGGGTCGCGGGGATCCCGTGGGGACACCCCCTAGGGTCGCGGGGATCCCGTGGGGACGCCTCCGAGGGTCGCGGGGTTCCTGCGGGGCTGGATGTACTCAGTCGCGCGGCTCTTCTCCCTACCTTCTCTGCTTGCAGCACAGAGCCGAACGGAAGTCTTCCCGACGTCAGCGCTGACGTCGGAGGGGAGGGAGGGCTTAAACAAAGCTGGATGTACTCAGTCGCGCGGCTCTTCTCCCTACCTTCTCTGCTTGCAGCACAGAGCCGAACGGAAGAAATAGTTATTTCATTTAATTATGCTACTGAATTAAAGGCTCTGGTAGAAACCCATTTACAAATAAGCAAAAAGACTTTATTAATTTGAAAATATTTTTTTTTTTTTTTTTTTTTTAATCTTTATTCCTTTTTATTTCTTTCAACAAGTGTACAATATTATTACAATTAATTCACATAACTCACTTGACATTCTTAAACAATATTATTATACATGTTTTAATACCCCCATCCACCTCCCATCCCTTCCCATATCAACAAAATATTTCGTCCAAACTTATACATACTTATACATCTCTCTTTCATAATACAATTAATCTTACATTAAATCTGTCCCTCCCCCCACCCTTTCTTCCTCAAACTCTTTATTCATTTTATTATACAAAGTAATGCACAACAATATATATCTCATCATAGTACATATATCCCCTTATATTTCATAACAACATATTTCCAATAAATTTACCCTCTTTCCTTTTCTATTCATACCTATATACCATGTTTCTTATATCCATTAATCAGTTGAAATATACCGCTAGCTAACTAAATTATCTTATCCCCCCCACCCCACCCCATTTTTATAAATTATCCTCTAAGGAAAAAGAATAAATCTTAATCATTATAATAATCAATTAATGGCCTCCACACCTCTTGAAACCTTTTAAAATACCCCCTTTGTACTGCAAGAAATCTTTCCATCTTGTACATATGACAAACTGAGTTCCACCAGAAACTACAATTCAGTCTAGAACAGTCTTTCCAATTAGTTGTTATTTGCTGAATTCCCACACCAGTAAGAATCATCAATAATTTATTGTTTGCTGCAGATATTTGGCATTTGGCCCTCATACACATTCCAAAAACCACTGTGTCATAGGATAATGCCACATGACTCTCCATCAATATGTTGACTTGATCCCAGATTGATATCCAAAATGCCTGAATACATGGACAATAAAATAAAAGATGGTCTAAAGTTCCAACTTCAATTTTACAATGCCAGCATCTATTAGACTTAGAGCAATCTAATTTTTGTAATCTAGTAGGGGTCCAGAATGCTCTATGCAACAAAAAGAACCATGTTTGCCTAATAGATGCTGACATCGTACCTTTAATTCTCCAAGACCAAATACGTGGCCATTGAGATGCATTAATCTGATGCTTAATCTCAATGCTCCAAATATCTCTTAATCCATTTTTAGGCTTCTTATTCAAATAATTAGATATAATTTTATACCACTTTGCGGCCTGATGACCCAGAAAATCTGCCTGGAAACATAAGAATTCTAAGCTGTAATGATCATTTAAAGATTTCCATTCAGGGAACCCCACCTGAATAGCCTGCTTCAATTGCAACCACTTAAAACTTTGTTTTTTATTCAGACCATATTTATGTTGCAATTGTGAAAATTCAAGCATCTTACCATTATCAATTATTTCCGTTAATGATCTTATACCTGCTTTAATCCAATCTTTCCAGACAACCTTAAACCCGCCTATTTGTATCTTGGAGTTTACCCAAATAGTCTGTTGTTTCGATTTTAAAATAGAATCAGTAGTTAATTTGTCTATAAACCTTAATGTTTTCCAAGTATCCATTAATACTCTATTGTCCTTACGTATTCTAGGCATTTTTATACCAAGCAAAAGATCAAGCCTAAGTGGAAAGATAAGTGATCTCTCCATCTTTAACCACTCTGGTAATTGTTCCAAAAGCTCTGGGAGGACCCAATACATACCTTGGCGCATGATATAGGCTTGATGATACCTATAAAAATTGGGAAAATTTACCCCACCCTCCTCAATTGGTCTTTGCAAAGACACTAAAGCCACTCTTGCAATTTTACCCAGCCAAATAAATTTAACCAGAATACTATTTAATTTTTTATAGAAAGACCCCTGAAAAAACACTGGTATCATTCCCAATTGATAGCAAACCACAGGCAAAATCATCATTTTAACAGTTTGAACTCTTCCCCACCAGGACAAATGTAAAGGATTCCATTGCTCACACATCTCTGTTACTTTTTGTAATAAAATTTTTTGATTTATTCTCATTGTCTCTTCGAGTGTTTTATTCAACCAAATACCTAAGTACTTTATTCCATCCTCTTTCCATATAAAAGGGAAAGAATCAAATATACCTTTTGTACAATGCACATTTAAAGGTAAAATCTCTGATTTAGTCCAATTTATTTTGTATCCTGAGAATTTTCCAAATGTATCTATTACCTTCAGTAGACATGGAATTGTTGTTTCCGGATTCCTCAAATGAAGCAAGATGTCATCTGCATAAGCAGATACTTTATATTCCACTCCAGCACATGGAATACCCTGTATGTCCTTTGCCTGTCGAATAGCTAATAATAAGGGTTCAAGAACTATATCAAAGAGCAAAGGAGATAATGGACAACCTTGTCTAACTCCCCTCTGCAACTTAAAAGCATCTGAAATATTATTATTTATATATAAGCGAGCAGTTGGGGAGCTATACAGTGTTTGAATCATTTGTATAAATCCGGATCCAATACCAAACCACTCCATAGCTTGATACATGAAATTCCATTCTACACGATCAAAAGCCTTTTCAGCATCTAGTGATACCGAAAAAGCCGGATCATTAATTTGTTTTGTTAAATAATATATCTGAAATGCCAGTCTAGTATTATTAGAAGAGTGTCTCTGAGCAACAAATCCAGTTTGATTCATTCCTATTATATGCGGAAGAGCTTTAGCCAATCTTAATGCTAAAATCTTAGCTAATAATTTACCATCTACATTTATTAAAGATATAGGCCTGTAATTTGACACCAATGTTGGATCTTTATTTGGCTTTGGCAAAACAATAGTTAAAGATTCTGCCATAGTGCCTGATATACAACCTTTATTCAGTTGATCCTGATATAATTTTAATAAATATGGTAATAGGGAAATTTGAAATTCTTTATAAAACTCTACTGTAAATCCATCTCCACCTGGAGCGGTCCCAACTCTAAGGGATTTCAATGCCATTTGTAACTCTTTTAATGATATAGGTTTATCTAAACTTCCTTTTATATGATCAGGAACCTTAGGACCTTCAATTAAACTCAAAAAATCCAACCCATCTTTCTCTTTATTTAAATAAGACTCCGAAGAATACAGTGACTTATAATATTTTAAAAATTGTTTTAATATATTTCCAATTTGAGAATGTGAATTGCCTAACTCATCCTTAATTATGTTTATTTTTTCCTTCCTTTTCTTTGCTTTTAAATAATTTGCCAATAATCTTCCAGCCTTATTTGCACTACCATAATATACCGCTTGTTGAGCAAAAATATCTTTCCTTACTAACCCAGAGGAAATTTCATTATATTCACATTTTTTTTTTAACAATATTTGAAATGTCTCCTGTTCCCATTTATTAACCAATTTTAATTCCAAATTTTTAATTTCTTTTTCCAAATTTACATATTGCTTTCTTAGCTGTTTCTTTTTATATGCAGAATATGATATAATTTGTCCTCTCATAGTTGCTTTGAAAGCATCCCATAAAATTCCAATCGACATTTCCTCTAAATCATTAAGTAAAAAATATTCATTAATTTTAGTTTGAAATTCTGTGTAAAATTTAGAATCAGCAAGCAATGCATTATCAAACCTCCATATCGGTTTAGAATTATCTTGATCTACTAAATTAACTTCTATCCACACACCACCATGATCAGATATTATTATTGGTTCTATGTCAGCTTTTACAACTTTCTGTACTATCTGATCTGAAACAAAAATATAATCAATTCTTGAAAATGATTGATGAACATGTGAACAAAATGTAAATTCCCGATCATTAAAATGAAGAATACGCCATATATCTTTTAAATTACATGATTGTATCAAATTATCTAACCCCATTGATTTCATAATTCTACTTGGTTTTTTATCCATTATTGGATCTATAACAGCATTGAAGTCCCCAGCCACCACTAAATTAGTAGTAGCCAGTGGTAAAATTAATTGTTGTAGAGACTTAAAGAATTCACTTTGATTCGAATTAGGGGCATATACATTTAACAACGCCATTGTATTATTGCCCATGCTCATGTCAACAAGTACCCATCTTCCTAGAGGATCTGCCTTAATCATATTAAACGTTGCTGTACATTTTTTATTTATCAATATTGCTACTCCTGCCTTCTTTTTTATCGCTGGTGCAAATAAACATTGTTTTATCCAATTATCTGACAGCTTCATAGACTCTATCCCAGACAAATGTGTCTCCTGCAGAAAACATATATCTATATTCTGTTGTTTGATATATGACATTATCTTTTTCCTTTTTACTGGGTGATTCAGGCCATTAACATTTAAAGAAAATATTTTGAAAGTCATTACACAAATAAAAATTTAATATCTAAGAATCTCCACTTCAATATCATATTATACTCCTTTTCCTTATATCCATATTGTAAATTATCTCGGTCCCCTTCCCCCAACACTTCCCTATCTCTCTATCAACATATTTCCCCCAATTCACAAAATCTTTAATAAATATTATACCAACATCTCTTCCTCCCATTCCCCTCCCTACTCCCTCCCTTCCCCCCCCAATTAATAATGCAAACTTGGAAACGCTCATATATAATCAGGTGACAAAAAGCTCCCTTCAGGCTCTGCCATATACATCATTTATCACTCTTAATAAGCTACATTATATAATATAATATCTTTCAAATAATCTACTAAGTTCAAATTTCATTTTTTTATTTTTTTATTTTTTTGTTATGTTTTTTTTTTATTTTTTATTTATTTATTTATTTTTTTTTTATTTCTTCCCCTCCTTCCCCTTTTTTCTTTTTTTTTTTCCCCCCCTCATTCCACCCTTTTTCCTCCATTCCCTTTTCTTCTTCCACCCTCACTCCCCTCCCCACTTATCCTTAAATTATAAAACATCTATAGATTCAGAATCTTTCCCTCACATGCCCAAGAAACTCATTTTCTTATACCAATATCTTTTAATATTAAATTGAATTTACTACAAATAAATAAATCAATATTATTGTATTCCTGTGAAAAGAAATTACATGTTAATAAATTATTCAATTTTCTAATTGCATACCCCCTTTAATTAATCTAAAATCACCTTCTTAACCTTAAACATTAAAGTGATATTAAAATATATCATTATATATCATAAATAAACAATTTCATCAATCTTCCGCTTTGTGTAGAAAAACTCTCCAAGCATATTCAGCTTCTCCCCATCTCTTCAATTCTTCATGTCTTTATATCAGCTGCTTGTTTTAACTAATTCATCACTATTATGCATCTATTTTTATCGTTCATTCCCTTTTTTTTTTTTCATAAAATCCCTAAACAGTTTCAGTTCCTTTAATATATTATAGTCATATTAAAAGTCTGAATAAATCCAACCACACTTTCCAGTTTCATTATATTTAAATTGTCATCTATGTTTCTACAGAGTCATTCATACACTGAAGAGTCAATCCAAAAGAAATCTGATGTTCTTTGCTTTACAGTCAATTCATAGTGAAATTATTCTTAAATCCTGTTTAGATACTGCTTTATCCTTTACATCTCATACTTTCCTTGATCTTTCTTTCACTTCTTTCAAGTCACTTCTTCTTCCAAACAACTTGCATTTTTTTATAATAAGTTTATATTCTCTTTAAAATTTAGGATTTATCTGCAATCAGGCTTTTGTCTCCTTCATATTTCCAAATTCTTTTCCTTTTTTAGCGCAGTTTAAGTAATCATCCAATACAATTCTTTTTCTGTTTAAACCACCTCTTTTCCTGTAAAGTGTCCTATGCACTTAAGGAAATCTCCATCATCTATTAATTGGGAAGAATACATACTTTGCAAATGGGTTTCTACCAGAGCCTCTAATGTTTATAAATTTTTATCAACACAACTAATATACTACTTTATCCTGAAGCAAAATAAAAAAAAAGAAATATAATTATTTTCCTACCTTTGTTGCCTGGTTTCTGCTTTCCTCATGTTCTCATTCAATTCCTTCCATCCACTGTCTCTCTTCCTTCTACATCTTCCATTTGCTCTGTTACTGTGCCTCTCCCTTTCTTCCCCCTTCCAAATTGGTCTGGCACCCATCTTCTTCTCTCCGCTCCCCCCATAGTCTGGCATCTGTCTTCTTCCCTGCCAGCGTCTTCTCCCTACTCTCTCTTCCCCATTTCCTTTCAGCGTCCTTCTCCCCCCATCTTCCCCATGTCCTGTCAGCGTCCTTCTCCCCCTCTGTCTTCCACATGTGCTTTCAGTGTCCTACTCCCCCCTCTGCTTCCCCATGTCCTTTCAGCGTCCTTCTCCCTCTCTGTCTTCCCCATGGCCTTTCAGCGTCCTTCTCCACCCCTTTGTCTTCCCCATGTGCTTTCAGCATCCTTCTCCCCCCTCTGTCTTCCACAAGTGCTTTCAGAGTCCTTCCCCCCCCCGCCCTTCCCATGGCCTTTCAGCGTCCTTCTCCACCCCTTTGTCTTCCCCATGTCCTTTCAGCGTCCTTCTCCACCCCTTTGTCTTCCCCATGTGCTTTCAGTATCCTTCTCCCCCCTGTCTTCCACAAGTGCTTTCAGAGTCCTTCCCCCCCCGCCCTTCCCATGGCCTTTCAGCGTCCTTCTCCACCCCTTTGTATTCCCCATGTGCTTTCAGCGTCCTTCTCCCTCCTCTGTCTTCAAGTGCTTTCAGAGTCCTTCCCCCCCTCCTCCCGTCTTCCCCATGGCCTTTCAGCGTCCTTCTCCCCACTCCTTCTCTACCGCCCCGGGTGCAGCACAGCCGGCCAGGTCCCCTTACTTTTGTGGCACTTCCCCGACCGACTGACAACAGCCCCGGTCCGACAAACCTCCCTGCCCTTAACTGCGAATCTAAATTACCTTATTACAGCTGCTGTAAGAAGATAATTTAGATTCGCAGCTACAGGGCAGGGAGGATTGTCGGACCGGGGCTGTTGTCGGTCGGTCGGGGAAGTGCCACAAAAGTAAGGGGACCTGGCCGGCTGTGCTGTAACAGGGGCAGGGTGTGGCGGGGCGGACCGCCCCCTCCCTTGGTAGCCACTCGAACCGCGAGGCTACTCTCCTCCTTACCTGCACTGCCTACAGCACAGAGCCAAACGGAAGTCTTCCCGACGTCAGCGCTGACGTGGGAGGGAGGGCTTTGTTTAAGCCCTCCCTCCCCTCCGACGTCAGCGCTGACGTCGGGAAGATTTCAGTTCGGCTCTGTGCTGCAAGCAGAGAAGGTAGGGAGAAGAGCCGCGCGACTGAGTACATCCAGCCCCGCAGGAACCCCGTGACCCTCGGAGGCGTCCCCATGGGATCCCCGCGACCCTAGGGGGCGTCCCCACGGGATCCCCGCGACCCTAGGGGCATCCCCACGGGATCCCCGTGACCCAAAGGGGGAACCCACAGGATGCCCGCGGGTCCTGCGGGATTCCCGTCGTCCCCGTTCCCGTGCAGCTCTCTATTACAAACCAAGTATACCAATTGCCCATTCTGCTCATCTAAAGGAGTCTTATGAGAATATGAAGAATTTACTAGAAGCAATAAGTTATAAAACACACCAGTGAAACATCTGTGGTGATCTGAAGGTCATTGGCATGCTAACGGGAATGCAAGGAGGATTCACTAAAGGCTAGATTTTACTCTGGCCCGATTCACTTACCTCTCTGCCAATCCGATTCCGATCAGCGCATGCAAATGACGGGAACGGCATGTAAAGTAGGCAGAGATGTGGTTCACTAAACAAATTTTGCAAACCAACTGGGCAGGCCGCTCAACCCAAGAAGCGACTGCTGGGGATCAGTCTCAAACGTCCTTTCCCACTCTCCAGCTCCATTGCCACCCTGCTCTCTGCACGCCCTGCTCTCTGCTGCCCCTATCTGGCTGCCTTTACTCTGCAGAAGCCCTGGCGGGGGGAGAGTAGTGGCTGTTGGCCACATTGTTTAGCTCCTCTCGCTGTCCTGCTCTCTGCCCTTCTCCTGTCTTTCAGCCCCGACTTTCAGCCTCTCTGCCCTGACTCTCCTCTTGCTGCCCTGCTCTCTGCCCCAAATCCAAACTCCCCCTGCTCTCTGCCGCCCAGACTGATCTCTATTGTTCTGACTCTCCTGCTCTCTGCCTCCTTTCCTGCAGTGTGAGCCCGCGTGTTTAATGAGGGGCTGAACTACGCAGTGCATCCCCGCATTAAACCTGTGGGCTTGCACTGCAGGGAAGGCGACAGAGAGCAGGAGAGTCAGGGCCAGTGAGTTTTAGCCTTTTAAAGACAGGATCGCCCTTCAAGACAACTTTTAGTTGAAGAGATAGCAAGAGAGTCAGGGCCCTCCAAACCCCCCCAAAAAAACCCACCTCAAAAATAAGCACGAACGCATGCGCAGACCATCTACAGGGAAAACAGATGGTCTGCGCATGCGTCAGGATCGCACACTAGCGATCCGTGTTGGCAGATGGGGGCATTCCTCCGATCGCCCCATTAGAATATTATTAGTTTTTGAATCCATCAGACCTGCCAGGATTGGACACGGATCGGTCACGATTGGGCAGGTTAGTGAATCTATCCCTAAATACTGCTGTTTCCTGTGCTTGTGGGATAGCAGATCTACAGCTGAACATTATGTCAAGCGTGTCTGGCAGCTGAGGGATACCTTTAACCCAGGACAAGCAGTGTGACATTTATGCCATTGGTGGATCCTCAAAAAATATTTTTTCCACCTCTTCATATAAAGCTGGGGTTGATGAAGAACCTGGTAAAGGCCATGGGTAAAGCAAACTCGCCAGGTTTTCAATATCTTAAGAAATTTCCAAATATCAGTACTGTAAAACTGAAGGAAGGGATATTTAAAGGCCCACAGATCAAGTCCGTTATGAAAGATGAAGATTTTAAGCAATAAAGAGTCAAATATCGTCATATAATAATAAACTTTTATTAGTCATGACAGGGGTTGCCATTCAACATATTACCAACAATTGGAAGAATTACAAGAATCTTAATTACACATTCTGGTGGAATTCGTTATGCCATATTTTTAAGATGGAAAGAGCAATAGCGATACAAAAAGGGACATATAATAACTTTATAAAGATATGGGGGCCATTGGTAAAGTATTGTGATGAATAGACATCAATTCTTTTATTTTTCTTTTCTTTTTTAGATATATTTAGCACACTCAAGGGGGAGGGTGGATATGGAGTGTAAGTTAATAAAATAGGTTATTATATGTTATGTAATATAGTACACTCTATTTTAGTTGAAAATGTGATGAAGGGTAGGTGGGTGAGTGGGTGGTTTTGGGGGGGTTTTTTTTTTACACTATTTGATCTTATGTGTTAGATATTATGGTGCTATATTGGAATTACTTGTATGATATATTTTTGTGCACTTATTGTATGATTTGAAAATGAATAAAGATTAAAAAAAAAAAAAGATTTTAAGCAATCACTCTCAGCAGCTGAGCTTGAAGCTTGGGAGGCATTCAAGTGGTTAGTGGAAAACTTTCTGGGCAACCATAAGTTTCCATCATACAAGGAAGGAGTTTAAAATTTCCTTGATTCATATCAGAAACTTGGCTGTTGCATGTCATTAAAAATACACTTTTTGCACTCACATTTTGCCTTTTTTTCCAGA
Source organism: Geotrypetes seraphini (assembly GCF_902459505.1). NCBI lineage: Eukaryota > Metazoa > Chordata > Amphibia > Gymnophiona > Dermophiidae > Geotrypetes > Geotrypetes seraphini. Next base: position 268,747,216 of record NC_047088.1, on the reverse strand, counting down.
AAATCTTGGTATGGTGAGTGATGAGCAAGGAGAACATTTTTACCAGGACAATCAGTTAATGAAGCGTCGTTACCAAGGTTTCTGGAATGAGAGTATGATGGCCGACTACTGCTGGATGTTGTGCCGTGACAATCCAGATAGAACTCGCATAAAGAAATCATACTCAGCATTTTTGAAGAAATATTGGTTGCTAAGTGACTCAGTCCAGTATAATTATGCTATGTTGTGTGCTTATTTGAGTTTGGACTGAAGATACTGCAACATTTCTTTAAGTTGATGCTGCAATTCTTAAAACCCTACATACTAAAACGCTATAAACTTACATTAGTCATAACTTTAAAATTTTATGTGACTGAAAAAACAGATCTGAAATCACAATGAAAAATTTAGAAAAATGTGCTGTGTTGTCAGATGATTCTGAAAAATTTTTTTTGTTGCCGATCTTCTTCTAACGCTCCCTGCTGCTGCATAGCGGTGACGTACTGTGGACTCCGCACCCTAGAAAGCCAATACATGCTATTTAAACATAGCTTCCTTGCGGCGCACACCAAAGGAGCGCGCATAAGGAGCAGGAGATGCTCCTTTGTGCGCTACTTTGTGCGTTAAAATCTTTAGTTGCTAGTCCAATCAAATCTCCAAAACAGCTCTTTTGACTCAAGCTTTCTTGCCTACTTTCCCTTTTTTACTTACCCTCTTTGTTTCTAATTTAGACGTCCCTTCCATAAACTCAATTTCAAAGGCAACCTACTTCATGGATAGTCTTTCCTCGAACATTCCAGTACTTTGGGGCCACTGGCCTATTAATCCCAGTAAAACACACTCTCCACAACCCATTGAGCACTTAAGATATTCCTCTCTCATCTAGCCTAACAGCTTCTCCCAGTATAGGTTTATCATCCTCTGACCCATGCGTTAAGCAAATTAAAATTGGCTTAATTAATACGCAGTCACTTAAGACCAAACACCATCTTATCAAATATACAATCATCCAACACTCTTTTGATCTATTATGCCTTACCGAAAAATGGCTCACTGATGGAGAAGAGGCCAGGCTTCTCCTTTCTTTATAATCACCGGCGTCAAAAGCGGGGAGGTGAGTTAGCCATCATATATCGAGACTCACTATCCATAGGCGTGGAATATTCTCCAGCAAATTAATTTGTTGAATTCCTTCAATTCAAATTAGATATAAACCCCAAAATAGATGTCCTGCTACTTTATCTGCCCCCTCCAATTAGTAGAGAGGGGCTTGCCAACTTACAGTCTCTCCTTTTTGAGTTCGGATCCTCAACTTTAAATCCTTTTATCCTTGGAGATTTTAATATTCACTTTTGACGATCCGAACAATGTCCATACCTCTGAAGTTCTTTCTCATATTAATAATCTAGATCTACTACCACTATTAATGGATCCTACACACCAGGCCTGACATACAATAAATATAAGAACATAAGAAGATGCCTCTGCTGGGTCAGACCAGGGGTCCATTTCGCCCAGCAGTCCGTTCCCGCGGCGGCCCATCAGGTCCATGACCTGTAAATGATTCTTTGTCTAAAACCCTTTAATCCCCATCTTTCTTCTATCTATACCCTTTCATGATCCTATCTCTACCTCTGTCTATATCCCTCAATCCCCATATCCTTCAGGAACTTGTCCAATCCCTCTTTAAATCCCCTTAATGTACTCTGTCCTATCACATCCTCCGGTAGTGCATTCCAGGTGTCCACCACCCTCTGAGTGAAGAAAAATTTCCTAGCATTGGTTCTAAACTTGTCCCCTTTCAATTTCTCCGAGTGCCCCCTTGTTCTTGTAGGTCCCAATAGGCTGAAGAATCTGTCTCCTTCTACCTTCTCTATGCCCTTCATGATCTTGTAAGTCTCTATCAGGTCTCCTCTGAGTCTTCGCTTCTCCAAGGTAAAGAGCCCCAGCCTTTCCAGCCTCTCTGCGTATGAAAGGTTTTCCATACCTTTTATCATTCTTGTCGCTCTTCTCTGAACCCTCTCAAGTATCTCCTTCTTTAGGTACGGTGACCAATATTGGACACAGTATTCCAGATGCAGTCGTACCATCGCGCGGTATAGCGGCATGATGACTTCCTTCGTTCTGGTTGTAATACCCTTTTTAATAATACCCAGCATTCTGTTTGCCTTCTTCGAGGCTGCTGCGCATTGTGCCGTTGACTTCATTGTTGTGTCCATCAGTACACCCAAGTCTCTTTCAAGGTTACTTCCCTCTAGTACTGATCCCCCCATTTGGTAGCTGAACATCGGGTTCTTTTTCCCTATATGCATGACCTTGCATTTCCCCACATTGAAGTTCATCTGCCATTTATTCGCCCACTCCTCCAGTCTGTTCAGGTCCCTTTGTAGGTCCTCGCATTCTTCCGCAGTTCTAACCCTGCTACAGAGTTTAGTGTCATCCGCAAATTTTATAACTTCACACTTCATCCCCGTTTCCAGGTCATTAATAAATACATTGAACAGCAGCGGTCCGAGTACTGACCCCTGAGGAACTCCGCTCGTGACCCTCCTCCAGTCCGAGTAGTGACCCTTCACTCCAACCCTCTGCCTTCTGCCTGCCAATCAGTGTTTAACCCATCTGTGTACATTCCCTTCCATCCTGTGGTTCCACAGCTTCCTAAGTAGTCGCTCATGGGGTACCTTGTCAAAGGCCTTTTGGAAGTTGAGGTAAATGATGTCTACGGGTTCCCCTTTGTCCAACTGGCTGTTTACCCCCTCAAAGAAGTGCAGTAAGATTTTTTGGCATGATCTTCCTTTGCAGAAGCCATGTTGGCTCGCTTTCATTAGCCCATTTTTTTCTATGTGCATTTTTTTCTATGTGATTCTGATTCCTAAATCTGCCGCATCTAGCTATGCCTTAAGTCCCAGTTGTCCAGTCCCTTGGTACAATCACTATCTTATTTCAGTGACCCATACAGCCACGTATACCAATTTTAGTATAATACCTCAAGTAGTTAAATATAGGGATTTCAGCAAACTTATAAGGAATCAATTGCGTCCACCTTTAAATTAGAATTCTCAAATACAGATATCTCTGCAATAGAAGACTGTCTTCATCAATGGAAAGTCTCCACAAATTCTCTTATGGACACATTAGCACCAAAAGAAAAAAAATTATATTTGTAAACGTATTGTAAATAATAATAGCAGCAGGGATTCATTCACACCACAATGACAAAAAAGAACAGTTGACAAAATCATGAAAAAATAAACCTCAATTGTGGGCTGCCGGGACTACACAAGTGCCCTAAGCCCCCCACATCATCACGGGTTTATAAAAAAAAAACTCCGTACAAATATAAATCACTTTCATACTTTGAAGTATAATCTCAAAGGATTTTCAGAAGGTAAATATCAGAAGTTTCAAAATCTTTAGTGATTTAAATGACAACGTTCATCTGGATTCACTTGATTTTGTGTAATGTTTTATGTTCTGGTGTTTAGCCTATTACACATCACGTTTTTGTGATGATGTCATGACGCCCGGCTCCTTCCTGCTTTTTGAACGAGTCGGGCGCGTCTCGCAGTCCTAGGTCCATTTTGAGAGTAGCCAGCCTTCCGTTATGTTGCTGAGAAGCGTGGAAGTAACCTATTTAATATGGATCCCCTGAAGTAGCCTGTTTTCAAGCGAAACAGAAAGTCTTTTCTGTCGGGATGAAGAATGATTTCACCTTCAGATGAGTGATAGATTTTCTTAGAGATTTTGATACTCGGGTTTTACAGCTACGCTACTTAACCATTTTGAATTGCTTACAGCTGAGCTGATTGCCACAGTATAGTGAGTTTGGGACCTAATCACTTGTTTATAAGACATTTTTGGACTTTGTCATTTAAATCACTAAAGATTTTGAAACTTCTGATATTTACCTTCTGAAAATCCTTTGAGATTATACTTCAAAGTATGAAAGTGATTTATATTTGTACGGAGTTTTTTTATAAACCCGTGATGATGTGGGGGGCTTAGGGCACTTGTGTAGTCCTGGCAGCCCACAATTGAGGTTTATTTTTTCTCCGTTTTTTTATGATTTTGTCAACTGTTCTTTTTTGTCATTGTGGTGTGAATGAATCCCTGCTGCTATTATTATTTACAATACGTTTACAAATATAATTTTTTTTTTCTATTGAATACGATTGTACCTCTATTATACTTAGTTGATCTAACACATTAGCACCAATACAGACTAGAACAATTCTTCCTCAGCGACTTGCCAACCCCTGGTACACGTCAGAGCTCGCGTTCATTAAAAAACAGCTTAGATCTTTAGAGAGAAGGTGGAGAAGAGATAAAACTCTTACAAACTTAGAAAAGTTCAAGGAACAATCAGGTTTCTACAAATTAAAAATAAACCAGGCAAAACCAAAATATTATTCCACCAGAATCGAAAAAAATAAAAATTTTTCAGCCCTTTATTCCATTCTAAAATCTATTAATTCCTACTCCAAAAGAGATCTCACAGCAAATAGCAATCTGCCTACAGCTCAGGAGCATGCATCTTACTTTATTGAAAAAGTAAAGAACATCAGAAAAAATTTATCTGTAGCAAGTCCATTAGGTCAAAACACAGGTCACGTTGATTTAACACCACTCTCCTCAAAATGTTCTTGTTTCAACCTTCCCAGTCTTAAAGAGATCGAGTGCCATATCCAGAGTATCAACCTCAAAGGCTCTCCGATAGAATCAATTCCCCCATTCATTCTTAAATGTAATTTCTCTGTTTTTGGACCATTTATCCACACTCTAGTTAAAGAAAGCTTACAACTTAGCATACTACTCGAATCTTGGAAGAAAGCAAACATTTGTCCAATAATCAAAGATCACAAAATCAAACCAGAAGAAAAATCTAATTACAGGCCCATCGCCAATATCCCCTTTTTAGCAAAATTAACAGAGAAGGTTGTTGTTCAAGCAAATTTCAGAATTCGTTGAAAAAACAAACATCTTACACCCAAACCAAACAGGTTTCAGGCAACATCATTTCACGGAACACTCACTAATAAGTATGATAACTTCTATCTTCTACCTTCTTGATCACCACAAATCTGTTCTCTTACTTTCTCTTGATCTTTCATCTGTCTTTGACACAATAGACCATACTCTCCTCTTACAAAGACTAGAAGCAATAGGTATTACTGATCAAGATCTCCAGTGGTTTCAATCTTTCTTTACCAATCGCTCCTCATCAGTTTCATTCAATAATTCCTCTTCTGAAAACTTTACCTTAAACTATGAAGTTCCTCAACCGTCCATCCTCTCACCACTCTTGTTCAATATCTTTTTAGCTCCTCTTATGACCCTCTGCCAATCCACTGGGTTTAATACATTTGCTTATGCATCCAGCTTTTGCACTCCATAGATTCAGAGAACCCTCTGGATGCTTTATCAATCAACATGAAATTGGAACAAATCCACCAATGGCTAGACACCAACAGACTGGCTCTCAACGTCATCAAATCAAAGGTAATGTTCTTCCCCTGGAAGGACGGTCTTAAACTCCATTCTCCTATTACCCTCAAGGGGGACACACTTCAGGTAGTTAATACCATCAAGATCCTAGGGGTTACATTCGATCAGAAGTTATCATACCATGAACACATCAGTAGTGTAGTTAAGTCCACTTTCTTCAGATTACAACAAATACATTCTGTCTCAAAATTTTTAGAGCCTAATTCAATTAATATTCTGATACACTCTCTGGTGATTTCAAAAATTGACTATTGCAATGCCCTATTCAAGGGCATCACTCACGCTTACAAATCATCCAAAATGCCTCTATTAAGTTCATCATGAATGCTAAGAAATATGAACATAACCACTCAACATAATCACTCAACCACTGTGGACACAGCAGAGACAAATGCCCAACTGGAGTCATTGTGGATCAAAGTACCGGGAAGCAACGGATCTGAGATAAAGATGAGATTGTTCTACCGTCCACCTGGGCAAACTGAAGCTGAAGATACAGAAATGGTAGCCGAGCTGAGAAGGGAATGCAAGAACCCAAACACCATAGTTATGGGAGATTTCAACTACCCTGGGATAGACTGGTGTCTTGGAAATTCAAAATGTGCAAAGGAAATGGAGTTCCTGGAAGCAATCCAGGACTGCTTCATGGAACAACTAGTCGTGGCACCAACGAGAGGATCAGCGACTCTGGATCTGATCCTCAATGGGCTGAAAGGCCCCGCGAAGGATGTAGAGATCATAGGACCACTAGGAACCAGTGACCACAACATGATTCAGTTCAAAGTGCAAGTAGGACTACCTATGGGAAAGAGAACCAAGGCAACAACATTTAACTTCAAGAAAGGGAACTATGATGCCATGAGACAGATGGTGAGAAAGAAGCTCAGAAACAGCTCCAAGGAAACTCGGACTGTGGAGCAAGCCTGGTCCCTATTCAAGGACACAGTAAACAAGGCGCAAAACCTATATATACCAAGATTTAGGAAAGGTTCCAAGAAGAATCAGACAAAGGACCCTGCATGGATAACCAGTGAAGTAAAGAAAGTGATAGGAGACAAGAAAAAATCATTTCAGAAGTGGAAAAAGGACAAAACTGAAGGAAACTGGAGAGAGCACAGGAAACAACAAAAAGAATGTCACCGAGTAGTCAAGAAAGCCAAGAAAGAGTATGAGGAGAGACTAGCCAAGGAAGCAAGAAATTTCAAACCATTTTTCCGATATGTGAAAGGGAAACAGCCAGCGAGGGAGGAGGTGGGGCCCCTGGATGAGGGTGACCGGAAGGGAGTGGTGAAAGAGGAAAAAGAGGTGGCTGGTAGGCTAAACAAGTTCTTCTCGTCGGTCTTTACAATAGAGGACACATCCAGTGTGCCAGAACCGGAAAAAATCTTCAGTGGAGATCAAGAGGGGAAATTATCATGCATGGAGGTAAGCCTTGAAGACGTTCTTAGGCAGGTAGATAGATTGAGAACGGACAAAGCTCCGGGCCCAGACGGGATCCACCCGAGAATACTGAAAGAGCTCAGAGATGAAACAGCACAGTTACTGCAGCATATTTGCAACCTGTCCTTGAGAACAGGGGTAATCCCGGAGGACTGGAAGATAGCGAATGTTACACCGATCTTCAAAAAAGGATCGAGAGGCGACCCGGGAAACTACAGACCGGTGAGCTTAACCTCCGTTCCGGGGAAGATGGTTGAATCAATTATCAGGGAAGGTATTAATGAGCATATAGAAAAAAATAATCTGATGAGATCGAGCCAGCATGGTTTCTGTAAAGGCCGATCATGCCAGACAAATCTACTGCATTTCTTTGAGGGGATAAGTAAGCAATTGGACCAAGGTGACCCAGTAGACATTATATATCTAGATTTCCAAAAAGCCTTTGACAAGGTGCCCCATGAACGCTTACTGAAGAAACTGTGGAGTCACGGGGTGGAAGGGGACGTGTACAGATGGATCAAAAATTGGCTGGCGGGCAGGAAACAGAGGGTAAGAGTAAAGGGGCACTACTCTGACTGGATAGGGGTCACAAGTGGTGTTCCGCAAGGGTCAGTGCTGGGACCATTGCTGTTCAATATATTTATTAATGATCTAGAAATGGGGACAAAGTGCGAAGTTATCAAGTTCGCGGATGACACAAAACTCTCCAGCAGGGCCAGAACTGTTGAAGAATGCAAAGAATTGCAAAACGACCTGAACAAACTGAGTGAGTGGGCAAAAAAATGGCAGATGAGCTTCAATGTGGAGAAATGTAAGGTCTTGCACATAGGGAAGGGGAACTCCAGGTACAGCTATACGATGGGAGGGAGGGTACTCGGGGAAGGCAGCCAAGAAAAAGATCTGGGGGTATTGGTAGATAACACAATGAAGCCGGCGGCACAATGTGCAGCGGCCTCAAAAAAAGCGAACAGAATGTTGGGCATTATCAAAAAAGGTATCACTACCAGAACAAAAGAAGTTATCCTGCCACTGTATCGAGCAATGGTGCGCCCACATCTGGAATACTGCGTCCAATACTGGTCACCATACCTCAAGAAGGACATGGCAATACTCGAAAGGGTCCAGAGGAAGGCAACGAGGATGATAAAGGGTATGGAGAACCTTTCATATGCCGAACGGTTAGACAGGCTGGGGCTCTTTACCCTGGAGAAGCGGAGACTGAGAGGGGACATGATAGAAACTTATAAAATCATGAAAGGCATAGAGAAGGTGGAGAGGGACAGATTCTTTAGACTAGCAGGGACAACTAAAACAAGAGGTCATTCAGAAAAACTGAGAGGAGACAGATTCATAACGAATGCAAGGCGGTTCTTCTTCACTCAGAGGGTGGTGGACACCTGGAACGCGCTTCCCGGAGAGGTAATAAGACAGAGTACAATTCTGGGGTTCAAAAAGGGACTGGATGACTTCCTGGAAGCAAAGGGGATAACAGGGTACAGATAGAGGTTTACCGTATATTGAGCGAATAGGGTATGGATATTTTAGGTTAGGTAGGGAACACTTTCAGGTCATGGACCTGGGGGGCCGCCGCGGGAGCGGACTGCCGGGCACGATGGACCCCTGGTCTGACCCGGCAGAGGCAACACTTATGTTCTTATGTTCTTATGCCTCTGCTGAGGCAGACCAGAGGTCCATCTCGCCCAGCGGTCCGCTCCCGTGGCGGCCCATCAGGCCTATTACCTGAGCAGTGGTCCCTGATTAATTTTATAACTTGCCTCTATTCCTATCCCTATAACCTACCTCTACTCCTATCCCTAGACTATGTTTCGCCTCTTCTCAAAAAAGCACATTGGCTTCTGGTAGCTCATCGCATTACATATAAAATATGTCTGTTAACTTTGAAATCTCTTCTTTGTAAAGCTCCAGCATTTATCGATAGACTCTTGGTTCCCTATGCTTCCGCCAGAACGCTCAGATCCAGTGATCAACACTTATTGACAGTTCCTTCTCTTAAAATCATTAGTACATGTTGACAGTATATTTTTTCTGTCACAGCACCACAAAATAGGAATTCCTTGCCTATTTATCTAAGAGAAGAATGTCTTATAAACAGATTTAAGAGCAAGTTAAAGTGCTTTCTTTTTAAAGATACCTTTGACTGATTAGTTTTTTTAGATTTGGTCTGCTCCTTTGAATTTTATACTCTGTTATTTTTATTTATCCCCTCCTCATGTTTAACCCCTTATTTGTTTCTTTTCTATTAATTATTGTATTTCTTACCCTTTTTTCCCTTTTCATAATGTATGTCATGTTTGTTGAGTATTATTTGTGTGTTTGTTCCCCCTGAAAGTTAAGTTTTTAATAATGTTCATCGCTTTGAAGTATGATTAAGCGATTAATCAAATTCTAAATAAAACTTGGAAATAGCCCTGTGATATGATCTGGAATCATTTTGAAAATCCAGACTGGATCCAATTCCTCAAGCTGTTTTCAAAATATGTAAAATCCAATTGCCTGTTGGCCTTCTGGCTCCCGCCTCTCTCCGAGATTCTCGGACAGAACGAGAGACAGAAGGCCTTGAGTATGCGCATATGCTCAAGGCCCAGTCTGGCAAGCAGCATGATCTCACCGACACCTCCTGTGGGTTTGTGCTGCGTGCCAGTGCCATATGGAGGGGTAAGGCTTCAGTTTGGGTGGGCGGGCGTTCACAAGAGGAGGCAATGCGGTTAGCGGGGGTGGCGTTCGTGGGGGTGATGCTGATTCATGGGCGGGGGACTCGCAAATCGAGTCAACGCTCGTTTTGTGAGTCACGATTTGCGAAAATGTTTTGCTCGTCTTGCAAAACACTCGCAAACCGCGTTACTTGCAAACCGAGATTTGACTGTATATATGTGGATGACATTACAATTATTATTCCCATAACTTCACTGACTCAAGAGACAGAACAATTCATCTCATCTGTCCTTACTAAGGTAGAACAATGGACTATGCAATTTAAATTAAAACTGAATTCGGATAAAACTAAGTTCTTTTTGGCAAGTCCTAATAACAAGATCACAAATACCTCTTTGAGATTAAATGGGTCAGACCACCCAATTAATTCTACTATCAAAATCCAGGGTGTCATCTTGGACCGAAGCTTGACTTTCGAAGATCAAACTAACTCTCAGGTTTAAAAATATTTTTTTCACTTTATGAAAACTTCGTAGCATTAAACGCTATTTTGACTTCTTCTCTTTTTGACTGTTGGTTCAATCTTTGATTTTAAGTATCTTAGACTATTGCAATATTATATACTTGGGATCTTTTAAGAAAACCATCAAATGACTGAGAATCATTCAGAATGCTGCAGTCTGTCTCATCTACGGTCTCAAGAAATCAGACCATGTAAGTCCATATTACAAAAAATTGCACTGGCTGCCCAAGGAAGCAAGAGTTATTTTTAAGTTTGCTTGCCTTTGCTTCAAAACCATAACAAGTTCATCTCCTATCTATCTCATCATTTCAAATTTCCAGGCACAACTTGTACATGTAGTGCCTACTTGTTCGCTTTCCCATCCTTGAAGGGCTGTATCTGCAAGAGATTCCTCGATAGAAAATTATCATTCCAAGCAGGCAAATGGAATAAATGTTTAACCAACTTATCTCAAACGCTCTTTGTTACCAAACTTTTAGGAAGTCAATCAAAACTTATCTCTTTGACAAATTTCTCTGACTCAATTTCTGCCATGATGTACTTCTAAAACACTTCCAGAAAAATCTGATAAATCTTACCATGCTAATGTAATTTTGAAAGTTTTTTGTAATATCGCTGTCTGTATACAGTCTCTTCCTCTGTAAACCACTCTGAACTGTTTGTGGTATTGCGCTATATAAAAATAAAATTATTATTATTAAATCCGCTAGAAGTCTTGGAGAATGCAGAAAAAACCACCAACACTAAATCAAAAGACTGAATGATTCGGAGAGGTTGAGCAGATTGTAAACCGAACAGGGCTCTACGACTACAGCTAGAACATCAGAAGTTAAAAATTAAGAACGATGAACTGGGTCAATGGGAAGGCACAAAAGTACTAATAAAGAACATACACACAAAAAGTACAGGCAGTCCCCAGACTACAAATGTACAACTTACATTAGACTCAAGGTTACAAATGGGGGGTCCTGCTTCTCCCTTCTCTGTCCCAACATGCCCCTCCTTCTGTGTTCCAAAGCGCCCCTCTTCCTCTTCCCTCCCTCTATTCTGAGTCCCAAGTTTGTGCCTCCCTCTCGCAGGTGTTTTACCTGCTCTGGTCAGCTCCCTCCTCCCTTCCAGTCACACTTCTCTTCACAAAGCTGAAGGCAGCAGCTCCTAACGCTGCTTGCAGCTGATTCAGAAGCCTTTCCTCTGACATCAGACTGACGGCTTCCAGGTATCCATGGGCAGCGTGTAGGAGCTGCTGCCTGCGGCTTTGTGAAGAGAAGTGCGGCTGGAAGGAAGGAGGAGGAGGGAGTTGAGCAGAACAGGTAAACACCTGCGGTAGAGAGGCACGAACATGGGACACAGAATGGAAGGAGGGATGGAGGGGGCACTTAGGGACATGAGAGAAAGAAGGCATGTTGGGACACAGAAGGAAGAGAGAGAGCACAAGCTTTGGACAAAGGAAGGAAGGAGGGAGGGGGCATGAACTTAAGACAAAGAATGGAGGGGAGTATGAACTTGGGACATAGGATGTAAGAATGGAGGGAGTGAGGGAAAGAGATGCTGAGGTGGGGAAGAGAAAAGAAAGGGAGAATTTTGGGGCATGGGAGTGAGAGGGAAAGAGATGGTGTACATTGGGAAATGAAACAAGAGAAGAATTGTTGGGCATGGTGGTGGGAGAGGAGTGAGGTAGTGATGCATGTATTGGATGTGGTGTTGAGGAAACAGTAGAACGGATGGAAAGGGATGCACGAGGGGCCTCAAGGAGGTGGAGAAGGTGGGAAGAATGCTAAGATCAGACATTCGGAGTGAAAAATAAAGTTTTCCACTACTCTATGCTCAGAGGGAAGGTTTCCAGATTAACCGCAGGCAGCATGTAGGAAATGCTGCCCGCAACTTTGTGAAGAGAAACAGGGGTCAGTGCATGCTGAGGCTGGGGCTGGAGCTGAGCAGTGGAGGAGGAGAGAAAAGACCTGGTGCTAGTGTAGAGCAGTGGAGAAGAAAGGACTGTTTCTTTAATGTTTTTAGAGACAGGAGAACATAAATACACACAGATTTTCACATGATCTGAGCTACATACAAATTCAACTAAAGAACGGTTTTAAAAACGAAACTCATTCTTAACCTAGGGACTGCCTGTACACCTAAAATAGGTGCATATAGTATGTGCGCTGAGAGAAATGGAAAGAAATAGCTTCTCAGCTCCATGGAAAACTAAGAATTGATCAGGCAACAGGTAGGAAGGCACCCGCGTAGTCTTCAAGTTTTAAAGTGACACTTTACTTGTGGACTGTCCATACCAGGCACCATGGATTACAACATCTGCATGTAAGAATATGCTTCCTACTTGTCCTGGGATAACAACATATTTGTCCTTTTCCAATCCTCCATGGTTCTGAATTCTGATTAATCCTAGAGTATTAAAGTTCAGCGGGAAGGGGACTTCCGGCAGAAGCATGGGGCTGTGAGCAGGGCGATCTCGCAGCTCCGATATGCCCGCTACAGATCGGCATATTGAGCAGCGAATTTGCCCCTGCAGGGCACTCCACCTCTCTGGCGGCGCTTAAGGCTAAGGTTGAGGACCTTGAAAACCAGTCCCGCCGGAATAACCTTCAGCTGGTGGGCTTGCTTGAATCTCTGGTGGAAGCTGATCTGGGAGACTTCCTGGAAAAATGGCTGATGGAGTCCTTGGCTCTCCCGCAGAAATTGGGCCCGGGGAAGAAGCTCCTCTACAACAACAAATCGGTCCTCTGTTTCCAGGACTACTCTGCGGAGGTCTCCCAGGCTCATCGCAAGTTTTCTCCCCTTTGTTCCTGCCTCATCCGTTGCAGTATTCCCTTCTCTCTCCAGTACCCTGCAAGGCTGATGGTGATGCATGCGGGTCGGGCACACCATTTTGATTCGCCCGAAGTTGCCCAGCAGTTCGTGGAGGAAAAGTTCCCAAAGGGTGCTCCATGATCTCATGGAAGTCTCCGCTTGCTGCCTTGACTATTGCTGGGGGCTTGCACCTGGTGCCTGTGACTTTGAGAGCCTTGGAGGGTATCCATCTGGAGCACTTGCTTCCTTTAGGGGCTTGTACCCCTTGACTTTGGCATTTCAGTTGACCCTCTGAGAGTGGACTTTAGTGCCTTTTTCCTTCCCTCTTGAGATTTACTCTTGTTTTCATCTGTTAAGTGGGGGAAGGGGAGTGGTTGTGTGCTTCTCGGTAATGTCTGTGAAGGGGAGCACGCATGTATGGCATGGTGGGGGAAGTTGTGGGTTATGCTTGTTGTGTGCCCGAGTATGAAAGGATGTCTGAGGTTGGGGGGGGGTCTTTTTGGTCTGGCTAGTCCTTTGGGAGAGTGTAGGCTGTTGCATGGTTGGTGTGTTTCGGGATTGTATGTTAGGAATTGAGGTTTGGCGGCCTCCCTTGCTTTGCGGCCTTGGCAGTCTCACCTTTGCTCGAGGCCTGTTATTTCTTGGCTCTTTTCTATCCCCTGGTCTTGGGGGTATTTCAGTTCTTTTGGGGTGTTAGGGCAGGTGTGCAATTTCGGCTTGGGGCACTCCATGGGGGGCCTGTAGCGGGCGTACCCTGCTTTCTGGAAGTGGCACCTTTTGGGGTGTGGTATGAGGCATGGTTCAGGTTGGAGTGGGGGTGGGGGCCAGGGGGAGTTGGATGAGGGAGTGGGGTGGGTTTGGGAAGGCTTTGTTGGAGGGAGGAGTTTTCCTTGATTTCAACAGGTGGGTGAGTAGGAGCTTTTCTGGATGTTGGCTGAGGCTTGAGGGGTGGTGGCTGGGACACTCCTCTGGCTGGGTGCTATGGGATCTTTTGTATCTGCTATTTTCCCTTTTTTTGGTTTTCCCTGGAACATAACCTGATTTCTTGGAACGTGGGGTGGATTCACTCTCCTATTAAGAGATATAAAATTTTACAATTATTGAATCGTAGGAGAGCTTCTATAGCTTTTCTGCAGGAGACCCGGTTAACCTCTGCAGAGCATGCTAAGCTTTGTACTTGGTGGGGTGGTGAACACTTGGAGGCCCCGGCTCTGGGAGGGAAGGGCGGAGTGGTGATTCTCTTTCGCAAAGGCCTTCATCTGCAAATTCGTAGGATCATTCGGGATCCTGAGGGGCGATATGTTATTGCCTCTGTCTCTCAACAATAAGCCCTTGCTCTTCTGTAATATCTATGCTCCTAACAACCCCCCTGCCAAGTTTTTTCAGAAGTTGCGTAATCTCTTGTTGCAATTTGGAAATGTTCCTCTGATTCTCGGGGGGGGGGGGGACTTTAATGAGGTCCTTGATCCGTGGCTGGATTGCTCTTCTGCAGGACGGGAGGCGCTTAAGGCTTATACTGGGGCCCTGCTTTTGGCCTCTTCTTTGGACTTACTGGACGTTTGGAGGGTTTTGCACCCGGTGGAGTGGGACTATTCTCATCTTTCAAGGGCCCATGGGACGTTCTCTCGAATTGATCTTCTTCTCATTTCCCGGGATTTACTTCCGGCAGTTCAGGAGGCGAAAGGAGCAATAAATATAGCTATGGACCTTTATGTGAAGAAAATCAATAAAAACAAGAGAAAAAGGAAGTCGATATGGTTCTCCAACCTAGTGGCTGAGAAAATAAAGGCGAAAGAGTTGGCGTTCGTGAAATATAAAAAAAACCAAGAAGAAGAGAGCAGAAAGGACTACAGGGTGAAACTGAAAGAAGCCAAGAGAGAGATACGTCTGGCGAAAGCACAGGCGGAAGAACAAATGGCTAAAAATGTAAAAAAGGGAGACAAAAATTTTTTCTGATATATTAGTGAAAGGAGAAAGATGAAAAATGGAATTGCTAGGCTAAAAGATGCTGGGAACCAATATGTGGAAAGTGATGAAGAGAAAGCGAATGTGCTAAACAAATACTTCTGTTCTGTGTTCACAGAAGAAAATCCTGGAGAAGGACCAAGATTGTCTAGCAAAGTTACACGGGAAAATGGAATAGATTCTGCGCCGTTCACGGAGGAGGGTGTTTATGAGCAACTTGAAAAACTGAAGGTGGACAAAGCGATGGGACCAGACGGGATCCATCCCAGGATACTAAGGGAGCTCAGAGAGGTTCTGGCGAGTCCTATTAAAGACTTGTTCAACAAATCTCTGGAGACGGGAGTGATTCCTGGGGATTGGAGGAGAGCGGATGTGGTCCCTATTCATAAAAGTGGTCACAGGGATGAAGCAGGAAACTACAGGCCGGTGAGCCTCACTTCAGTTGTTGGAAAAATAATGGAAGTTTTGCTGAAAGAAAGGATAGTGTACTTCCTTGAATCTAATGGGTTACAGGATCCGAGGCAACATGGCTTTACAAAAGGTAAATCATGCCAAACGAACCTGATTGAATTTTTTGATTGGGTGACCAGAGAGCTGGATCGAGGACATATGCTAGATGTAATTTACTTGGATTTCAGCAAAGCCTTTGATACAGTTCCTCATAGGAGGCTGTTGAACAAACTTGAAGGGCTGAAGTTAGGACCCAAAGTGATAAACTGGGTCAGAAACTGGCTGTCGGACAGACGCCAGAGGGTGGTGGTTAATGGAAGTCGCTCGAAGGAAGGAAAGGTGAGTAGTGGAGTCCCTCAGGGATCAGTGCTGGGGCCAATCCTGTTCAATATGTTTGTGAGTGACATTGCTGATGGGATAGATACCAAGATTTGTAACAGAGTAGACACCGAAGAGGGAGTGGAAAATATGAAAAAGGATCTGTAAAAGTTAGAGGAATGGTCTAATGCCTGGCAACTAAAATTCAATGCAAAGAAATGCAGAGTAATGCATTTGGGGATTAATAATAGGAAGGAACCATATATGCTGGGAGGAGAGAAGCTGATATGCACGGATGGGGAGAGGGACCTTGGGGTGATAGTGTCCGAAGATCTAAATGCGAAAAAACAGTGTGACAAGGCAGTGGCTGCTGCCAGAAGGATGCTGGGCTGTATAAAGAGAGGCGTAGTCAGTAGAAGGAAGAAGGTGTTGATGCCCCTATACAGGTCATTGGTAAGGCCCTACTTGGAGTATTGTGTTCAATTTTGGAGACCGTATCTGGCGAAGGACGTAAGAAGACTTGAGGCGGTCCAGAGGAGGGCGACGAAAATGATAGGAGGCTTGTGCCAGAAGACGTATGAGGAGAGACTGGAAGCCCTGAATATGTATACCCTAGAGGAAAGGAGAGACAGGGGAGATATGATTCAAACGTTCAAATACTTGAAGGGTATTAACGTAGAACAAAATCTTTTTCAGAGAAAGGAAAATGGTAAAACCAGAGGACATAATTTGAGGTTGAGGGGTGGTAGATTCAAAGGCAATGTTAGGACGTTCTACTTTACGGAGAGGGTGGTGGATGCTGGAATGCGCTCCCGAGAGAGGTGGTGGAGAGTAAAACTGTGACTGAGTTCAAAGAAGCGTGGGATGAACACAAAGGATCTAGAATCAGAAAATAAGATTAAATATTGAACTAAGGCCAGTACTAGGCAGACTTGCACAGTCTGTGTCTGTATATGGCCGTTTGGTGGAGGATGGGCTGGGGAGGGCTTCAATGGCTGGGAGGGTGTAGATGGGCTAGAGTAAGTCTTAACAGAGATTTCGGCAGTTGGAACCCAAGCACAGTACAGGGTAAAGCTTTAGATTCTTGCCCAGAAATAGCTAAGAAGAAAAAATAAAAAAATTTAAATTGAATCAGGTTGGGCAGACTGGATGGACCATTCAGGTCTTTATCTGCCGTCATCTACTATGTTACTATGTTACATTGAAATTTCGGATCATGCTTGGGTGGGTCTGCGCTGGCTTTGGGGGCTCTCCCGGGGGTGATGGTACCCAGTGGAAATTCCCTTGTCATTTGTATCGGAACGTCAGATTTTATGATTTTTTATTGGCCAAGTGGGGGGATTTTAAACATACTAATCAGGAACATAGAGAGGATCCAGTCCTGTACTGGGAGACCGCGAAAGCCGTTTTACATGGGAAATTCATGGCGTTTATGGCCTTTGAGGCAAAAACGCATCACTGGGCCTTTTTCGCATTGGAACGTAGGGTTCAGGTTCTGCGTCGGCGCTTCACCGGTCGTGCTACCTTGGAACTCAAGACACAGCTTTTGGAGGCCCAGCAGGAATTAAATGAGCTGTTGCATCGGGGAGCTCAGCAATCCAGGGATCACTATAAATTTCAGCTTTTTCGGTTTGCAAATAAGAGTAGTCGGCTGTTGGCCCGTTTAGCTCGGCCCTACCGCAGGAGTCACAGCTTTGCGTGACCCGCGGGGAGCGCTGCATCATAAGACCAAGGATATTAGTTGTATTCTGCGGGACTTTTTTGCTGATTTGTATGCCTCACAGGGCCCAGACCTTCTCGATGGGAGGGTCTATTTGGATAGCTTGGATCTGCCCTGTCTCTCTCTGGAAGTCTTGGCTATGTTGGAGCGCTCAATTGCTGCGGAGGAAGTGGAATGGGCAATCCGAGCTAGCCCACTGGGCAGCTACCATGGTGAATTTTACAAGTTACTTATCGCAGAGATCACTCCATTGCTGTCTGAGATCTTTAATTTGAGCTTGGACAAGGGCTTTTTGCCGCTTTATTTGAATCTAGCTCAGATTATCGTTCTTCCTAAGCCGGGTAGGGATCCGGCCCTGCCAGAGTCCAAGTTTCCAAGTTTCCAAGTTTATTAAGTATTTGATTAATCGCTTATTCCACATTCTAAGCGATGTACAACATATTAAAATATTAAATTACAGTAGTTCAAGGGAAACAGACAATATGAATATAATTTGCTGAATTTTGAGACAAAACTGATGGCTAAGGTGCTGGCGAATCGCCTGGCCCGGGTGCTGCCCTACCTGGTGTTAGAACAGCAGGTGGGTTTTGTGCATGACCAGCCGGTGTCTAAGAACCTTCGCCGTATCTTGTTGGCTTTGGAGAGGGCTGGTATGGATGGTACCCCCGCTTTACTTGTTAGTTTCGACGCTGAAAAGGCTTTTGACTGCGTGTGGTGGTGGTTCCTCTTTGCTGTATTGCATGCGTATGAGATGGGTCCCTTTTTCTTCAATGCTATCCAGGCCTTGTATAGTGACTCTGCAGCGCGGATTTTGGTGAATGGTGACCTTTCAACTCCCTTTCTGATTCGTCGAGGCACTCCTCAGAGCTGCCCTCTCTCGCCCTTGTTGTTTGCGCTTTATTTGGATCCTTTGATTCAGGAGTTGCAATCTACTGAGGACATCAGCGGCCTTCAACTGGGCGTCACTCATTTTAAGGTTGCGGCCTTTGCTGATAACCTCCTGGTATTCTTGACCGACCCGCATCGATCCTTGTCTACTCTCTTAGAGAGTGTTTGGGAGTTTGGGGACTTTTCTGGATTTGCTTTGAACCTGAGGAAATCGGAGGCACTGGCCTCCACTGAGCATCTTCGGCAGTCCTGGGGGGGCCTTTCCGTTGAAGTGGGCCAACTCATCTTTTTTGCTACTTGGGAATCCAGCTATCTATGGGCATTCGGGAGCTTTACTGGCTGAATGTAGCTTGTTTGCTCGCCACTACTGGCTCTGTCCTGGCTACTTGGCGTGATCTCCCGCTCTCCCTGATGGGGCGCATACAGCTCTTTCAGATGGTCTTGTTTCCGAAGTGGCTTTATGTTTTGCAGACGCTGCCTCTGTATCTTTTGGTTAAGGACATCTGGGCCTTTTACTCTTTGTTATCAAAGTTTTGTTGGTGGGGCCGGAAACTAAGTTGCAGTGGCAATTGCTGGTGGGCTCTTGGGACCGAGGTGGCTTCGGCATGACGGATATTGCTCTTTATAATCAGGCGTGTCTTTTACGGCATGTCCGGGATTGAGTCTTGGATACAGCTCTCTATACTGACACCTCCATGGAACGTGATTACTTTTATCCTGCCCATCTCCTCTCTCTTCTTCATGCTAGGTTGGTGGAGGTGCCAGCTCCCAGTAAACATAGTGTTTTATTTCGCCACTTTGGGAGGTGTGGCAGCATTTGCTTCCACTTTGGCGACAGGATCCTCATGTCACTGTTTTGCTGTCGTTGACTGGTAACCTTTCCTTTCTGCCGGGGTTGCTCCCCTCGGTCTTTGGGCGCTGGCAGGCTGGGGGTGTTGAGTTTTTCTACCAGGTTCTGAGAGATGACGGGAAGCTCCTGTCCTGTGATGAGTTGTTGCATCGTGGTCTTTCCTCTCCAGGCCTTGCTTTTGCTGCTTGTCAGTTGGGGTATTATGTGCACTCCCTCCCTGGGGATTCCCTTTCCTTGGATTTTTGGCTTCATTTTCGTGCCTTCTTGGAGGGAGAAGAGGATTCGGAGCCTCGGATCTCAGTCTCCTATTTTCAAGCACAGCTTGGTGCCCTTGGGCCCCCTCGGGATTTTTCCTTTGTGTTGGCGGCCTGGCAGGGGGATTTGGGGAAGGAGCTTGAGGCGGATTTTTTGCTACACGCTCTTAAACGTATCCCAGTTTTGGTGCATAGTGCTGAACTCCGAGAATGCCACTTCAGGACCTTGTTGAGAGCGTTTACCTCCCAGAGTTGGGCCTACCATATGGGTTGTGTCGCTACCCAATACTGTATTACCTGTACCACAGAGGTGAATTCTTATTATCATGGCCTTTGGAGTTGTGAAAGTATTCAGGGCTTTGGCTTCCTTTCTTCAGGGTCTGTTACGAGTTCCTGTCCCTCTCTTTGTATTTCATATGTTGTTTGCTCATTTCTCTACAATTTCTGAGAAATTGTTTTTAAGTAAGTGTTATATCCTGGGGAAAAAATGCATATTGAATTACTGGTTGGCTGATGTTCCTCCCTCCTTTTGGTATTGGAGGAATAAATTACATGAACTTTTAAGGTGGGAGGCAGCCATGGCTTATTCCTCTCGTCGCAGGAGCAGAGACTTTGTCAGTGTCTGGTCTCCTTATTTGGACATCTTGCCTCCCCGGAGTTGTAGTCGCATTTTGAACAGATTGCAGCTGTATCATGCCCCACTTGTCTGACTTTTTGAATAGTGGGGGTGGGTAGGGGGAGTCTGTTTGGGGGGGGGGGGGTTGAGGGTTGGGATGCATTGTACCCTGGGAGGACATCAGAGCCCAGAGTTTTAATTCCTTATACTACTTCAAGAACACTGAGATCTCAGGATCAACATTTATTGGCCATTCCCTCACTGAGAGTCATTAATACGAGGCGTCTTACTATTTTTTCAGTGACTGCTCCTCAGTCTTGGAATGATCTCCCACTCTATATAAGAGAAGAAAAGAATTTAGACAAATTTAAGACTAAGCTTAAAAGTTTCCTTTTTAATGATGCTTTTAGTGAATAAATGATCCTTTAATCTATCTTTATCTTATACTTCTTTTTTTTCATGTTTGTCTTCCCTCCCATTGTTTTTACCCTTATATTAAATTTAATACAGATTGTAACCTTTAAATAATCTTCCTGTTGTTTCTATATTGTATTTATGAATTTTTGTTGTTTTGTTTTTGAAATATTGTATGTCTATGTAATAATTTACCTATGTTTTTAGATATTTGTAACCATTTTGTATATCGCCTAGAATGTAGATTAGGCGATTAATCAAACTATATAATAAACTTGGAAACTCTTGGGGGGGATCCCGGTTCTGTATCATCATAATTCTTGTCTGCTGTGTTGCATTCGTTGCTGTGTGGTTTTTCTTGTTAATAAAAAACAGATTTAAACATAAAGTTCAGCGGGAGTCTATGTCATTAGGACAAGCTGCTATAAAGCCATATCTAAATAGTTACGATGTTCTATCAATGCTTTCATGTAAGCTCCTGTACTGTATTCATGCCACATGGACTATGATAATTTCTAAATGTATCTCACTTTTAGGGAATGTTGGGGGAGTCTCTTACCCCGTTAATCAGAACATATCCCAGATCATGGACTCCATTGAGAGGAGACATAAGTGGGGTCGGATCCCAAACATCTGTTGGTAGGTGAGTACGATACAGCATGAATCCAAAGTACTAAAACAGAGAATGAAGATAATTTTTCCCATAGTTCACTCTTAAGTTTTGCCATTTCCTTGATCCGGCCTTTTACACAGGCACAATAACCAAGAAAGAACTCTAGAGGTTAGTAATGCAGACTTCATATCTCATACATAATGCTCTTTACAGTCACAATGTCTATTCCACAATGTTCCGATCCGTACAATCATCAGTACATCTGGCAATATAAGGAGAGAGGAGAAAGGAATGGGAAAACTGAGGTCCTCTCTCATCCTTAGACACCATTCTTTCTGAGTTCACTCCTATTCATGCTCTGAACACACATGCTAAGCTCATTCACATGTAACATACATATATACAACATTGTTTTAGTTCACTCTTACACCAATAGAAGTTTCTGAGTAGAGAATGACACGGTGGCGGTTTACCCGCGGCCACCGCATTTTAGCCGCGGGTCACCCGCCGAAAACGGGGAAGAAAACTAGCAGTCGCTGCGGCGACGGGGACAAGGCCATTCACCGCCCGCGGGGCGGTGAATGGTCTTGTCTCCGCAGTGAGGTATCAAGGATCGCGCGGTCCCCGCAGCCACCGCCCGCCCGCCCGTAGCATTTAGCCAGCTCCCTCCCTCCACCTCACCTTAAATTTCGAGTTTTCCAGCTTCCTTTTTTCCGAGCCGCACGTGTTCAAAAATCCGTGCACGCGCAGCTGCGCGAGTCAATCAATCTTCTCCTCTGACGCAACCGGAAACAGGAAGTTGCAGGAGAGGAGAAGTTTGATTGACTCGCGCAGCCGCGCGTGCATGGATTTTTGAACACGTGCGGCTCGGAAAAAAGGAAGCCGGAAAACTCGAAATTTAAGGTGAGGTGGAGGGAGGGAGCTGGCTAAATGCACGGCTTTTTGAACGCGTGCGGCTAGGGAAAAAGGAAGCCGGCAAACTCGGAACGAATATAAGGTGAGGTGGAGGGAGAGTGGGGGCTGCTGGACCATTCTTCATTACTTTGCCATACTAATTCCATTCTATGTTAGGTGCCACGGACTCAGATTCGAGTCCTAGCGATGATGAGTTAAAGATCCCAAAAGAAGCCAACTTCTAAATCCAGTGGTTAGAGCTACACTACACTCCTTGTGACCCTGGGCAAGTCACTTAATCCCTATTGCTTCTGACACAATGGGCAGTTCCAAAGACCAAGACTGGCCAGTGTCAAAGACAGGATGCTGAGCTTGATAGACCCTTAGTCTCCACTGTTTTTAGTGATCAACAAAGTTCTATGTTTCTATAATCACCCTAATTCTGTTATCATTGGACTAGATATTCAAAATGATTTAAATGGCCAGGACAGGCTCCTGGCTGTTCAAATCATCTGTCCAGGGCTAACCAGGCATTTTCAATCTTCATGTTCAGCCCAAATGGTGTCACACAATTCAGCAAAAATACCCAATGTTGTTCCTCATAATTTAAATATTGCTCATAGAAGGAACAACATTGGGTATTTTTGCAAATGGAAGTAGGAGGGTTAATTCCCTTGAAACAGCCAATTGAGTGAAACATGAATTCATGCTGGGACACAAGATAGGTTGAATTTGTTTTGAATTTAAAAAGAAAAATGATCAATGAAGAATACTATAATGGCAAGAAAATATAATGATAAAACAGCAACTAATTTTGCCTATTTTTATATATTAAAAAAGTACTACATAAGGTGAATGTCCATATTGCTGTCTGTTGTTCTGCTGAGCACTGGCATTGAAACAGCAAAATGCATTTATTGCATACTTGTCCTCTGTCGGAAACATTATGGTGGTATATTAGTTGTGTTAATAAAAATTTATAAACAAAGCCCTGCCAGCTGAACATCTCTTTCTCTAGTTCAGCAGCAGGAACTTTGATTTATAAGAATGGAATACGCTAAATATTAGAGTACTAAGACTTATATGGATGCTGCGGGGACGGTGACGGGGCGGTGAATGGGATGGCAGTGGCGGTGACGGGGCGGTGAAAGGGATGGCAGTGACGGTGACGGGGCGGTGAATGGAATGGCGGTGACGGGGCGGTGCAGAGGATGGTGGGCCGGGGACGGGGCGGTGACGGGGACAGATTTTTTTCCCCGTGTCATTCTCTATTTCTGAGTTCACTATCATGCAAAGAAACACAGAATTCATTCTATCTTTTTAGAGCAGGAAGTTAACAGCATCATGTCTCCAGTGAGCTCAGATTGTAGCATGCTCAACCCGA